>NW_027361732.1:50002500-50457500 GCF_039654945.1 Dendrobates tinctorius
CAGGATAAGGGAGATTTTGAATTTCTGCACACACTAGTGGACACTGGACACTTTTGGTTGTGTGAGGCCCACTGAATATCAGAGCGCTATGTCACAGGCTCGATGGCACAGGTGTGAAAAAAGTGACTACAGGATAAGGGAGATTTTGAATTTCTGCACACACTAGTGGACACTGGACACTTTTGGATTGTGTGAGGCCCACTGAATATCAGAGCGCTATGTCACAGGCTCGATGGCACAGGTGTGAAAAAAGTGACTACAGGATAAGGGAGATTTTGAATTTTCTGCACACACTAGTGGACACTGGACACTTTTGGATTGTGTGAGGCCCACTGAATATCAGAGCGCTATGTCACAGGCTCGATGGCACAGGTGTGAAAAAAGTGACTACAGGATAAGGGAGATTTTGAATTTCTGCACACACTAGTGGACACTGGACACTTTTGGATTATGTGAGGCCCACTGAATATCAGAGCGCTATGTCACAGGCTCGATGGCACAGGTGTGAAAAAAGTGACTACAGGATAAGGGAGATTTTGAATTTCTGCACACAGTAGTGGACACTGGACACTTTTGGATTGTGTGAGGCCCACTGAATATCAGAGCGCAATGTCACAGGCAGAAATTGGCTAGTGTATCACAAACTACAAGGTGTATGTAGAATTGGGCAGAATAGGAATCTCCCTAGAGTGTAGGTCTGTAAGAACGGAACAAGTCCTCCACTTATCCTTCCACAGTGACACACAGATAGCTTCACTGTGGCTGTGATAACAGCCGTTACACGGTACTGTGTGAGGAGCGTACACCGCTGTATGGTGTGAAAAAATGCACGCTCAGTACCTCAGCAGGACAAAAAAAAAAATTGGGATTGCTTTTAAAAAAGCAGTTTGCAGAGCAGTGGGTAAACAGCAATGCAGCTGTCAGGAAGCCTTAGAAGGCAGCCTAACAACCAACACCGCTGATACACCACAATATAGCCTCCCCTTGCACTGCACACACAGTGACTGGTGTGTTGTACAGGCAAAATCGCTAGCAGCAGAAGCAGTTTTTTTTCTTCTTCCCTGCCTAACGCTCTCCCTACAGAATCAGCAACCTCTCCCTATGCTAAGATCGGCAGAAGTAAGTTGGTGGTCGGCGTGCACGCCCTTTTATAACCCCTGTGACGCCCACCAAAGCAAGCCAATCACTTTCATGCCCTTCTGAAAGATGGTGGTGACCCCTGCCTATGTCATCACGTTGCCCACAGTGTCCGTGGATCCTGATTGGCTGAAAAAGAGCGCAAAACAAACTTTTGAAACGCGACTTTGGCGCGTAAGTCGCCAACCTCGTGGCCGACCTCATCCTAGGGTCGGGTTTCATTTCATGAAACCCGACTTTGCCAAAAGTCGGCGACTTTTGAAATTTTTCGACCCATTTCGCTCAACTCTATCACTGTATTATCTGCTGCAAATCTAGCAGTACTCTAAATGTTGAGCTCTGTGTGACTCCACCCACATCACTGATTGGCAGCTTTCTGTGTACCCTGTGCATAGGCAGAATGCTGCCAGTGGTGGGTGGTGTTATACAGAGCTCATGAATATGGAGGACTACATGGCAACAGGTTTACTTGTCCTCTAGTGATAATTTACTTCTGATAGAACAGGGATTTTTATCAAAACTACAGGAATCAACCCAGTAATTGACCCATCACAGTAAGCTGGGTCTTACAGTAGTTTTACGCTGGTTACAGATTAGGAGGCAAAAACCTGGTTACAGATTCCCTTTAACTGACATCATAAATCCTTTGTGAACATCAAACCATAGCAAAGCACTATGGATAGCCAAATAAAATGGTGGTACACAGGTAAAAACTCCACCCTGTAGAACCATGACCAGTCTCCATTTTCTGAAGACAAATAAATGTATTGTTAATCTTGCTGAAACAATAACTTAAAATCAGACGCCCAAATGTATATTATTTTATTTCATGATACATTAATAGAGCAAATTAATTGTAATATTCTTTTTTCAGGTCATCCTGTCATTCCATTTTATTAACCACTTTTATATGGTAGTTGCACCAGCAATTTGTAAAATGTTCTTTCCATGGAGGTTCAGACTACATCTACGCCATACGTGGCTATAGAGGAGGCGGTATACATCTGAAAATTAAAGCATAAATGTACAGACACATACTGTCATAGAGTAGATATAGGGTTTGTAACTTGTTTCTGATTCAGGGTACATATGTGATCTGAATTCAGTTTTATAAAGGTTGGCCATTTCTTATCCCCTTCCTGCTGCAGTCCAATATTTTGCGCTTTCTTTTTTTTTCCCCTAAGAATGCAGTGAAATGGTGAAAACAATCCCACTCTACCATTATTCGTTGGGCTTAGTTTTTATAGTGTTCATTGTGTTAAAAATGACCTGGTACCATGATTTTCCAGATCATTACCTTCACAGCAATCCCAAACTTGCCTAGGTTTTTTCACTATTTAAGTGATGAAAAAACTTTTGTATGTTTTTTTTTTTTAAATTTAATTTTATTTGTTACCACTTTCCAAGACCTGTACCTTTTTTTTTGCCAGTTGAAACAGCTGTGTCAAGGCTTGTTTTATTATGGAGAGCTGTCTATTGGTGCTAATTTGCTGTACATAAAAAGTATTACAGTTTTTAGGGAGATGTTTTGGCCAAAAAACTAAAAATTGTTTGCTGTCTTTTACCATATAGGTTAATTTTGTATTTTCATAGATCGGACTTTAACGGATGCCACAAAACTAAATATGTTTATTTTTAGTGTTTTTCTGGGTAAAAGGGAGGCAATTTGAATATTTATATTTTACATTTTTTTACATATGTTTTTAAAGGGAACCTGTCAGCTGATACATGCTGCCCATACCGCAACGTATCAGAGACCAGCATACATGGCTGTGATGGTACAGCCAGTGCCTGATACATACTCAGTTTCGGCAGCATCTGTCATCTGACAGGTTCCCTTTAAAAAAAAAATATTATTATTATTTATTTATATAGCGCCATTAATTCCATGGTGCTGTACATGAGAAGGGGGTGTTAGCATGGGTGGTCTGGAGCAGGAAACCCCGGGAGTGGACCTTCTGGACCGTGGCACCGAGGGGCCCCGGGCGAGCTGCCAGGTGGAACCGACCCCTATACAGGGACCGTTAGGAGCAGGCCCAGGGGTTTGAGTACCACGGTAGCCGGTACCGAGAGGGGATGGACCGGAGTAAGACTGTGAGACTGGAGTAAAGAATGACAGAACAAGACTGGAACCATGAGGCCGGAAAGAAGTGAAATAGAAGACTGGAACGAGAAGGAATGATACGAGTAGGAACACTGGAGACAGGACTGGAGTAGGACGGCAGGAACACTGGAGAAGGAACTGGGGTAGGATGGCAGGAACACTGGAGGCAGGACTGGAGTAGGACGGCAGGTACACTGGAGACAGGACTGGAGTAGGACGGCAGGAACACTGGAGACAGGACTGGAGTAGAACGACAGGAACACTGGAGACAGGACTGGAGTAGGACGGCAGGAACACTGAAGGCAGGACTGGAGTAGGATGGCAGGAACACTGGAGACAGGACTGGAGCAGGACGACAGGAACACAGGAGGCAGAACTGCGGAAGAGAACAAGGAACACGGGTAGCAGGACTGAGAGGCTGCTGCAGAGAGCAGCCCAAGAACAGAACTGCAGGAGCAGAGAGCACACGATGAAGCGAGGCCAGAGTGCTACGAAACACAACGATCAGGCGCCTCCCTCAGGGGGAAGCAGCCTGATATGGCCCCGTCTGGTCAGCCATTGGTCCAAAGGTACTTCCGGGTCAGGGCACAGCCGGAGCATAAGAAGCAGGAAGGAGGCGTGGCCGCGGCCTATGGCGCATGCGCATAGCATGCAGGGAGGGTATCGGTCTTGAGCCCGTCTCAGGTGACCGCCACGGCCATCGGGTAGAGAGAGGCTGCGGCGTGGGAGCGGCGGCCAGGTGAGTATGGCCGAGCGGTGTAACGGGGGTTACATATAAAGTATAGATATCGTTAACAGTAAACAAATTTACAATGGCGGACTGGTACAGAGGGGAGAGGACCCTGTCCTTGCGGATTTACATTCTACGAGATAGCGGGGAAAAGACAGAAGGTCAGGGGTGCAGCAGCTCTGGTGGTGATGAGGCGGCAGCTCAGGCGGTGGTGAGGCGCCATAATGGTTATTGCAGTCTGTAAGCTTTCCTGAAAAGATGGGTTTTCAGGTTCCGTTTGAAGGATCCGAGGGTGGTGGATAATCGGACGTGTTGAGGCATGGAGTTCCAGAGGATGGGGGATATTCGGGAGAAATCTTGGAGGCGGTTGTGTGAGGAACGAATAAGTGTGGAGGAGAGTAGAAGGTCTTGGGAGGATCGAAGAGTACATGAGGGAAGATATTGGGAGATTAGTTCAGAGATATAGGGAGAGGAAAGGTTGTGGATGGCTTTGTAGGTCAGTGTTAGTAGTTTGAACTGGATTCGTTGGGGAGTTGGGAGCCAATGGAGGGTTTTGCAGAGGGGAGAGACAGGGGAGTAGCGAGGAGCGAGGTGGATTAGTCGGGCAGCAGAATTGAGGACAGACTGGAGTGGTGCAAGAGAGTAAGGGTACCGTTACACTAAGCGATGCACCAGCGATCCCGACAACGATGCATCGCTAAGTGGTCGCTAGTGAGCTGCCACACAGGCAGATCTCACCAGTGACATAGCAGCGGTCGGGGGTTGCTACTTACCTGTCAGACGTCCTCCCGCCCATGTGCACGTGTCGCTCGTCGGCGCCACAGGAAGCCCAGCAGGAAGCGCCCGACGAGAAATGGTCCAGGACGTTCTCGCGCGATCAGCGATAACCAGCATGGGAGCCGGTCGCAGGTAAGTATCAGACATAGCGATATCGCTAGCGATATCACTGCTGCGTCACAGAACTAGTGACGTTTCAGCGATATTGCTAGCGATATCGCTGTGTGTAACGGGGGCATTAGCAGGGAGGCCACAGAGGAGGGTGTTGCAGTAGTCAAGGCGGGAGATGATGAGAGCATGTACAAGAGTTTTAGTATATTGAGGACTGAGGAAGGGACAGATTCTGGAAATATTTTTGAGTTGGAGGCGACAGAAGGTGGCAAGAGAATGGACGTGCAGTTTGAAGGACAGGGCAGAGTCGAGAGTTACTCCAAGGCAGCGGATTTCAGGTGTGAGAGAGAGCATGATGCCATTTACCATAATAGATAGATCGGGTAGGGAAGGTACGTGAGATGGAGGAAAGATAATGAGTTCAGTTTTGTCTACTTTGAGTTTTAGGAAGCGAGAGGTGAAAAAGGAGGATATGGCTGATAGACACTCCGGGATTCTGGAGAGCAGAGAGGTGACATCTGGGCCAGAGAGGTAGATCTGAGTGTCATCTGCATACAGGTGGTACTGGAAGCCATGGGACTTTATGAGTTGTCCTAGGCCAAGAGTATAGATGGAAAAAAGTAGGGGCTCCAGGACAGAGCCTTGGGGGACTCCAACAGAGAGGGGGCGGGATGAGGAGGTAGTGTGGGAGTGGGAAATGCTGAATGTGCGGTGAGAAAGGTATGAGGAAATCCAGGACAGGGCGAAGTCTTTTATGCCAAGGGAAGAAAGAATCTGTAGCAGTAGGCAGTGGTCAACTGTGTCAAAGGCAGAGGACAGGTCAAGAAGAAGGAGGATGGAGAACTGTCTGTTAGCTTTGGCTGTGAGTAAGTCATTAGTAATTTTGGTCAGGGCAGTTTCAGTGGAGTGGTGCGGGCGGAAGCCAGATTGCAGGATGTCAAGGAGGGAGTTAGATGAGAGGTGGGAGGAAAGTGGAGCATGGACATGCTGTTCAAGGAGTTTGGAAGCAAATGGGAGCAGTGATATGGGGTGATAGCTTGGCAAAGCAGCTGGGTCAAGGTTTGATTTTTTGAGGATGGGTGTTATGGTGGCATGTTTGAAGGCAGAGGGGAAGGTACCAGAAGTTAGGGATAGGTTGAAGAGATGGGTTAGGGCTGGAATGATCATGTTAGTGTGGTTGGGGAGCAGGTGGGAAGAGATGGGGTCAAGTGCACAGGTGGTGAGGCGTGATTTGGAAAGGAGATGAGTACACTCTCCTTCAGTGATGTTGGAGAGGGAGGTTATTAGGGAAGGGCAGAGGTCTGGTATGTGGAGCGGTTGGGGTGGTGGAACTGTAAAGGTTTGCCTTGTTTGGTCAATCTTGTTTTTGAAGTAGGTGGCAAAGTCCTCAGCAGAGATGAGTGGAGTTGGAAGTGGCAGTGGTGGGCGGAGGAGAGAGTTGAATGTGCTGAACAGTTGTTCTGGGTTGTGGGATAGTGAAGATACAAGGTTTGTGAAATAGTTCTGTTTAGCAGAGGTGAGGGCTGATTTAAAGGCAAGTGTAGCTTGTTTGAAAGCAGTGAAGTCGTCTGGCAGGCGTGTTTTCTTCCAACGCCACTCTGCGACCCTGGATGCTTGTCGAAGTTTTTTGGTAAGGTTGTTGTGCCAGGGTTGCCTATTGGTTTGTCGCACTTTGCCATGCATGAGACGGGCGACTGAGTCTATGGCTGATGTGAGGGTGGCGTTGTAGAAAGCGGTGGCACTGTCCATGTTGTGGAGTGAAGATATGGAGGACAGAGGTAGAAGAGAGTCTGAGAGTCTGAATGTCTAGGTGTGCGAGGTTTCTGAGAGGATGTTCTAGTGGCTGAACATGGGGGGCAGGTGAGAACGACAAGGATGAGAAGGTGAGTAGATGGTGGTCAGATTGGGGGAAGAGAGAGGTTGTGAGATTAGATAGGGAACAAAGGCAGGTGAAGATGAGGTCTAATGTATGTCCATCTGTGTGGGTGGCTGTGGAGGACCACTGAGTAAGTCCAAAGGATGAGGTAAGTGACAGGAATTTGGAGGCTGCTGGCTGGTGGGTGTGAATGGGGATGTTGAAGTCCCCCATGATGATGGTGGGGATGTCAGCAGAGAAAAAGTGGAGGAGCCAGGTGGAAAACTGGTCGATGAAGGTAGTGGCTGAGCCCGGTGGTCGGTATATGACAGCCATTTGGAGATTAGAGGGAGAGTAGATGCGGACAGAGTGAGCCTCGAAAGAAGGGAGGATAAGGGAGGGTGGGGGTTGGATAGGGTTGAAGGAGCAGTTTTTAGAAAGGAGGAAACCCACTCCTCCACCATGTCTGTTGCCAGGTCGAGGAGTGTGGGTAAAGTGGAGGCCGCCATAACTCAGTGTGGCCGGAGAGGCCATGTCAGTGGGTATCAGCCAGGTCTCAGTGAGGGCCAGGAAGGAAAGCTTGCGGGAGGTAAAGAGGTTGTGGATAACATGGAGCTTGTTGCAGATGGAGCGAGCATTCCAAAGTGCTCCAGAAAGAGGGTGCGGGAGGGAGGGGCTCGGTGGCATGGGTTTTAAGTGTGAGGGATTGCGGTAGTTTCTCTTAGTGTGAGAAAGATAGGGGTGAGGATTAATGGGATGTATGAGGCAGGGGGGCCAGGATTGGGGGATATGTCACCAACAGTGAGAAGAAGCAGAGAAAGGGAAAGCAAGTGGGTGAAGGAGAGTGATTGTCTTGTATTGTATGTTAGTAGGAGAGGTCTGAGGTTAAGGAGTATGTCTGCAGATAAAGCAAGGTGGGGGGGGTAAGAGAGAGGGGGAGATAGTTATCTGGTTCGAGGGTGCAGGGGTTTGGCGATAGTGAAGGAGAGTGAAGAGTAGTGAAGCAAAAACAGTGATGGCAAATGTGAGCATGGTTAAAGAGGAGGGTATAATAAAAAAAAGCAAGTAAAGGAAGAAAGCAGTGGTTAGTCTGACCGATTTCTGGTAATATTTCTCATGTAGCACTTTAAAGATGTCACTTCAAATGATGTTACATCTGACCAAGGTCATATCTGACCTGCTCTCTTCAACTTATACCATTCAAATGTCCATGAAATGAAGCCAGGTGAGTGAGGGAGGGAGGAGGAGAAGGGGGCTGGAGGACGGTTCACAGCAGGGGGCAATTAACAATTTGCAGTTAATGGGACATTTGCCTAGCATCAAAGTTGATGATATAGTCATGAGCGAATTACATGCGTTTTTATGTGTTTCCACAGCAGAAATGCACATGCGTTTTCAGCATGTTGATTTTCTGCATCTAATGCAAGTCTATGGTCAAAATCTACACATAAAACTCAGCATAGCCACAAGAGAAATGAACATGTTGCTTATTTGAAACACACACTGTAGGTCAGTTTACACAGAGTTAAAAAAAAAAACCACAATGGGCATGAAATGTCTATAAATCCAGTCCATACTGCTGGAACTGTAAGGCTCTGTGTTTTCGACAAAGCAAAAAAACGCCACATCAAAAGCTCATTTTGGGCACAGAGCCTTAGAAAACTGAAAGAAAAACCAAAACATGAATATGTAAATCAGGTGAAAAATGGCCAGTTTTTGCTCTTATTTGATTCTCGCTGCTCCCATGAGTAGTCTGATATTTGTTTTTTTTTTCATGGTTTATATTTTCACAAAGGGGTGTGGCTCACAGTGTAATGATGTAGAGCAGCATAAAGACATGACTCATTGGTAAAGACCATAAATATTAGCACTAAACAAAATGCCAATTTTTCTGGAACCGTTTGGCGGATTTAAAAAAAAAAAAAGAAAATATCATCTCTCGGAGGAAATCTTTTAAGCCAATGAACTGTAAGATGGAAATGCTAACTTAATATCAGAATACTGTACAGGACCATATTTATCCTACTTATTCTATGTATTGTATTATGTACTATATATTATATATCCAAATGCACAATAATATACAATTTCATTAATCATTTCCATTTACTTCCACATATTCCCATATTCCTTGCTTTACTTCCATGGGGATCATGTTTTTACTTCATCTGCAGTGTATTGAGGAATCAGAATTCATATTCTTGCAGTTGAAAGAAGATCCATTTACCCGCTCTCATCTTCTGCAAAAGAAAAAGCAGGAATGTGTCTCTTTAATGTGATCCTCCCTACAGGGACAATACTTTGCTGCAGCAATGAAATCTGGGTATAAAATTGTTCTAAAAGGTAGAAAGATTTTCATGTTAATTTAAATGTGTGTTTACAGTGGGTACAGAAAGTATTCAGACCCTTTTAAAGTTTTCACTCTTTGTTTCATTGCAGCCATTTAATACATTCAAAAGTTCATTTTTTCTCATTAATGTACACTCTGCAACTCATCTTCACTGAAAAAAAAAATAAATGTAGAAATTTTTGCTAATTTATTTAAAAAAGAAAAACTGAAAAGAATAATTTAAAGAGGTCTGAATAATTTCCTTGTAAATCTCTGAAATACGTAATTCAGATGGAACCCTTGACGGAAGATTCCCTATAATGAGGCAGATGGAGTCACTTTGGAAGTTGTCTTGCCTATGATCCGGCGGTGTTCGTCATCTACAAAATGCATAAAAGTGCCATGGGCCTCAGTTCTGGGCACCTCTGAAAATAAGGACACAGCTGAACAAAAGACAGAGGGAGTACAGAATAACTCTGCTGCCTCAATATCATGACTGTATCCCGCTGGGGTTTCATCTGAATCACGTCATTCAGAAATTTTGATGGAAACTCCAAAGTAAGTGGTCAGTGTAGAGCGTCGGATAAATATGATCCCAAACGTTATGTAAAATGTTCCAAATTTTGGTGCAATTTTTACCCATTTCCCCCTTGTGAAAAGGTAAAATCTGGGGTTAATTTTTTATGGTAAAAATGTAATTTTTTTTCTCACTGCCCAATGGTATAAAATTCTGTGATACACCCGTGGTGTCAATATGATCACTGCACCCCTGGATGAAGTCATGAAGAGATTTTATTTTGTAAAATGGGGTCACATTAGGGGCTCTCCAAACAAGACATGGTATTCGCTAATGATTCCAGCAAATTTGCATTCAAATGGTACTCCTTCCCTTTCCAAGCCCTGCCAAGCATTCAAACAATAGTTTTCCTCACACATATGGGGTACTGTGGTATTCAGGAGAAATTGCTTAACAAATTTTGGGGCCCGTTTTCTCCTGTTACCTTTGTGAAAATAAAAAATGTGGAACTAAAGTAAAATGTTCAATTACTGTGAAGCATCTGATGGGTTAATAAGCTTTTTGAATGTGGTTTTGAGTACCTTAAGGGGTGCAGTTTTTAGAATGGTGTCACTTTTGGGTATTTTCTGTCATATAAGCTCCCCAAAGTCACTTCAAATGTGATATGATCTCTAAAAAAAATTTTCTTGGAGAAACGAGAAATTGCTGATCAACTTTTACCCCTTCTAACTAAAAAAAAATTATGTTTAAAAAATTATACAGATGTAAAGTAGACAAGTGGTAAATGTTATTTATTAACTATTTTGTGTGACATAACTCAGATTTAAGGGCATAAAAATTAAAAGTTTGAAAATTTCCAAAATTTTTGACATTTTCACAAATAAACACAAGTCATATCAAACAAATATTACCACTATCATGTAGTATAATATGTCATGAAAAAAAAACAATAATAAAGTAACTTGGCACTCAGCTGAATGATCCTTTTTGAAAATAAGTTTTTATTGTGGCAGTCACAAAGGACGTTTCGGCCTACAATTGACCTTCGTCAGTCTGCCGACTGCTGCAGATGATGAAGTTAAAAGTGGAGAATTATATAAGATCCTATTACAAGGCAGTGATTTTGGAGGTTACTGCCTTGTAATAGGATCTTATATAATTCTCCACTTTTAACTTCATCATCTGCAGCAGTCAGCAGACTGACGAAGGCCAATTGTAGGCCGAAACGTCCTTTGTGACTGCCACAATAAAAACTTATTTTCAAAAAGGATCATTCAGTTGAGTGCCAAGTTACTTTATTATTCACTTGGGTCTGGGTAACCTACTTGTGCACCTTGTAGTAGTGCCACGCTATACTTTACATGAAAAAAAAACAATCTTAGAGCCAATGGGATCCATTGAAGCCTTCCTTCCAGATATATTACCCCACTAAGTGGCACTGGTCAGAAATTTAAAATGTGTCCTGGTCATGAAGGTGAAAACTGGCTTGGGGTGTAAAGAGGTTAATGATGCTTGTTGTGTTGTATATTTTTTTAAATATGCTTTCTTGAAATGTGTAGTCATTATCAATTAAGATAATATTTTGAATAGATATTATTTAATGTTGATTTGTCACCAGATTTCAAAATATGAATATATGAATACGTTAGTAAATAGATCTCTTCAGGACTTTTTTTGTAAAAAAAAAAAAAATATTTGCCGGTACGCAATATTTGCCCCCGACCTCCTCTGTGCAGCCCCTGACCTCCTCCTTCATACTCACCCTGCTGTGCCGTCGCTGAATGTCCCTGAATCCTCCATTGTCCAGTGCTGACAGATTCTTCCTGCCTTCAGCGGTCACATGGTACCGCTCATTAAGCTCATGAATATGCTTCCACGCCCATGGGCGTCCATATGACTTCCCAGCCACCGCCTCCTGCCACCGCTCCCCCTCCCCCGCTGAAGCACCTTCAGATTTCCGGTACGCCGTACGTCGCAAAAAAAGCACTGGATCTCTTACACCTGATGAGGCTGATGTACTAACTCCAACAGTAGCTAGATTCATAAAACGCTCATGTTAATATCAGGCATGAGAACTTTCAGAAAAGTATGTGCAGCCATTCTGACATGGATTATTAGAGTAAGTACACCAGCCTTATTTTGCTGCCAAGCATTGCTCACATAATACTACATACTGTATATAGCCCACAGAATGCTGCCATATATACAGCAGAATTTGTTTTTAATCCAATTTTAGGTTTCTCTGGGTGGCCCCTGAAATAAGGTAAATCTGGAGCACTGCCCGTATTGCCATCCCATATAAACAGCCTTGAAAATTTGACCTAGCATTGAGCACAAATGTTGTTTTGAAGTTAAGAACGTCTTCTGAAACTGCAAATAATGAGACTAACCTTTGCTCTGAATCTTGAAATCCTCAGGTAGCAAATTATCCTGCCTATTTCCCAGTGTAAAGGCAAGGAAGGAAAGGATAAGAGCATCCATTATGGCTATGATAGCTAGAATATAGGCCCAGCGCACAGTACAGGCTCCCAGCGTATATTTATCCGTCTTATCTCCACACATGCGCTTCACTTCTGAAGAGTCCCACCCATCTGGGTAAATTAGGCATCCGATCATTATGCCAGCAGCTGCAAGGTGAGGAAAAATAAAAAGTTTTCATATGCAAAAATAGGAGGAGAAAATAAAAAGTAATTGATCACACTCGTATAATGGAGACTAAAGCATACAAAGCAATGCAATTATTTTCCGCTACTGCACTTTTTTATGCACTATCCTTTAAATATTAATCAAATAGTAACGGTTCTTATTCAGTACCTGCAGCCAACTGCATCCATGCGCAGACCTTGTACACTGTGGCCGAATTGCAGAAAAAGAAAAGACTGAAGGCCAGCATGGAACCCACCACCAGAAACATGGACACTCCAATAAAAAACATGGCAGTCTTGAAGGCTCCTGACGGTATGCTCTCAAAGTCCAAGGCACTTCCTTTGCAGATTAGCTCTGATGTCAGTGCATTTCCTATGCAATAGCTGAACAGGCCAAAATAACCGGCCTGAGGGGTATTTAAGCTATCCCCAATCCAGTAAGGTTGGATGAAGACTTCTACCATGATGACAGAGAAGCATATGGTAAACACTGCCCACAAGACACCGATGGCGCGTGCATTACGTACATAGTTAGTGTGGTATATTTTGGCTGCTTCTTGTGCTGGTAGCAGCTGAACCATTTTGATCTGACTTTGGTATAACTCTTCACAAAAGAAAAACCTTAAAGCAAGAAGAGTAACAGAGATCAATAAAATATACAGTAAAGACACTCATAGCTTAACGATACTCATCGGTTATTTTCAGATCACCTCCCTTCCGTGCTTCACTCATCCCTTTCTATAGCTACTAAATATTGTCTTCTGCCATATGGCGGGTCATGTTAACAGCTGGGATTCTGGCCCAATGGGAAGTGATCTTATCTATGGTAAGAAAAAATCTTTAACCTTTTCACATACAGGACAATTTTCACACCTTTGTCAAACACTAATAAAACCTGAATTATAAAATAATAGACACCAGTCGCATTAGCAAATGATCACCCGGCTCTTTTGTGTTCATGGACGCCTTCATGCATTTTTACATAAAAGTGTAAAGGTACACTTAGCGATGCACCAGCGATCCCGACCAGCGATATGGCGCGGTCAGGATCGCTGGTGCATCGCTAAGTGGTCGCTAGTGAGCTGCCACACAGGCAGATCTCACCAGCGACATCACTGGGGTCGGGGGTCGTTACTTACCTGTCAGACGCGGCGATCCTGACGTCCTCCCGCCCTCGTCCACGCGTCGCTTGTCTCCACAGCAGGAAGCCCTAGCAGGAAGCTGATGACGAGAAACGGTCCAGGACGTTCTCGCGCGATCAACGATAACCAGCGGGGGAGCGGTCGGAGGTAAGTATCAGACATAGCGATATTGCTAGCAATATCGCTGCTACGTCACAAAAACCAGTGATGTTATAGCGATATTGCTAGCGATATCGCTTAGTGTGACAGGCCCTTAACACTTTGTAAGAATTCTTCCAAAATTCATACATGTAGCTTAATGTGTCACCTAGCTAAGTCTCGTAAAAATTAAACTACCAGATGTGCGGAGTTCATACGTGTCACTTATGCTGATGTCTATGTGAATAAATCAGTACTTTATTTACCCAAACAAAAAAAAAAGACTAGAAATTCTTTAATACAGTTATCGAGTCACAGAGTTAATAATTGGCCAATTAGAAGCTGGGGTAATTAGACCTGCAACTGCTCATTGTTTAACTCTTGTTGTAAAAATAAAAGGACCTCTACTCCTTAAATGAGACCTCCAGAGGGCATATAGATTTCCTGATTAGTAAGTGGCGTGATAACATGAAGAAAGGTTCCTGTTTCCTGAGGTCACTGGTGGCTGTACAGCATTAAAATGACAGTATCGGGCTGAATATCTTCTTGCTATCGCTTGCTCGAGTACCCCCTTCCCATTCCTTCCTTACACACACAGAACCCGGATGCACCTGATTTAAATGAGTGCTGCTCTTCTTTCATTACCTTTGAAATGGTACAAGACTCAAGATTTTAAAGGCTAAACACTAAAAAAAAGTCTAATGAAAAGCTATAAAAAAATCCTATCTACAATAATATGAAACACACACAAACTAAAGCTCACAAATTATATAGCTCCGCCAATAGAAAAATAGAAATGTTAGGGGACTTTCAATGTAGAAACATATATACAGTATTTATACAGCACTGTGCAAAAGGTTTAGGCAGGTGTGAAAAATATGCTACAATGCAAGAATACTTTAAAAAATAGAAGAATTAATAGTTTATTTTTCATCAGTTTAAAAAATGCAAAGTGAATGAAAACTAGAGAAATATTAATCAAATCAATATCTGGTTTGACCATCATCTGCATTTAAAATAAATAAATAAATAAAAGTATAAATTCTAATCATGCACTTTTTCCAGCCTGCGGTTTAAGTCTTATGAAAAGAAATATTGTGTACCGTGCTTGTCCAGAAAAGTTATTTTGTGCGAAATTCCATTCTGATCATGACCAGAATTTTCCTGATTCACACTAGCAAAAAAAGGAAATGACTGTTGAGAGAGGCGAGGCGCTCCTTACTGTTCCAGTGTTGTAATAAAGCTCTGTAAATGTGCCCTACATTGCACTGCATGATCAATACAAAACGTGACAGTTTGTTATGTCTTACTATTTAGAAATAACCAAACAATTGCAACATTCACATTTCTATTATATTATGTTTTGTAATAAGAATGACGTGGCCTAAAGTATTCTCCAACTTTTGAACATACTGACTTTTCTGTTTGGTGAATATATTTCTTCCATACATGTCATGAAAGTTACATTTAAAAACCATTAAGTTACAAATGATTGAATTATTTTTAATAAAACTAATTAGGGCTGACTTTTATCATTCTGTTTTTAATTCAATTAAAGCAAGTATATGGGACTTTATAAAAAAATAATAAATGTATCTAAGCACTAACAGGCAGGTAATTGCAACTTACCTGCTTGTTGTGTTCAACACCATTCATCCCCGGCACAGAGCGGTAACAGACTCCTCCTGCTGGTGATTCAGAAGCCTCTGCTAATATCACGTGTACCCAGCTATTTTCCAATCCGCTCTGTCATCAGGGTGGGACTTTCAAGGTCATTCTGATTGACAGCCGGATCTCTGCCTCCTAACTGGTGGAGCCAGCTGTCAAACAGAATGATGCCGGAAGTCCTGCCCAGTCTTATTAGCAAAATCTTCTGAATCACCGGCAGGAGCGGCATGTGACCACTCTGTGCCGGGGATAAGCGGCGCTGTGCACGACAGGCAGGTAAGTTGCAATTGCCTGCCTGTTAGTGTTTAGGGACATTTTTTGTTTTTCCATAAAGTCCCAGATATACCTTTTAAGTAATAGCTACACTGTGTTCAAAATTGTTAGTCAAGTGAGTATTTTGCCAAAATCATAATTTTTATGCATATTTTCCAACTATTGAATGCTTATTGGACGAAGCATATGAGCTGAAGTTTACTTGTGTAATGATGGAGGGTGTGGACTAAGGATATTAGCACATTTTATTAGGCAGCTTGTTTTTCTCAGGAAAATTGGCCAAAAAAGAGATTTAACTGACTCTGAAAAATAAAAAATTGTTAAAAGTCTTTCAGAGGGATGTACCACTCTTGAAATTGCTAGGATATTGGAGCATGATCATAGAACCATCAAAAGTTTTGTTGCAGATAGTCAACAGTCTCGCAATAAACATGTATAGAAAAAAATGACACGCATTAACTGCATTATTTGAGAAGAATCCAACATAAAGCGTTCATGAAGCCTTTATCATCCAGTGTTGTCATATTCCAGAACTGCAGCCGCCTTGGACTGCCCATAAGTACAAGTTGTTCAGTGCACAGAGACATGGCCTTGTTCAGTGGCCATTATATGGGGTGTATTTTATATGGAGCATCTTATGGGGCCATAAGTGGAAAAATCAATACCGGGCCAAAAAATATCTGAAGACAGATTTTTCAGAAACTTTTATGAACTGATGAAATGAGAGTGACTCTTAACAGATCAGAAGACAAAAAACTGACTGGCACATCTAGACTAGTGTGAATAGGTGCACGTCGGAGTCAGGTGACAAGGCTCCTGTCCACTGTTTGCATGCTGCTGTGACCTAGGTAATGTGTTCCTGTGGATTATCTACTTTTGTTTGAGCGTCTTTTTGCTAGTTACTTCACCGAGTGTATTGGATCCTGCCTTTAAGCCTTACCAGTAAGATTCGAGTTGTTGAATCCCTGAGTGTTGTGAGTTGAGATGCAGTGGATTCATGGCACCTAGTTCCCTGTTGTAAATCCCTGAGCGGCATTATTGGCTTTATGTAGTCACAGGTAAATGCGGGGGATTGGTTTTCACAGGGATTATTATAGTGGATATAGTCAACATTTATTGCTCTACAAACAGATTGTATCATGTCTCATACCATGCGGCAATTTAAATTTATACTATTACCATGGAGCCAGATTTGTCATTAATATTTGTTTTTGTACCTTGTAACATAATTATGCAAATATTTTGTAATAATTTATTAATAAACTTTGATATTTAAAGATTAATGCTCATGTTTTGGTTGGGGCTTGATTGTAAGCCTCAGTTGGTGTACATAGTGTGAATAGGTGCATACCAGGAGGAGCTACCTCCATGTACAATATACAAAATAAGGTTGCTCTCTATCATGCGAAAGCATGTCAATGTGGAATATATGAAATTTGAATAGCTATACAGTTATGGAGTATTAGGAAAAAATACGAGACGCTTAGCATATAACTTGGCCAAATTATATCTGCCCATCAACCATCGTCAAGGTGGCCTCAAAATCTGATGGGTACCTACACTGTGTGAATACCTCTCTAAGGCTGATGTCTGAATCCCTGGGTGAATGTGGACACCTCTGTCAGCAATGCCTGCATTTATGGGTAAGTAGGGACCTGCTGTAGTTAAAATCACCACCTGGTGGAGGGCGGAGTGCTCGGTCAGTAAGCTAACATACAAAAGACAAAAAACTGACTGGCACATCCAGACTAGTGTGAATAGGTGCTTACCAGGAGGAGCTACCTCCATATACAATATTCAAAATAAGATGGTTGATGGGAAAAGATATAATTTGGCCAAGTTATATGCTAAGCGTCTCATATTTTTTTCCTAATACTCCATAGCCGTATTGCTATTCAAATTTCATATATTCCACGTTGACATGCTTTAGCATGATAGAGTGCAACCTTATTTTGTATATTGTATCTTAACAGATCAGTGCCTGTGGCAGGATGAGAATCGAGCACATACCTTTTTTACTTCACTTCCTGTAACATTTCATTTGTGAGGAGTCTCAAACATGATGTCACCTAAGGCTGGGGCTGCACTCACTTTCCTGCAGGTTCTATCACCCCTTCTGGAACAGGACATCATCAAGGAGTGGCACTGCAGTTACTTACTACAGTTTCTTGAATTGCCACCCTCTGAAGATGTCCTGGATCCATGATGATAGAAGCTGTAGGAGAGGTGAGTGCAGCATTGGCTCAATGCTTCTGTCCCCACCGACGTGGCTTTTAGTTGTGAAAGAGTACATCATCAGTGGGAGGAGACAAAAGTAGTTGAACGTCAACAGATTAAGATACTGAAAGACTTCATGGATGGAAGGTTTATGGCCGTTATAGAAAATATTGGTGGCTATATTAGCCACTCATTTTTTTTAATGTATTTTTGTACATTTTGAGTTGTTTGGTTATTATTTTCATGTTAGCAGATGAAAATAATCAATTGAGATGGTAAATTTTATGTTTTTAATTTAGTTGCAAGTAATTCTGCCCACTAGTAGTTGTCCAATAATGATGTACACATAGATATTCTCCTAAGAAAGACAAAACCTCTTTTCGACTTCCGTATATACTCGTCTATAAGCCGACCCGTGTATAAGCCGACCCCCCTAACTTTGCCACAAAAAACTGGGAAAACTTATTGACTCACGTATAAGCCTAGGGAGGAAAATACAGCAGCTACTGGTAAATTTCAAAAATAAAAATAGATACCAATTAAAGGTAAAATTAATTGAGACATCAGTAGGTAAAATGTTTTTAAATATCCATATTGAATCAGGAGCCCCATATAATGCTCCATACAGTTCATGATGGGCCCATAAGATGCTCCATACAAAATACACCCCATATAATGCTGCACAAAGGATAATAATGGCCCCATAAGATGCTCCATATAAAATACACCCCATATAATGCTCCATAAAGGTTAGTAATGGCCCCATAAGATGCTCCATAGAATAATATGCCCCATATGCTGCTCTATAAAGGTTATGGCCCCATAAGATGCTCCATAAAATATGCCCCATAAGATGCTCCATAGAATTGGCCCCATAAGATGCTCCATAGAATATGCCCTCATAAGATGCTCCATAGAATAGGCCCTCATAAGATGTTCCATAGAATAGGCCCCCATAAGATGCTCCATAGAATATGCCCTCATAAGGTGCTCCATAGATTATGCCCCCATAAGATGCTCCATAGAATATGCCCCCATAAGATGCTCCATAGCATAGGCCCCCATAAGATGCTCCATAAAATAGGTCCCCATAAGTTGCCCCATGGAATATGCCCCCATAATATGCTCAATAGAATATGCCCTCATAAGATGCTCCATAGATTATGCCCCCATATGCTGTCCCCATAAGATGCTCCATAGAATAGGCCCCCATAAGATGCTCCATAGAATATGCCCTCATAAGATGCCCCATAGTATATGCCCCCATATGCTGCCCCCATAAGATGCTCTATAGAATAGGCCCCATAAGATGCTCCATAGAATAGGCCCCTATAAGATGTTTCATAGAATATGCCCTCATAAAATGCCCCATAGAATATGCCCCCATATGCTGCCCCCATAAGATGCTCCATAGAATAATCCCCATATGCCACTGCTGCAAAAAAAAATGACATACTCACCTCTCCGTCGCTGGGGTCCCGGTGTCGGTGTCGCCGCTGGCTCAGGACCCGGCACCTGAGATGTTCACCTGTCTCCATTCCCATGCTGCTCGCTGCTGTCTGCCACATTGTCTGTCAGTGACATTCAGGCAGCAGAGGGCGCGGCGCGCACTAACCACGTCACCGTGCCCTTTGACCTGAACATCACTGACAGAGGACGCAGCAGGCAGCGGCGAGCAGTGTGGGAACGAGGACAGGTGAATATCGCATACACTCACCTCCCCTGGCGTGGTCTCTGCAGCCCCCCGCTTCTCCCACGGTCTCCGGCGCCTGCCTTCAGCGGTCACATGATACAGCTCATTAAAGACATGAATATGCGCATATTCATGTCTTTAATGAGCGGTACTACGTGACCGCTGATGGCAGGCACCGGAGACCGTGTGACAAGCAGGGGGGCTGCAGAGACGCGCCGGGGGGTAGTATGATCTGACACCCCCGCTTCCCTCCCCCGCTGACCCCCAAGTATATGGCTCGCGTATAATCCGAGAGGGGGGACTTTCAGCCCAAAAAATGGGCTGAAAATCTCGGCTTATACGCGAGTATATACGGTATCTTAAATATTCAAGTTTATTATTAACCTTTGGTATTGACTGACAGCGCTGTAGTTGTTCAATAATAAAATTAATCATCAATATATTCCATATTGACCAATGCTCAAAAGTGTGAAAGTAGAAGAAAGGAATTTTTTGCAGTTTAATTCTAAACTGAAATATTTGTTATGATTCCGTGTGTATCTCTTTAGGGTTCTGATTTTATACACACAGGATTTTCTCACAGTTTAGGCATGTTTAACTGATGCCATATTAGTGGGCAACTCTACTTTTTAACCATTGAATAATATACAATACTATTCCCTCCCTGAAAATGTGGATACTTTTCACACCGCAATCGCCAACTGTACAACCTACCCCTTCCTGCTGGTATCTCTAACACTGTGAGGCAGTAGGGTGACATTACCCAGCCATAAGCATCCTGATGTAAGATCTGTGTAGCAGTATTTCCAGCTATATCATTGAGTTACTCAGAGTCTACATCAGCAAAATAGTAGGACATTTTTAATTATAGTTATGGAATGAAATCAACATTAGCATTTGGGATGGTTTCACTCACAAAAGGCCTGATACAAATGGTGAAAATAGTACATGAATTTTGAACAAAAAATAATTATGCAAATGCCTCTCCAGAGAGAGACTTGAACTCTAGTGCCATCTATTGGAAGTGGCATTCTAAAAGCCAATATCGACCCTTTAAGGGGAAGGTGCCACCATTTTTAATTTTTTAGGAATAATTATTGATGATATAATTAATTATTTTTAATAAAAAATTAAGTTTATAACTTTAATAGTTTTTATTTACTAATTGTTACTTTAGCCACAAGGGGCTGTAATTTTGATTTGAGGGTGTGTAAGAGTCTGAGCAGGGACACTTTCACATCTCTATAATGGCAGCCCCTGGGCATAAAAGCCTGCAGTAGGACGGTGATCGCATCTCTTGAATTGAGGCCGCTCCTGCCTATTGCTATGACCTGGTCACACCCCCTGGGCTGTCAGGTCACAGCTGTGGGAGGAGATTGTGGACATTTTGTTGTAGCCCACAGCAAATGTGCATTGAAAAAACAGATAAAAAAGTAACTTTAAATAAGGCCTAAATGGAAATATGAATAAGGCGCAAACAAAAGAAAGGCGCAAAATACTAAAAACACAATGATATCAAACACAAATGTAATAATAAATGAGGAGCAAAGCGTTTTGTAAAAATGACACTACAGTATTTGAAATAGTTTTTGATCGGATGCTAGGGGGTGGATCCAGTAGAAAGAAGACGTTTAAGTCCTTCCTTTGTTTTTGCCATTCCATTTGAACCCACTTTTGGCTTTGGTACTAAGTCTGTTATTGTAAGAAAGTGGAGGTGCTGCCCACTTGTCCTTGAAGATAGGTTGTTGTTATATAATGCATTACTCTGTTTAAATGTGATTTTAACTGTTTAATTTGCATGCACTTAGTTGGGAAACAGAATGTGTCATATAGGTCCTAGCAATGAGTATTGTAAGACCTAAAGGGCCTTTTACACATAGCGATATCGCTAGCGATATCACTAAAGCGTCACCGATTTTGTGACGCAGCAGCGATATCACTAGCGATCTCGCTACATGTGACACTTACCTCCGACCGCCCCCCCCCCCGGATATCACTGATTGGGCGAGATCGTCCAGGTCCATTTCTCATCGTCGGCTTCCTGCTGGCGCCGATGAGCGACGCATGGACGCGGGCGGAAGAAGACATCATCGCTGCGTGTGACAGGAAAGTAATGACCTCCGATCGCTGCTGCGTCGCTGGTGAGATCTGCCTGTTTGGCAGCTCACTAGCGACCATTTAGCGATGCACCAGCGATCCTGACCAGGTCATATTGTTGTTGGGATCGCTGGTGCATCGCTAAATGTAACGGGACCTTTAGCCTGACAGTTGGCAGATTGACATGCTGCAGTGTGTTGTGTGCGAATAGGGAGGCCTACTACACATCAGATAATACATCTTACGGACCAAGGAAACGTAAAGAGACATTTGAAATCCAGGCCAGTGAGGACACCTAAACGGTATGGAACGTTACCCAGGGGGAAGCAGAAAGCCCACATAAAGGAGATCAAAAGCAGAGAGAAGGAATTGTATGAGCATGGTGCTAGTGAACAGTTGTCTACTGTGAAACAAAGCTTGATTGTATATTTTGAAAGGAAGCTATGGTTACCTTATGGAAAGTTATATTATCCTACAGAGAGCACTGGACATTGAACATTCTAGTATGGAGTTGTACCAATGTACCTCAATCAATGGGTCTGCATTAGTCATTTGGGAACTGAGAGTAGCTGTGAGTGGCCGCAGTGTTATATCTCGACCCATGCGGTCCTCATAGGAGAAGATGAAGTCTCCCATAATTGGTTCCTGGATTGTCATGTGATGCAAGAGCATGAAATGCAAGGAAAATGAAATGTCATTAAATGTAACTGAGAAGTGCCCATGTTCGTTTAATGCAAGAGAAACATTTGTGAAGATTTGTACCTATTTTTTGATGTACATAATTCTTATCAAGTTGATGTTTAGTAAAAAGAAGTTTATGTTGGACTTTACATCCCTCACTCATCCTTGTAACATCTGATCTTGGCCTGCCCAGTACATCATGCAGTCTGCAGAGAAATATCACCCAGCTAAAGCCCCTTTCACACATCAGTTTTTTGCCATCAGTCACAATCCATCGAATTTTGAAAAAAAAACGGATCCAGCGACTGATGCCGCTGGATCCGATTTTTTCTCATTGATTTGTATTAGCGACAGATTGCAATGGATGGCCGCACGTTTCATCCGTCATTCAACGGATCCATTGAAAATTCTTTGTCCGTCGGACAGAGACAACGGACATAGGAAAGTTTTTTGACTACGTCGAAAAATCGGACAACGGATCCGTTGCTGTCCGATTTTTGCTAGAATGGAAGCCTATGGGCGCAGAATCAGTCACTGTACAACAAATGATGGAATTCGGCGATGGATTCCATTTTTTTAACTGCTCATGCTACGTCACTGTGTGCGTGTATGGTGTGCGGGCTATGTGTGTATGCGTGTGGGGGGGCCTGTGCGTGGGGTTGTGCGGGGGTCTGGTCAGGGCTATGTGTGGCTGTGCGCGGCTATGCGTGGCTTTGCGGGGGACTGTGCTGGGCTGTGCGGGGATATGCGGGTCTGTGGGTCTGGTCAGGGCTATGCGTGGCTGTGCGGGGTCTGTGCGGGGCTATGTGGGTCTGTGGGGGCTATGCGTGGGTCTGTGCGGGGATCTGTGTGTGGGTCTGTGCTGGGGTCTATGCGGGACTGTGCTGGGCTGTGCGGGGATATGTGGGTCTGTGCAAGGGGCTGTGCGGGGGTCTGTGTGGGGCTGTACGGGGGTCTGTGCGAGGCTGTGTGGGGGTCTGCGTGTGTGTGTGTTTGTGTGTGCAGGCATCGTCTGATGGGACTACAAGTCCCATCGGGCTATGCCTGCTACAGTGACAGTGATTGATTGACACATTAGCCAATGATGGGACAGTAGTAGTCATCATCCGGCTAATGTGTTGAATGTAAAAAAAAGCACAAAAAAAAACATACACACATATATAGTTCATACTCACCATCTACACCTAATCCCCGAAGCCCTTGATCACCTGTAAAAAAAAATTAAAATAATAAACCAACAATAAACTCCCTGTGTCCGACGTAATCCAATTAATATGATTGCCCCATCGCGATCCCCCATGGAGAGCTATCACATAAGCTGATGCGACCGCTCTCCAGGGGCTCCGGTGATACAATGATGGAGATAATCCTCCGCATTGTATCACTCCGCCACCGACAGGTCACCGGATTTCACCTGTCACTTTGTGGTACTACAGCATGAGAATTTTCTCACGCTGTAGTGCTGTAAAGCGAGAGGTTTATCTCCAATGACACACTGCCAGTGGGTTATCTCCGGTCAGTGTGTCATCGGAGGCCTATAGAGCAATCACATCTGCTGATGTGACAGCTCTATAGGGGAGATCGTCATGGCACAATCGTTATTAATGGGATTACGTTGGACAGGGAGTATATTGTTGTTGTTTTTTGCAGGTGATCAATGGCTTCAACTGGATAGGCATAAAATAAAAATTTTGAAAAAATGTGTCGTGTTTTATTTCATTAAAATACTTTATTCTTATGTGTGTTTTTTTAACTCTTTATTAATATAAGATTAATAATGGATAGGCGTCATATTGACGCCTTACCATTATTAACCGGGCTTAATGTCACCTTACAATAGCAAGGTGACATTAACCCCTTATTACCATGTGCCACCTCTACATGGCAGTGGGAAGAGAGGGGCTAAGTGTCAGAATTGGACAGTGCCTGGTTTGGAGCTGATTCCATCAAGAGACACTTCAAAAAGTGATAAGCATTAACTTTTTTTCCACTGGGTGTTTTACAAAACCTGAAGCTGCAAAAATTGCTTAAAAGACTGAGCATATGAGCAGCAGAGTGGTCTTGCAATGGAGAAAAATACAGAGTCTTTTAAACATTTTTAAATAATTTTTCAGCCATTTTTTAACAGGCTTCCTACAAATACCTTTGTGTGAACTTTGCTTAATGGTATTTTACTACTTTTTGAACACTTTGTAAAAGACCATATTACAATAGAGAACTATTGTTTTTGGAATTGCCGGTAAACAACATTTTAAAGTAAAGTATTACTATATTTGTTCTTTATGTAAAACAATCTCAAAGACAGGTTGTCTCAGTTAGGTAAATTTACTAAACTGCTTAATTACAGAATAATAGATAAGATAAATACATTGGTATAATGCAACTAACCTTAATGCATATGGAAATCCAAGAAGGCAAACTTCTTTTCTAGCGGAGCATTTCAAAGATCAGAATGAGCGACCCAGAATCCCAACTGCATGTGACGCTGGAGCAAAAGGAAGTCTATGTTATCACTGAAATTTAAGAGGATGTCTGTTCCTGTGCTGCAATGTAATGCCCACTATATTATTTATGCCCAGCGGGTTTACTGTGTCATCTGTATGCTCTTTTAATCCTGGAGTGTTAGGTGACAATTTACATGCATCCCCCCATCATCCAGGTGCATTATGGGAATGTAGGTAATCCTCTTACTATTGATTGTCTATTTAATATCATCCGAGTCTACAAGATTAGTACGTGTGACTACAGATACTATGAATGTAATGTGAAAAGATGTCTTCTGCAGGTCAATGATGAAACCAATTACTATTTTATTGTATATAAGTATACCAGACTTTTTATTTTTTGTAGAGACTCTGATCTCATCTGTATCTTTGTTAACAGCAGATTCTGTTGTTTTAGATAGGGAAAATAGTACCGCATGTAGTGCTATGGCCACCTCAGAGGTAACCAACAGAACCCATTATAAGGCTATGTGCACATCTGCATCTGAGTCGCTGTTAGGAGCCTCCTTCGCAGATTGCACCATTTTTGGATAGGAAGAATATTGCCACATGCAGCGTTTTTTCTACTTACACCCACAGAGGGCCAGCTGGCAGACTGCAGTGGGGCAACTTCCAAGCACCCTCTGCTTTCTCCTGTAGACTGGGCGGTCAGAAGTAAGATGGGGACATGGGGCTGCAGTGTATTGCAGGCCAATCAGACAGGGGACCACTTACACACACAAAATGCAGACTGCACTAGTAATGACAACCCAGCATGAGTAGAAGGGCCTGCAGTGACTTCATCATGACATACTTGTCACTCTTCGCAAGGAGAAATGTTCCCACTTAGGCATCTGTCTGGACAGGATGGGAGTAGGAAAGCTGCTGCTGTTAGTGGGGAAGGCTGGTTTAGAATTGAGTCTTAAGGCCCTTTTACATTTAGCGATGCACCAGCGATCCAACCAGCAATCCGACCCGGTCAGGATCGCTGGTGCATCGCTAAATGATCGCTAGTGAGCTTTCATACAGAAAGATCTCACAGCGATGCAGCAGCGACGCAGCGCACGATACTTACCTTTCACACACAGCGATCCTGCGTCCTCCCGCCCGCCTCCACGCGTCGCTCGTCTCACACAGCAGGAAGTCTCAGCAGGAAGCGCCCGACGAGAAATGGAGCTGGACATTCTCGCGCGATCAGCGATGAGCAGCGGGGGAGCCGGTCGCTGGTAAGTATCACACATAGCGATATCGCTAGCAATATCGCTATAACGTCACAAAACCAGTGACGATTTAGCGATATTGCTAGCGATATTGCTTAGTGTAAAACCCCCTTTACTACTATTGAAGTGGGGGGCAATAATGTTACAAGTGGGAAGGTATGAACCTAGGATAAAAACAAAATTAGAAAATACCCAGCAGTGAGTTAACAAAAATGAAAAAATGTCTCTGCGCTATATAGTGTGAACATGTGCGGTATATAGCCCTATAAGATACCATCCACACTAATCCCCATCAATTGTGCAAATGCCTGCTTCATCAATTGAATTGTTAGTCATGCATAGCAAATTGCAATAAAAAAGGATATATTCAAAACAACAAACACATATAGTTACTGTTGTGCTCAAAAGTTACATACCCCAGCAGAATTTTTGTTTTCTTGGCCTTTTTTCAGAGAATATGAATGATAACATCAAAACTTTTTCTCCACTCATGGTTAGTGGTTAGATGAAGCCATTTATTGTCAAACTACTGTGTTTTCTCTTTTTAAATCATAATGAAAATCCAAAACATCCAAATGACCCTGATCAAAAGTTCACATACCCTGGTGATTTTGGCCAGATAACATGCACAGAAGTTGACACAAATGGGTTTGAATGGAAACTAAAGGTAACATCCTCACCTGTGACCTGTGACAAATGCCGGGAAAATTGTTCGGGATGCAAAGAAAAACCCACAAACTTTTGATCAGTAGTTTGACAATAAATGGCTTCACCCAACCACTAACTATGAGCGGAGAAAAAGTTTTGGTGTTATTATTCATGCTCTCTGAAAAAAGGCCAAGAAAGCAAAAATTCTTCCGGGGTATGTAAACTTTTGAGCACAACTGTACACATCATACACCATGCAATGAAAATTCGTTATCCAGTAGATGTAGTTGATAAAGTGAATACCACGGTTCGCAGGCACAGTTCGTTATTTCCTAAGACCAATGAAGTTGTCCATATAATAATTTTTGTTGATTTTAGGTCATGGTTTGCTCAGGAGTTCTTTGGCAGTGCTTCTAGGGTTAACACCATTTGGCCTCTCTTTGGTTGGGGGGGCTATATTTACCCGCCCCTGTGCTGTGCCCGTGGTCAGTTATACATCCAACCTTGGCTGAGCAGCTGACCCTGTGTATACTTGTGTGTATT
This sequence comes from Dendrobates tinctorius, assembly GCF_039654945.1. Classification (NCBI taxonomy): domain Eukaryota; kingdom Metazoa; phylum Chordata; class Amphibia; order Anura; family Dendrobatidae; genus Dendrobates; species Dendrobates tinctorius. The sequence goes on from NW_027361732.1 coordinate 50,029,509, forward strand.
GCTTATATCTGTTTGCGTGCTTGTGTATGACCTGGTCTGTTCCCCATTTTGCATTTGTCTCCTGATTCGGTACTTCTCGTGATACTCTTGGTTTTGATCTCTGCTTTGTCCCCCCGACTGTCTACTTGTTAGTCCCTCTGGTACGTCATATCACTCTCTGGCTTCTGACCCCGGCTTGTCTCTTACCACACTATTTGTCCCCTTGGCTACCATACTGTTCTCTGGTCTGACCTCAGCTCGCCTGACACTTCTCTGGGTTTCCCCGGCTCCTGTCATCATCCCTAGGAGTTCAGGACCTAGCCCCGTCTCCAAACCACGCCCACGATGGTCACGTGCTGCAGGTCCTGTTCACCTGCAGGCGTGCTCACAGCAGCCTCCCACATTACAGCAGAAGTTCCCTGCTTTCCTAGCACGTCCCTGGACACCTGGACAGTCTCAGGGGGTAAGTCTGTCATGGTGTCCGTTGCATTTTAGTTAAACCCTTTATAGGGTAATTTCTTTAATAGTTATTTGCAATATTAATAGTACATGTAAATAACATAGGGTACTTAGTTGACACTAGTTTGATCAAAAGAGCACATGGTTGTGCAAAAGGGTCATTTTAAGGATGTGTGAAACGATATGTAAGACTTTATGGGTCAAAGTGCTGTCATCCAAAAATCATCCTGCACAGATGTGTAAATGCAATGTAAGAGCAAACTGACTACAAAACTCTTGATGCCATTTATATTGAATAAGCCTTTCTCCTCTGTCCAAATGCTGATGTTTTCTATTGTCTTTGTTTTCCTTTCTAGGTTTGCTCCTCTGCAGGTGTTTCTCTTTTTCCTGTTTTGGTTTGTCCGATTCACATTCTAGCTGAGCTTTTATATATTCTTTCTTCACTGCACTTCCTTGATGGCTATGCCCCTTGGTGGATGTGTGTTCAGGAGTTCCAGTCCTTCTTCTAAGGGGTTTTCCTTGCTAGATAAACTCCAGTTGTACTCTATCGGTGAGTCTGTTTTCTTTCCCTCCCAGGACCTTTCCTTTTACCACTGTTAGGTTTCTGGGAGGTTATATTTATTCTTTTGATTTTTGGTTCACCTTGACTGCTTTTTAGAGAGTTAGGTACGAGGTGGTGTTTTTAGTTGTACAGCTAGGACCTTTCTAGTCTGTAGAGGGACCAGTTGGTGTAGGTGCAACGTTCCCCATGTGAAATTATTGTGGCAGCTACACCCATAGCTCATGGGATTCTGTCAAGCCATTTTTGGTGATACAAGTAATGTAGGCCTCTTGTTGAGCTTTTTCTGTACAAGAATTTTTTTTATTGTTGCCCTCAACCACTTTTGCTCTCTATTAGCTTATGATGCCATCGTGCCCCAGTTCTGAATGGACGGCTCCTTATATGTCTCCTAGTCCTCCATATGTTAATAGATTGCTAAGCTCTAAGCCCATACGTGGCCCTTCAAATCCACCCTGCCACCCTCATCAGTAGGTCTAGGTTTATAAAATCCCATGCATGTGTGGTTATAGAGTATGGAGCATGGGTTGCGTGAGTTTTATTTTCCCACTGGAGTGCCCACACTATGTCCTGGCGCAAAGCCTGCTTAGCATGCTCCCAATTTGTATACTCAGTTCTAAGATGAGTCTAAAAAATTGGAAGAACAGAAAGCAGGTGCTGTGCCAGGACAGTGTGAGCACTCCAGTGAGGAAGGTAGTATATGGGTGAAATTAGACAGTGAGAGAGTTTGGAAATCTAGACATACTAAGGCAAGTTTCACACTTGCGCCTTATAGCGCTGCGTTCCGAGCGCACATGAAACGCATGGAAAAAACGTTTACAAACGCTTGTAAACACTGCGATTTTTCGTCGCATAATCGTGCGCATTACGACAAAAAAATGCAGCATTTGTATGCGTTTTCAAGCGTTTCCTATGCGTTTGCGTTATTTATGCGCATGGTGTCACAATCACAGGAGGAAAATTCTAGAAAAATTCTTGCAACAGACACCACCAATGGGACATCAGTGGGTGTGTGTTATGGTAATTCTTTATATAGACCCTGTCTACAGCCGTACTCTTCACATTTGCTTTCTTTTTCTCGTGTCAACATGGATCTGCGCTGGAAGAGTTTTCACTTTAACTTGGACCTGGACAACAGGATGGCTCAGGCTTATGCAATTGCTTGCCATCAACAAAGGGAGAGAGAGAGACAGCGAAGACGGCAGCGGCGGCGTTTGTGGATACATCCGATTGAACTCCGGAATAGCCACACCCTCTACAGCGAGCTACAGGCAAACCCGGAGAAATTTACGTACTATACACGGATGTCCCAAGAAAGCTTCAGTGATTTACTTGCTCGTGTTCAACAATCCATCCGGAGACAGGACACGCAGCTCCGTCGTGCGATTCCTCCTGAGGAACGGCTCCTGGTCACATTGCGGTACGCAATATTTACAAACCAATGCCTGCATAATTTTCTTTGTTGTGACATGTACTTTTCCAAACCTGGCAGAATTATTTTTATGCAATGTACTAAATTGTTTTTTTTCTTTTATTGTTTTAAAAAACCATATACAGAAATATTAATTTTACTTCTTTCTCTGTTTCGCAGATTCCTGGCGACTGGAGAGACCCTATCTTCACTACACGTCCAATACCGGATTGGAATCTCCACCTTGTCAGGAATTGTTGCGGACACCTGCCGGGCTTTGTGGAACATTCTTTGTCAAGAATTTACGCCCCTGCCCACCGTTGAAAAGTGGATGGAAATTGCTGACAAATTCTGGATAGTCTGCAATTTCTCCAACTGTTTGGGAGCTGTTGATGGTAAACACATACGGATAATCAAACCCAAAAGAACTGGATCTGAGTACTATAACTACAAAAAGTACTTTTCTACAGTACTCATGGCCATTGCGGATGCCGAATGTATGTTTGTAGCAGTGGACATTGGGGCATTTGGTCGTGGGAATGACTCCAAGGCTTTTAAAAGCTCGGACATGGGCCGGAGGTTGAATGGCAACCAATTTAATTTCCCCATGCCACGGGGTGTTTCCTACACCGAAGCTCCGCCAACAGCCCTTTGTAATGGTTGGGGATGAGACTTTTCAAATGTGCGCAAACCTACTGAAACCCTACTCCAGCCGTGACTTGGACCACACAAAAAAAAAAAATCTTTAATTACAGGCTGACCAGGGCCAGAAGAACTGTAGAGTGTGCTTTTGGGATTCTTGTCTCCAGATGGCGCATTCTCAGCACAGCCATTAATCTTAAACTGGAAACAGTGGATGAGGTGGTGAAAGCATGTGTGGTTCTACATAATTTTGCAATGGCTAAAGAGTACCCGACCTTTGAACTCGATGATGCTGCTCCTATCCCATTGACTGAATTCACTCAGCACCCTCTCAGGTCATCCGTTGAAGTTGGCCAAATGAGGGATCAATTTGCAGCCTACTTCATCTCAGATGTAGGACGGGTGGAATGGCAAGCTCAAATGGTGTAAAAATATTTTCATGCATGTATGTTAATAAAAAAAAGTTAAAACAGGTTTTTCTATTGATACCTGTACCGAGTGCACTATGTCTTTTTACACTCCAATACAATAATCAACTGCCCAGGTATACCTGTGAATTCATGATCCTGTGTTCTGTGCATCATGAATTTACTAGCACTCCTGAATAGGTGACTATACATACACACAATTTGTCTGACCTTTATCACCTCTACAGTTTGCAGCGACGGTGATAATACAAATAATGTTTGTGTCACATGGCCTGAATTTAAAATTTGTGAGTTGGTTATGCACTAGCATCCGTCGTTCTTTATGACACCTGACCATGTGGCGCTAAATATTATTTGTAGGATCCCCACTGTGGCTTAAGTTTCAACTGAGACTGGAGAGATAATAAAGTTTATAAAACTTCTACAATCCCCAGGCCTAGTGTCATGCTGAAGTGAGGACGCCAAAAATAAAGCATCCTGACTTCAGAATGTTATCACACCTGGGCAGGTAAATACACATATGAGTAAAACTACAGCATCGCTACAATCTGCGTGAAATATATTCAGACTGAAGCGACGCTGCAGGTTAAAAATCATGTGTATTCACAGCCCAGTTTTGATATATAGTTATGATACTAGGCCTGGGTATTGTACATATGACGTGTATTTTACCCATCATTTCCTCAGTTTATTCAACACACACTGAATAGAGGATGTCGTTAATTACAAGGTATATCTAGAATCCCCCATACTGGTCTCGCAATAAGGGAATTGAGGATGGTACAAAACAGACCATCCTCAATTCAATTTTTATGATACCTGCCAAGGTGACAATAGATATGCCTTGCACTCAACACCATCCTCTATTCAGTCTGTGCAATTTTAGCAAACTGAAGAGACTGGTGGTGAAAATAGAAGTCATATATTTGTGTTTTTGACAACACATATCTCCTTGACAGACACAAGAAACATGTGTCAGTATTGGAGTTATGAGTTGGCAAATACACAAGTGTGTGGCAGTGTGTATTATTATGGTAAAACAGAAATGTAAATTTATTTAAAAAAAAAATCTGAAAAAAAAACTTTTTTACCGCGTTTGGGGGAAGATGAGAGCACGTTTGGGGTGTGCAGTGATGAGGAACGGCTTACAGTGGATGAAGGTGTTCTAGGGAAAGGGGGCGACAAGTTGTGGGGGAAGGGAGGTCAGTGATGGAAATGGAGGTAGACTCACTAGTAGGAGAGGGGGGAAGAACAGTTAAAGTTTTGCGACCTTTTTTGTTTCTCCTGAGACTGTGCTTCCTGGACCGCCTTGTACCCAATGACCACCTTGATTCTTGGCTCCGGCTGGAATTTGGGGCAAATAAGGAATGGAGGTCCCCCGTTTGCTGCTGCTGTGGCTGCTGCTGCTCAGTGGTGGCAGTAATCGTCCTTGCACGTGGACTGGTGGCGGCAGTGCTGGTCCATGTTTGCGGAGTGGTGGTGGCAGGGCTACTACATGTAGGAGTGGTGGCGGCAGGGCTGTTCCACGTTTGAGGAGTGGTCACGGTGGCTGTGCTCCAAGCAGGCGTGGGGGTGGCGGTGGAGCTCCAGACAGGAGCAGCGCTTGCCATGGTGGTGGCGGTGAAGTGACCAGCAGCACTCCGACTTGTGGTGGTGTAATGTTGGCTGTCAAGGCTTTGAATAGAGGTGGCCGTGCAGTTGTATGCAGCAGAAGTCGGTAGTACAGTGGTGGCACAGTTGGAAATGACACCACTGACTGCTGCACGTACAGATTCTGGTGCATAGCCTGCAAGCAAGCAGTGTTGCAGGCCTGCAACACACTCAGCTGTTGATCAATACTAAGGTGTTCCGCCATGCCCCGTTCAATTTTACTGAAAAAATGGTGCGCTGGTCTGTTGAGGTCGGCCTCCAGACGGTCAAGGGGCTGTTCGACAGACTGGAAGCGGTGTTCCATGTGGTTAAAACCTTGTTCCATGAGTGAAAAACCGCTTTCCACTCTGTCTGACAGCAACTTGAGGCTGGCATGAAAGGCCTCACTCAAGTGCATGAACTCGGGCAAGACAGGCCTGTCCAAGGCCCTCTGCCGTTGGCGGGTAGTCCCCGCATAACCAGTGGCAGAGACCTGGGACAGGGGAACACCTGATTGACCAGCTTCTTGGTCACCAGCTGTCCGTGTTGCTGAGCTGCAAGCTGCTTCTTGGCTGTCGGATGGCTGGGACAGGTCTGAGGTCGTCCGATGAAGGACCGCTCCAGGGACAGGTTGCAGGGTGCTGCTCTAGGTGCTGTGGAAAGAAAAGAAAAACATTACAATCATGCATTTACAAGAAGCATCAGCTGTGGAATAGAAAAGCATAGATTTAAGAAAAAATAAATAAATAAAAAATAAAATACTTACGCTCTGGTGGCAAGGACAGGTCTTAGGAACACCAAATTGCGATGGTACCGGTATTTGGTTCTGGTCCTTGCCGCTGACCCACTACGAACCTGTCCCTCAGCACGAACATCAGTGTTGAAGCGGTCCTTCATCGAACGCCAACGTGTTCGGACTTTGCTCACTGTTTGAAAAACAAAGAAAAGACATTTATGTGTATGATGCAAGATATATTCTATCAGTAAACACAACAGTGCCATCAGGAAAACAGTGAAGGCAGCACAATTCAGCAATACAATACCCAAAGCAGTCACTGTTGATCCTGATATTACTGTTGTGTTTCCTGCTAGAATATATCTAGCAGTAAACACAACAATGCCATCAGTAAAGACAGTGAAGGCAGCACAATTCAGCAATACAATACCCAAAGCAGTCACTGTTGATCCTGATATTACTGTTGTGTTTCCTGCTAGAATATATCTAGCAGTAAACACAACAATGCCATCAGTAAAGACAGTGAAGGCAGCACAATTCAGCAATACAATACCCAAAGCAGTCACTGTTGATCCTGATATTACTGTTGTGTTTCCTGCTAAGATATATCTAGCAGTAAACACAACAATGCCATCAGTAAAAACAGTGAAGGCAGCACAATTCAGCAATACAATGCCCAAAGCAGTCACTGTTGATCCTGATATTACTGTTGTGTTTCCTGCTAGAATATATTTAGCAGGAAACATAACTGTGTCATCAAGGACAATAGTCACTATGGCATCACAGAGCAGGGAAATACTTACGAAACGCCTTTTTGGAGGTTGCATGGGCGCTGTCCCAGCCATCCATCAACGCTGTGGCCACCTCATTCCATAGCCGCCGGGTCACCACATTGTCCTTGTGTAGCTGGTCACGGCTGTCCCAAACGGGACACGCTCCTGGACCAGGTGGATGAGGTGTTCATTATCCAGGTAGACGTCTTCATCCCGTTGTGGAACCTATAAAAAAACATTCATTAGAATATTGGAATGTTGTGTGAATTAAAAAGTTCTAAAAAGAAACAGAAAAGAAGAAAGATAGAAGGTAAAAAAAAAAAAAAAAAGGGACATTCAAAATCATTTTATACTACATTGCGTCTCACCGCCGGGCCTTGACTTTGCTGCTTCCCCTGTTCGGCCTCACTAGCCATGTCCGCTGATGATGATGTCTGAAAAAAAGAACAAAAATTGTTAGACATTTGTAGATGCAACAGCTATACTTACCCAAAGGCACGAAAATAATCACCTCACGCTCTGCTTGAGCCAGTTCCTCCCGGGATGGTGAATAATTTGATCCAGAAGACATACTGCATGTTAAAAAAATGCAAAGCATTAGTACATAATACATTTCACAAGACAGGCATACATTTTAGATGTAAGAATACTCACATTCTTGCTGCTGAAGCTTTAATCCAAAATGCTCTCTTGTTTTGCAAGGTGTCTGCTCTCCAGGCTGTCTGTAGAGTTGTGGTACAGTGCAGGCAGACACCTTCTTTTATCTAGACTCACCTGAAACAATGTTGCTTGTGTAGGGGGTGGTGTGATCCAGTGTCTAGACATTGTTTACTCAAACTCTCCATGTGCTGAGCCATGCGCTTGCCAGCGCTCCCATAGACTGTAATGTTATTTTTTTGCGCATTACGTGCGCATGCATTTTTTTTAAAGAGGTTGGGCGGAACAAAAAATGCAACATGTAGCGTCTGGCCGCACACCTGGAAAATGCACAGCGCACGAAAACGCTGATGAACGCGTGCAAGCGCTAGACCATGCGCCCCCATGTTAAAGATAGGGGAGCATTGCGCATGCTTACTATAGCGCACGATGCGCTGTGCGATAAAACACTAATGTGAATCCAGCCTAAGGAGGATGGCAGGTCAGGTTCATCATTCATTAAAATATGAAGGTCTATGAGCCACACGACCTATAAGGAAAGAGTGGTCCACTTAGAGCTGGGCTTATAGCGGACAAAAATGGGTGAGTACAATAATAAAAATTACACGTACAGAAAAATAATCAAGCACTATTTAAAGTCTTCATTACTGGCATTACCGAAAATGACCTGACAGATTCCTTTTAAGTTATTTTGAGACAAAAATGAAGACTAACGTTGGCTGAGGCAGTTATTTAAAGGTACATTTGCACAGGCAGGTTTCTATCACATGAGTGCAAAGTCGATCAGCTTTTGTTTAAAGTGATTTAAAGCGAGCCTGTCATCAGGACTTTGCTAAGTAAACTACAGACACTGTCAGATTGGTGCTGTTACACTGATTAAAATAATACCTGGGTTTAATAAATCCATCTTTTGGTTCTTCTTTAATATGTGTTTGCAGTTCTGAGTTAATGAGATGATCGTGCTCCAGTGCGTGCCTTCAGTGACGCGCTTCCTATTTTAAAAACTGCGCCTGTGCATTTATTATTCTAGTCTTCAAAAAAAAAATTAAAAATTGCTTCAACAAAATGGCACCAGCACATGCGCAGTAGCATCTATTGGCAAGTGATGTTCTCATCTGAGGCTCAGTGCAGGAGCGTGCACAAGAAGAGGAAATAATCACTGCTGAACATAGCAATGCTCCCGCAATGGTCTCCGGAACACATTCAGCACCCATTTAAACCCAGAATGATGATGATGTAGCCAGAGCAGTAAAAAAGACCCACCCACAGGCACACCCTGAAACACTAGCATCTCATTAACTCAAAACTGCAAACACAGCCCTGTACCTCAGATTACTTCTCATGGTGAAGACGCTGAGGCCACGTACTGTGCCTTAACTCCAGATTCCGCCCTCACTCTGTACCCTTCCCGCACCCAGGGAAGAGGGGAGTAGTAGCGTACTGTAATACACCAACCAGAGTAACAAGGTATTACAAACAGGGGGTAACGGAAAATAGAAAATATACTCACACAGACAACAGAGGAATGTACCGGGGAGTGCAGGATGGGGTAAAAATCAAAGTAGAAAAAAGGGAATTATCACAAACACAAAACCTTGCAACAGTCACAGATAAATCCACCAAACGCCTTTCTCCAACAACCTCCAGCCATGCATCAAAAGCTATGACAAGGTGTGCTTAGCAGGACTCAGTTTTTATAGGAGATGGGAGTGGCTAACCGTACACAGCTGAGCGCCTAAACTCCAGGAGCTCTCAACTGAGCAGATTAAGCCCTGCACTGCCCAAAGAAATTTACATGGTTTAATAAGAAGATGAAGTGCTTCTAATCAGTGCAGGAGCAGGAGAAATCAGTTACTGAGGACTTCTGGCTCCTCTTTGTTGCAGTAAACCCATGATAGCGTTCTTATGAATGCTCATTCTGGCAAATAATGAAGCCTTAATCCCCAGAGCTTTTTTTGGTTTTGCATTTTCATTTTTCGCTCCCCTCTTTCCCAGATCCATAACATTTTTATTTTTCCGTCAATATGAATATGGTCGTGTTAGGGCTTGTTTTTTGCGGGACGAGTTGTACTAATTGGTTTTACCATGTTGGGTACTAGAAAACAGGATAACAATTACAAGTGCGGTGAAATTGCAAAAAAAAGGAGATTTTTGTGTACTCACCGTAAAATCTCTTTCTCTTAGCCTCTAATTGGGGGACACAGAACCATGGGTATTATGCTGCTGTCCACTAGGAGGCGACACTATGCATAATCTGAAAAAGATTAACTTTGGCTCCTCCTCTGCAGTATACACCCCTGGATGGCGTCAGCCTTCTCCAGTTTTGTGCAAAAGCATTAGCAGGAACATAACAGAAACAACATAACCATGCCTGTAAGAAGGCTACTATGCACGAGCTCAAAGAACAATATGAGAACTGAACCGTAACAACGGCCTGTAAGGGCAACAGGGTGGGAGCTGTGTCCCCCAATTAGAGGCTAAGAGAAAGAGATTTTACGGTGAGTACACAAAAATCGACTTTACTCTTTCGCCTCATTGGGGGACACAGAACCATGGGACGTCCCAAAGCAGTCCCTGGGTGGGAAGAAATGGACAAATATTGTGCTGACAGGTCCCTAAACTAGGGGCACCGCCGCCTGCAGAACCTGTCTACCCAGGCTCGCGTCCGCTGAGGACTGGGTATGAACTCTGCAGTGTTTTGTAAACGTGTGTAGGCTAGTACAAGTGGCTGCCTTACACACTTGTTGTGCCGAAACCTGGTGCCGAATGGCCCAGGAGGCCCCTACCGCCCGCGTAGAGTGTGCCGTGATACCGGCCGGACAAGGAGAATTGGTGAGGCGGTAAGCCTCTTGTATGGTGGACTTGATCCACCTGGCAAGGGTAGCTTTGGAAGCCGGCAGACCTTTGCGAACACCTTCCGGAAGAAGGAAAAGGGAATCAAACTTCCAGAAGGGTGCAGTCCTAGACACATATATACGCAATGCCCTGATGAGGTCAAGCGTATGCAGAGCCTTCTCCACTCTATGAACCGGAACCGGGCAAAGGGACGGCAGTGAAATTTCCTCATTGAGGTGGAAGTTGGACACAACCTTCGGAAGGAAGGGCGGGACTGTACGGAGAACCACCTTGTCCTGGTGAAAAGCTAGGAAGGGACGTCTGCAGGAGAGTGCTGACAGCTCAGACACCCTGCGTAGCGAGGTGATTGCCACCAGAAAGACCACCTTCTGTGATAGAAGGCGGAGTGGGACTTCCTTAAGGGGTTTGAAAGGTGGTGCCTGCAATGCTGTCAGGACCAGGTTGAGGTCCCACGTTTCCAGTGGACGTCTGTAGGGGGAACCAATCGGGAAACCCACTGGAGAAAAGTCATCTGACACCTGGCGTCCAGGCCCGATTGGAGAAAGCCAGGTACCTTTGGGAGGGAATAAGGGAGTGGGATCTGGCCGCGAGATTCGCACCAAGTAAAGAAAGCTCTCCAGGTACGGTAATAGATCTTGGCGGAGGCTGGCTTCCGTGCCCTGATCATTGTTCTAATGACATCCGGTAAGAGCCCTGCCTGGGTTAGAACCCAGGTCTCAAGGGCCACGCCGTCAAAATGAGAGCCCCTGAGTTCTGGTGGTAGAACGGGCCTTGTGACAAAAGATCGGGACGGTTGGGGAGACGCCAGGGGGCGTCTGCTGTAAGTTGCACGATGTCGGCATACCATGTACGTCTGGGCCAGTCCGGTGCGATCAGGATGGTTGGAACTCCCTCTTGTTTGATCTTCCTCACGACTGTGGATATCAGGGGGAGAGGTGGAAAAATGTACAGAAGCTGGAACTTGGTCCAGTCCTGAACCAGGGCTTCTGCTCCGAGCGACCGCGGATCGCGTGTCCTGGCCATGAAATTGGAGACCTTGGCATTGAGATGGGATGCCATTAGGTCGACGTCTGGAGTCCCCCAGTGATGGCAAATCTGGCGAAAAATTTCGGGATGGAGGGACCACTCCTCCAAGTCCATTCCTTGTCTGCTGAGAAAATTGACTTCCCAGTTGTCCACACCCGGAATGTGGACCGCAAAGAGTACCGGCCTCGTGTCTTCCGCCCAGTGGAGGATACGTGCCACCTCTCTCATCGCCTGGGTACTGCGGGTCCCGCCTTGATGGTTCACATATGCCACCGCCGTGGCATTGTCCAACTGTATTCTGATATGAGAGGCTGCCAGTAAGTGACGAAAGACTCTCAATGCCAGGAAGACGGCCCGAATTTCCAGGATGTGGATGGGCATGCTCGCTTCCACTGGTGACCACTTGCCCTGTGCTCTGTGAGGTAGGTGCACCGCACCCCAACCTGTCAGGCTCGCGTCGGTGGTCAGGACCTTCCATTGACCTGAGAGAAAAGATTTTCCCGTTGCAAGCGAGGTTGACTTGAGCCACCAGTGCAGGGACCGCCTGGTTGCCGATGTTAGCCAGAACTCCCTGTCGAGGGAGAAAAGATTTCTGTCCCAGGACTTGAGGATGGCTAGTTGAGGCCTGAGGTGAAACTGGGCAAATGGCACCACCTCCATTGCTGCTGCCATCCTGCCAAGGACTCTCATGGCAAACCGGATTGTGGGGGATTGCGGAGGAGTATGCGAACTCCTAGATGGAGAGCCAGTGCCTTGTCCCTGGGAAGGAGCACCAGACCCCTGGAGGTGTTGAATAGCATCCCCAGGAAGGCCAGAGACTGACTCAGGGCAGTCGATGACTTTTGCAAGTTGACTAGCCAGCCCAGGGGACTCAGAGTGTCGATTGTGATTGAGACACTGACCTCGCAGTCCTTGAAGGTGGAAGCCTTGATGAGAAGGTCGTCCAGGTATGGAACGACTACTATGCCTCTGGAGTGTAGAACGTCCATGGTGGCTGCCATGATCTTGGTAAACGTTCTTGGAGCCGTGGCGAGTCCGAACGGGAGAGCCACGAACTGGTAGTGGTCCTGGTTGATTGCGAACCCGAGAAATCTCTGATGGGCGGGAGCAATCGGTATATGCAAGTATGCGTCTTGTATGTCTATGGAGGTGAGATATTCTCCCTTCTCCATAGACGCAATGATTTACTGAAGGGACTCCATGCGAAAACGACGAACCCGTACGTACTTGTTGAGTTTTTTTAGGTCCAGTATGGGCCGGACGCTGCCTCCTTTCTTGGGGACTACGAACAGATTGGAGTAGAACCCTCGGAAGCGGGAACCGGTACTATGACTCCTGCTTGAAGGAGGGAGGAAACCGCTTGGTGGAAGGCACGAGCCTTGTCTGGCGGTTTTGGAGGAACAGAGAGGAAGAACGGGTTCGGTGGGCTGGAAGTGAACTCTATCTTGTATCCGGAAGACACTATTTCCTTCACCCACCTGTCTTCTGTAATAGGCAGCCAGACTTGCTGAAAGAGTAGAAGTCGTCCGCCTATGGGTGGGGTGTCTTCCGGAATTCGTGAGTCATGATGAGGAGAAAGTCTGAGGTTTTCCTCCTTTGGGCTTTGCCTGGCCCGCTTTCGACTGCCAGGTCCTGTCCAGCCTCTGCGCCGCCCGTGGGTTGTCCCTGTGTGGAGAGCGGTTACGGTTTTGTGCTGGACGCAAGACAGACCAGCCCGAAGAATTCCGAAAGGATCGGAAGCGAGTTTGGTTACGCCTTTTGAACGCGCGTTTAGACTTTAGTTGAGGGAGAGAGGTACTCTTACCCCCAGTGGCGTTGGATATCATTGTGTCCAACTTTTCACCAAAAAGCTGCCCACTGAGGTACGGGAGATGCATGAGGGACTTTTTTGAGGCCGCGTCTGCTTTCCATTCCCGCAGCCAGAGGATACGCTGGATCGTAATGGCGTTTGATGCTATTCCCGCTACACCTCTTGCGGAATCCAGGGCTGCATGAACCATGTAATCTGCTACCACTGCTATTTGAACCGCTTGGTCCGACAGCTCAGGATTTGAAGCTTGGAGGCCAGCCTGCAATTGTTTGGCCCAAGCCAGAATGGCCTTGGCCACCCAGACTGAAGAGAACGCGGGAGCCAGAGAGGCCCCTGCCGCTTTGAAGATTGAACGAGCCATGTGTTCTACCTGCCGGTCTGCTGCGTCCCTGAGGGTTGAGCTATCTGGCAGTGAGAGGAGGGTCTGTGTTGCTAGCCTAGAGACTGGGGGGTCCACTTTGGGTGGATCTGTCCACTCCTTGGTGTCCTTCTGTGGGAAGGGGTACCTTGCCTCCAAATATTTGCGATTGGTGAATTTCTTCTCAGGCTGTGAAAACTGCTTAGTAAGTATCGCCTGAAATTCCAGATGATTAGAGAAGACCTTAGGTGGTTTCAGAACACCTTCAAAGCAAATCTTGGGTTCTGGGGCTTCCGGGAGTGGGTCAGAAATGTCCAGCACCCGATGGATGGAAGAAATTATGTCAACTAGCGCTGTATTGCTAGGGGGGGCCAGGGACCAGAGACCTCTCCGTTTCGTTGTCTGAGTCACAGATGCCTTCCGGATCCTGCATATCGCTAAGGCGTTCCCTGGTGGGCGAACTTGGGCGGAGGACTTCTGTGGTCGGGGAACTCTGTGGAGATCTGCGCTGTCTGACTCTGTTAGGGGACAGTCTAGGTGACCTGGAACCACGGTGTCTGTCCCTAGAGGGGGATGACCGTGTGCTATAGGATGACGCAGATGAACGCGACCTGTGGGGCCGCTTACGTCTGTGAGTGTCGGAAGTGGCATGTCCCTGAGTCGAACTGTCCCTTTGCTGGGTAACGCTCATAGCCGAGACATGACCCTGCAGTGCCTGGAGTAGTGTGGAGGTTAAGTTATCTATGGACTGCGTCATAGACTGCGACATCTGAGTAGCCCATTCCGGCATTATAGCAGACGTTGAAGCATTGGTAGGGGCCTCTTGGGGTTCTGACCCAGTATTTTGGATACAATCCCGGCAGTGCGGGTACGTGCTGCCACTGGGGAGGGTGGTTTTGCAGGCTGTGCATAATGCTTAAAAGCAGTCCTGCCTGGTTCTCTTCCTTGAGCCCAGCATAGTGCAGAAGGGCTGGCTATGCAGAGGGGCCTACAGGGGTGGCTACGCAGAGGAAACCTATAGGAGAGCCTTATAGGTAATATGGATTCACAGCTGAGTGAAGAAAACCCAGCTGTGATCTTACCCCACCAGTGTGCCTCTAGGTCCAGGTCACTTCATTCTTATCCAGGTACTTACGTACATGTTGTTTAATAATTTGTTCAAAGATCTTTCCTGGTATAGAAGTCAGTTTGAAGTGATTAAAAAAACTGAACAAGAGCACCACCATGTTGATTTTACATTGCTGTTCATTATGTTGATTTTTTGCAGCACTTTTTTAGGTGGATTCAAGGCAGTCGAATAAGATGACGGTCACCCCAGTCAGTGGAGAGTCGTTTTTGCCCTCTGCCGGTCTGTAGCTTTGTTGTCCCCAATGTCTGTTGCTTGACCTTGTTGTAATGGACTGCCGTCTTAGAAATTTTAAGGATGGAGGCAACATGACGCTCGCTGTATCCCTCTGCTAGTTAAGCCAGAATTGAGCCCTTCTTTTCCTCACTCAAGAGTTTTCTTTTCAACTCCTTTTGCATGGTTGTTATTTTTTCATTCCTATTACTTTTGGGTTTGTAATAAGTCATGTCAGACTAACTTAATTTCCTTCTATGACAGAATCACTGATTGGGAGGATCAGGGAAATGCTGTAGATATAGTATATCTTGACTTCAGCAAAGCATTTGACAAAGTATCTCACACAATCCTTATAGAAAAAATGGCTAAGTATGGAATGGACAAGGCAACTGTTAGGTGGATTCATAACTGGCTTAGTGATCGGACCCAAAGAGTGGTCGTAAATGGCTGCACATCCAGTTGGAAGAATGTCTCAAGTGGGGTACCACAGGGATCTGTCCTGGGCCTTGTATTGTTCAACATCTTTATCAACGATTTAGATGAAGGAATTGAGGGTAAACTGATTAAATTTGCTGATGACACAAAGCTAGGAGGGATAGCTATTACTAGAGAAGAGAGAGAATTCTAGGATGTATTAACAGAAGCATACAGTCTAGATCACGTGAAGTCATTATTGCCCTCTACTCCTCTTTGGTCAGACCTCATCTGAAATACTGTGTCCAGTTTTGGGCGCCACATTTTAAAAAAGACATCAAACTGGAGCAAGTTCAGAAAAGAGCGACCAGAATGGTGACCGGTCTGCAAACCCTGTCTTATGAGGAAATGTTGCAGGATTTGGGAATGTTTAGCTTGCAGAAGAGAAGACTGAGAGACTTAATAGCTGTCTACAAATATCTCAAGGGCTGTCACATTGCAGAAGGATCATCTTTATTCTCATTTGCACAAGGAAAGACTAGAAGCAATGGGATGAAACTGAATGGGAGGAGACACAAATTAGATATTAGAAAAAACTTTTTGACAGAGTGATGAATGAGTGGAACAGGCTGCCACGAGAGGTGGAGAGTTCTCCTTCAATAGAAGTCTTCAAAGAGAGGCTGGACAGACATCTGTCTGGGATGATTTATCAAATCCAGCTTTGAGCAGGGGGTTGGACCAGATGGCCCAGGAGGTCCCTTGCAACTCTACCATTCTATGATTCTAATTATAAAAGTAGCATATTCATCTGTAGCTGACTATAGTCCAAAGTCAAGCTCTGGCCTGTGGGCCAAATGTGGCCCGCAGGATTATTAGATTTGGTCCGTGATGCCAGCACCTTCATTATACTATATTGAGGACTACGTGGGGCCATTATAGTGTATGGAGGATTGTGTGGGACCCATTATTCTGTATGGAGAACCATGTGAGCTCATTATACTGTACGGAGGACTATGTGGGGCCCATTATAAAGTGTGCAGGACTATGTGGGGCCCATTATATTGTGTGGAGGATTATGCGGGGCCCATTATTTGGTACAGAGGACTATGTTGTGCCTATTATAATTTATGGAAGACTATATGGGGCCTATTATACTGTGTGGGAATAACAGTTTAGGCATCATACTGTGTTGGGGTCACCAAACTTAGCTGGGGGGATACAATAAGGTCATCATACAGTGAGTGTGGAGGAATTCACTGTGGGGTATCATACGGTGTTTAGGGGGAACTTTTGTTGGAATCATACATTATCTGTATTATTTGTTAATTTAGTTTTTCATCCTATGTGATTACATATTAAATTAGGCCATATGATTTTATCTGCTCTTACAGAATATATTATATTATTCCAGTATGCCCAATTTGTGATTATGTGTTTATTCTATTCTAAGAAGTATTAATTAAAATCTACTTTGTTCGTGGGACAACCCCTTTAAGTTTGTTTCTATATGAAAAGGTTAGTCGTTATATTTGATAAGGAAAAAGTTCCTCATTTGCAGACTTTTTTTCAATAAATATCAAGGTGGAGCCGCGACTTTGCACAAGATTTTTATTTTAGCTCTCTCTGTATTTGAGTTTGACATCCCTGCTCTAGTAGAAAATACATAGCGGAGATGCTGCAAAAAAACTACAGCAAAGCCACTTCAGTAAAAAGAATACTGCCATGTTCCTGAAACAGCTTTGCCTAGAAAAAAATCGGCTTCTCTGCCACCAGGAAAAAAGCGGTCATGTACATATGCACTTATGCTATCCATTCCCATTCTGGTTCACAAAGAATACAGGACAATGCATGTCTTAACCCCTTCACCCTCAAGGGTGGTTTGCACGTTCATGACCGGGCCAATTTTTACAATTCTGACCACTGTACCTTTATGAGGTCATAACTCTGGAACGCTTCCATGGATCCCGGTGATTCTGACATTGTTTTCTCGTGACATATTGTACTTCATGATAGTGGTAAAATTTCATTCAAATAACTTGCGTTTATTTGTGAGAAAAATGGAAATTTGGCGAAAATTTTGAAAATTTCGCAATTTTCCAAATTTGAATTTTTATGCGCTTAAATCACAGAGATACGGCACACAAAAAACTTGATAACTAACATTTCCCACATGTTTACTTTACATCAGCACAATTTTGGAACCAAAATTTTTTTTTGTTAGGAAGTTAAGGGTTAAAAGTTGACCAGCAATTTCTCATTTTTACAACACCATTTTATTTTTACGGACCACATCACATTTGAAGCCACTTTGAGGAGTCTATATGATAGAAAATACCCAAAAGTGACACCATTCTAAAAACTGCACCCCTTAAGGTGCTCAAAACCACATTCAAGAAGTTTATTAACCCTTTAGGTGCGTCACAGGAATTTTTTTGAATATTTAAAAAAAAAATGAACATCTAACTTTTTTTTCACAAAAAAAATACTTCAGGTTCAATTTTTTTTATTTTACCAAGGGTAACAGGAGAAATTGGACTGCAAAAGTTATTGTGCAATTTGTCCTGAGTACGCTGATACCTGATATGTGGGGGGGAACGACTGTTTCGGCGCATGGCAGAGCTCAGAATGGAAGGAGCGCCGTTTGACTTTTTCAATGCAAAATTGGCTTGAATTTAGATCGGACGCCATGTCACGTTTGGAAAGTCCCTGATGTACCTAAACAGTGGAAACCCCCCACAAATGACCCAATTTTGGAAACTAGACCCCCCAAGGAACTTATCTAGATATGTGGTGAGAACTTTGAACCCACAAGGGCTTTACAGAAGTTTATAACGTACAGCGGTACAATTAAAAAATCATATTTTTTCCACAAAAATGATCTTTTCACCCCAATTTTTATTTTCCCAAGGGTAACAGGACCCTAAAAGTTATTGTGCAATTTGTCTTGCGTACGCTGATACCCCACATGTGGGGGTAAACCACTATTTGGGCGCATGGCAGAGCTCGGAAGGGAAGCAGCGCCATTTGACGTTTTTGGCTGGAATTGAGATTGGACATCATGTCGCGATTGGAAAACCCCTGATGTACCTAAACAGTGGAAACCCCCCACAAATGACACCATTTTGTAAACTAGACCCCCCAAGGAACTTATCTAGATGTGTGGTGAGCACTTTGAACCCCCCAGTGCTTCACAGAAGTTTATAACGCCCGGGCGTGAAAATAAAAAATTTGTGATCTTTTAGTCACCTTTTTTTTATTTTCCCAAGGGTACCAGGAGAAATTGGACCCCAAAAGCAATTTGTCATGAGTACGCTGACACCCCATATGTGGGAGAAAACTACTGTATGGACACACGTCGGGGCTCGGAAGGGAAGTAGTGTCGTTTTGGAATGCAGACTTTGATGGAATAGTCTGCGGGTGTCATGTGCATTTGGAGAGCCCCTGATGTACCTAAACTATTGAAACTCCCCACAAGTGACCCCATTTTGGACACTAGACCCCCCACGGAACTTATCTAGATGTGTGGTGAGCACTTTGAACCCCCAAGTGCTTCACAGAAGTTTATAACGCTCGGACGTGAAAATAAAAAAAATCATTTTTTTCCACAAAAATGATATTTTTGCCCCCAATTTTTTATTTTCCTAAGGGTAACAGGAGAAATTGGACCCCAAAAATTGTTTTGCAATTTGTCCTTAGTAGGCCGATACCCTACATGTGGGGGTAAAACACTGTTTGAGGGCATGGCAGAGCTTGGAAGGGAAGGAGCACCATTTGACTTTTTCAACTCAGAATTGGCTGGAATTGAGATCAGACGCCATGTTGCATTTGGAGAGCCCCTGATGTGCCCAAACAGTGGAAACCCCCAATTCTAACTCCAACCCGAACCCCAACACACCCCTAACCCTAATCTCAGCCCTAACCCTAATCTCAGCCCTAACCCTAACCCTGGACCTAACCCTAATGGGAAAATGGAAATAAATACATTTTTTTTATTTTATTATTTTTCCCTAACTAAGGGGGTGATAACGGGGGGGTTTGATTTACTATTTATGGCGGTTTTTATGTTTGGCAGCTGTCGCACGCTAAAAGACGCTTTTTATTGTAAAAATAGTTTTTGCATCACCACATATTGAGAGCTATAGTTTTTCCGTATTTTGACCCACCGAGTCATGTGAGGTCTTATTTTTTGCGGGACGAGTTGACGTTTTTATTGGTACCATTTTCGGGCACGTGACATTTTTGATCGTTTTTTATTCCGATTTTTGGGACGCAGAATGAACAAAAACCAGAGTTTCATGAATTTCTTTTTTTTGGGGGGGGGGGGGGGGTGTGTGTGTTTACACCGTTCCGCGTGCGGTAAAATTGATAAAGCGGTTTTATTCTTCGGGTCAGTACGGTTACAGCGATACCTCATTTGGGTCGTTTATGTTTTGTCGGTTTTATGCAATGAAAACTATTTCATATAAAAAATAATTATTTTTGCATCGCTTTATTCTGCGAGCTATAACTTTTTTTATTTTTTCGCTGATGATGCTGTGTGGCGGCTCGTTTTTTGCGGGACAAGATGACGTTTTCAGTGGTACCATGGATATTTATATGCGTCTTTTTGATCGCGCGTTATTACACTTTTTGTTTGGCGGTATGATAAATCATTTTTTGCTTCGTTTTTTATTTTTTAAGGGGTTCACTAAAGGGGTTAACTAATGGGACAGTTTTATAGGGCGGGTCGTTACGGACGCGGCGATACCTAATATGTGTACTTTTATTGTTTTTTTTTTATTTCCAAAAAAATGGATTTATTGGGGGAATATTTTTTTTCTAATTTATTTGGCGATTTTTTTAAAATTATTTTAACACTTTTTTTTCCTTTTTTTAAACTTTATTACATAGTCCCAGGTGGGACATCACTGTCCTGTGACAGATCGCTGATCTGTCACATCACAGATCACTGTGACAGATCAGCGATCTGTCACAGGCAGTGCAGAAGGCTTCCTCATGCCTGCGCTTTGCAGGCACTGAGGAAGCCAGCTTCCTGCAGGCCCCCGTCGCCATCTTGGATTCGGGGGCCTGCAGGAAAGGAGCCCCCCGCAGCAGCGCTGCACATTGCGCTGCTGTGGGGGGCTCAGGGAAGCACTGAGGGAGCACCCTCCCTGCCGATGCTTCCCTTTAACCCCCGGTACACCGCGATCATGTTTGATCGCGGTGTGCAAGGGGTTAACGTGTCGGGGGCGGTCCGTGACCGCCCCTGACACATTGTGCCGGGTGTCAGCTGTGATAATCAGCTGACACCCGGCCGCGATCAGCGGCGCTCACCACGTGGGCGCCGCTGATCGCGGTAGACGTACTATCCCGTCCATGGGCATAGGGGCCCGGGTCCTATGGACGGGATAATACGTCGGATGTCAGGAAGGGGTTAAAAAGGAAAAGCATTGGACCTTATTCTTAACTTGATATTTTTTTCTTTTTAAAGATTGTGTTGTTGTAAGTAGGAAACAAATTGTAGCTGTGATTTAACCAAAAATGGATACAAACTACTAAGGGCAAGACTAACATTTTTTATTAGGACAATCTTATGCAGACAGTGAATGAAATGCAATGTTATTTCTATATGTAATATTTTTTATTGTACTTTAGGGCTTTTAGTTTAATGTACGGTAGATCTACTATATTACAAAGTGTTCAAAAAAAGATAAAAACCAAACAAAAACCACAATGTAGGCCAAGTAGCCCGTATGCCAATGGATGTACACTGTCCTTTGATAAAAGAGAACCAAAAGATAGAAAAAGAGAACCAGCAATGGCTCAAAAAGTGACTAAAATCTGAACACAAAATAGAAAGACACATTTACAGTGTAAACGGATTTCTTGTAGCCCTTGACTGAATTAAAAAAAACAACGTCTTGGAATAAAACACTCATACATGCACCAATTTTTATCATGTAATAAGTAAAAGATGGAAATTACAAGCAAGCAGGGTCTGTTTATTGAGTACATAAAAATAAAAGCTTTGCCTGTGGCAAAATACACCCCAAATCAGATCCTGGCAAATACAAAATTTGTACATTTGCAATGTTTATACTGAAAGCTGAAGATGATTAAGTGTGGTACGGAGCAGATCATCTCCAGCTCATCTCACACAATCTATCGGAATCTCTTATATAAGAACGTAGAGAAAACCAAATGCAGCAATGGTCCCTAGTTATTCCAAACTATAACATGACCTTAATAAATTAGCTCCTGCACAAGTATTACATAATGCAAAAACAAAAGAAAGAACTGCAGATTAGTTTATTAACTTGTCATGCAGATGTACTGAAGATATAAGGTGCTCTTCCATATTACCACTGGTAGTACACCAGCGTCAGATTCTACCAAGTGGGCATCATATCTGGAAACCAGACTCTGCCAAGATGCTTTGAAACTTCCCAATGGATTTGCTCCAAGTTATACTTCTGATCAGGGATTAACACTTCCTCCATAATAGAAAGCTGGGACAAGCGACCACCACACATCTTTACAAACTCTACGAACGCAGAGCAGGAGACTTCACACTCCCCAAGTCCGATGGCTGTCAGGCTCTTGCATCGCTCTGCAATGCGAATCAGTTCTTCATCAAGAGGTCGAAGTCCATTAGCACAAACTACCAACTCCACAAGCCGAGGACATGTCATGCCAACACGACCGAGTACGTCCTTGCTCACAGATCTCCCGAAGTACAGGTGTGTTGCTGGTGTTTCATAGCGGAAAAATGGATCAAACTCCTCCTCATAAAGGAAAAAGTACATGACCAGGTTCACCTTAGGAGAATGCTTGATTAAAGCATCCCAGCTGCTTTTCTGAATGGTGTGAAAGTGTGTTTGTCCTGGGTTCTCGCTGACAACATCAATACGGAGGTGTTCCAGCCGCACATGTTTTTCCGAAGACAATGCAAGGAGCAGCTCATCACTCAGTAAATAGTAGTTCAAAGCCAATTCCCGCAGACCATGGCACTGATCTGCTACACATAAAATGCCTGGAAAAAAAAAATACAAATTAATGTTTGCATCTAAGGCTTTGTATACATTTTAGATTTGGGTACATCTACTGGAAGTATTCTTTGACTTACACCTCTGCCAGAAGTCTCCAAGGTATGACACTGAGTCAATAAGTAAGGTCTTAAAACAGTACCATTTGACAGCAGCTAAGTATATTTAAAGTGGATTTCCACTGACTATAAAAGAGTATACAATAAAAGTATGTTGACTCTTAACTGCTTCAGACTGGAAGGGCTGAAGGACCTGTGATCTGCAGACGAAGTATAGCTTGGCCCTGTCACACCGGTGTGGTGCTAATAAAAATATGGATATCTTATAGCCTACATATTATAACATATTGTTTATATGCTTTGATATAGTGTGGTCACTAGACCAAGGGTGGAATGTATTGCAAATATGAAATATGGTTGTTTGAATCCAACCACTATGTATTGCAATATACTACGGTGTAATATCATTGATACTGAGCCACAAAGTGTTTGCTCTGTGTTAATATCGTAAGACAAGGTTAAAAATAACAACTGTACAGATAATGAATATTTATGCTGCTTGAACAAGGAGGTCTTGTGTTCAATAATAGTATGATGATCGGAGACCAAAATGTTTTGATGGTTTCATGTAGCAATGGTCATGCATGACATCAATAATCGAGGACAGATTGTGATACAAATGAGACGAGTATGAGTGTGTGCCTGGGTTACGATAGGTATCCAGTTTTCAGAATAGGTGATTATGGAAGTCATGCTGCCCATATAGCTACCATCTTAAAGCGTTATGCTATGATCATGAAGAGCTAACTTTGTAACAAGCAACATATGCTGAACTTTGAACAGTGACTGACAGACAATCAGTGACAGACAATCTTGATTGTTAGAAGACATGCCAGTGGTAAACAGATCTTGGGTTGTAATCAGTAGCAGACAACCTTCAAGCATTGTGCTATTGTTAAGAGACATACCAGTGGCAAATAAATCTTGGGTTGGTGCAAACAAACTTTAAGATTGTAGTAGTCTATAACAAACAGACCTTGAAGTCTTGTGCTGTTATCAAGACAACAAACAATCTGTGCAATGGCAAGATACTGATGATTCAGCAGATGTAATAGGGGAGGATGTGGAAGTTGTGTACAAAAAGGTGGACCCTGTGTCAGTGAAGTAGGGACATTTTCAAGAAGGTATCGTAGACACACGGTTTCTGTGATGACAAGACCAGAGTATTTCCTTCTCGCTGACACTGTGGTCCCTCCAGTGAAGAAGTGATGTTACAATACTTGGTAATGTATAGTATTGATGCTTATTTCTCTATGTACTATAATTCATATTAATTGTATGATTCACATGAAATTAATTAACACAAAACAGGGTAATATTATATTTGCCATTCCATAATTTATCATTATCCTGATGTAATCTTAATAAATTGTTACATTATTGTTTTACCATAAAACTGTATTCAGTGTGCCTAATTCGTATATTAGTGAGCGCTACGCAAGTAAGGGTGTACCCGCCCTGTTACTTTGACGTGGTAAAACAACAGGTTAGCAGTTCACTGGCTCTAGCTAATCATAAGCAATGCACATAGTGACTGGCAGGGAAAATAGAGGTATATGAGGTCCATCTACAGAAGCTAAGAAGTCCCATTATAAAGACTAAAATATGAAGATAATTAACTGGTAGGAATGAAAAAAAGTCTGTATATCAAAGAGCTAGGCTCTGAACATACAAGCGTCACATAATTATGCTACATTCAAACATCCGTCGTACACTGACCCAGAGTCTCACTGAGACATCCACATATCAGTTATAAAATAGATCTGTCTATGGTCCGTGAGACTCAAAATAGGCCCTATTCTCACAAAACACTTAAAAAAGACCCTCCTACTATTTACAACAGCTGTTCACGTCACAATGTTGAACGTACTTTGTTTCCAGCAGGTGCCTCCAACAGTGACTCTCTAATGAGAGGTGTGGAATTCACCAATTAAAGACATATTGGTGAGAAGGGGGCTGGGGTAGGTGCCATATTGGGATGGCCTTAACCCGGAAATAGTGAGCCCCTTGGTCATTGTAATTGTGAAATGCTGAGTGCGCTCCAGGTCAGCACACCATCATTTCAGTTTTGAAAAGTGCCCTCTAAGAAAACTGCCTTCATGTATACCGATCCCCTACCATTAGACGGGAGAAAAACATTGGGATGGAAATCAGAACACAGATCACGATAAGTACTTATTTGTCCCTCATGAGCTTCCACTGTGACCTTGTGTTCGGGTTCAAGCCTCCTGATTACATCAACCATCAAGTGTGGGGAATGATGCAGGCTCAATGTGTGAGCCGGCATCACAGGCAGGGACACATCTAATGAAGGAAATATACGTCGTCGGTCGTGAAGGGTTTAATATCTCTATTTAGTGAAAATACTTAAAATACAAGTCAAGCTCTGCAAAGTTTTCTTCAACCAACGTCTACAATGTGTTACCTGCAGGAGAAACATGTGGACAACTGCTCATTTTCAGAAGCTTTAGTGTGTCACTGTTGTTGGCCACCAGCACTTTCAGAGATGGATCATCAACCGGAGTGTCATCAATTTTCAGTGACGAGAGTGACTTTGAGTTGACAAACACAACAGTAAGTGCAGATATGAAGTGCGACTGCAAAACAAAAGTGAAATGCATTATTTCTATTTCATGAACTGTCTCCTTCAAAAAGTGTTGGGAGTCACTTGTAGACATGACTATTATTCTTAGGCCTCATTCAGACGTTCGTTTTCTTCTCACATGTAAAAATCAGACCGGTTTTCATCATCGTACTAGATCAGAATTTCAACATCATTTAGCCATCTAGTCCATTTTTGTCATTGGTTGTTTACTAAATATGGTAAACAAAATTGGTTGTAAGCCAAAACAAAAAAAATTACAAAGCTTCTCCTACTAATTGCAATGTTAACCACCAATATGTCTTTTTACTGAGGAGACTAGCCTCCCCAAACAGTTTACAATCCAGAAGATGTCGGCTGTACACAATAGCTGACAACTTGCTGTATCAGCCACCATCTTTGTTGGCACTAACCATGGCAGTTTAACACCTTAGATGCTGCTGTAAATAGTGACTACAGCATCTAAATAGTTAACAGAGTGTGGGGGCTCCCTGTTTAACCCCAATAGCACCCCGAGATCTTGACTGCGTGGTCCTGATGTTTGGCACAGCAGGTCATGGCAAAATAACGGCCTTAGCATCTGCCTGTTATAGCGGCCTGCTGTTATGCCACTTTGCATTAATTGCTGAAAAGCACCTGAAAGGTTAATGAAATACTTAAAAGCAATTTTGATTACATTGAGGGGTATGGATTTTAAAATGGTATCACTTTTGGGAGTTTGCAATACATAGGAACCCCCAAGGTCACTTCAAAACTGAACAGGTCCCTATAAAAAATGAGTTTTGTAAATTTCCTGCTACATTTTTAAACCTTCTAAAATGCTAACACAATAAAACAAGATTTTACGAATGGTGCTGATATAAAGCAGGCACAAGGGAAATGTCATTTATTAATGTTTTTGTGTGATATGATAATCTGGATTAAATTTAATCATTAAAAGGTGTAAAATTACAATTTTCATTTTTACAAATTTTTGATATGTTTTGCGTTTATTTATAAAAAACACCAACCTAAATTTACCATCATCATAAAGTACAATGTGTCACAAAAAAAAAAAAAAAAATCTCAAAATCCCTGGGATATGTTGAAGAATAACGTGACACGTCAGATTTTCAAAAATTGGTCCGGTCACTAAGGGGTTAAAACTAACAGTTCATGGTGCCATCCATGTGCTGTCCATGATTTTCATGGACCCATAACCTAGTATGGGTGTTTTTGATTCTTGTCTCAGATAAAAATTGGAAGTGTCTGTGATTTTCTTTCTGGACACATGGTCCACAAAAAAACAAAACAAAGACATGTGAACAGTACTCAATAAGGCTTTATAGTAAAAAACACATAAGGCATGTACATGAAGAATGGACGTCTTAATAAGGCCTTGGATTGTGGTTCCAAGAAACACAGAGTCAAACATGTCACAAATCTGTAGCAAAAACACATTTTTGACAGCATATTTGCTTGCCGGTTCACCACAGGTTTAATCATTACTACAGAATTTGTACATTTATGTGTTCAAATCCCAACAAGGAAAACATCAGCAAGGATTTTGTATGTTCTCCCACATTTGTGTGGGTTTCCTCCCAAACTCCAAACACATGCTAACAAGAAAGTTAGTTTCTCAGCCCCAATGGGGACAGTGATGATGTCTGTAAAGCATTGTGGAATTAGTGACGCTATATAAGAGAGCAGAATAAATACAAACAGCAAAATCTGCATCTAACACAAACGAAGTTTATTTTTTTGTTTTACTCAATAATATCAGTAAAATTTGGGGTTATAAAAAGTATTATACAGTGGGTACGGAAAGTATTCAGACCCCTTTCAATTTTTCACTCCTTGTTCCATTGCAGCCATTTGGTAAATTCAAAAAAGTTCTTTTTTTTTCTCCTCATTAATGTACACTCTGCAGCCCATCTTGACTGGAAAAAAAAAAATTTTTTTATTAAAATAAGAAAAACTGAAATATCACATGGTCATAAGTATTCAGACTCTTTACTCAGACACTTATATTTAAGTCACATGCTGTCCATTTCCTTGTGATTCTCCTTGAGATGGTTCTACTCCTTCATTGGAGTCCAGCTGTGTTTAATTAAACTGTTAGGACTTGATGTGTAAAGGCACACACCTGTCTATATAAGACCTCACAGCTCACCGTGCATGTCAGACCAAGTGAGAATCATGAGGTCAAAAGGAACTGGACAAGGAGCTCAGAGACACAATTGTGGCAAGGCACACATCTGGACAAAGTTACAAAAGAATTTCTGCAGTACTCATGGTTCCTAATAGCACAGTGACCTCCATAATCCTTAAATGGGAGAAGTTTGGGGGGGGACCACCAGAAGTCTTCCTAGACCTGGCTGTCCAGCCAAACTGAGCAATCGTGGGAGAAGAGCCTTGGTGAGAGAGGTAAAGAAGAACCCCAAGGTCACTGTGGCTGAGCTCCACAGATGTAGTAGGAAGATGGAAGAAAGTTCCACAAAGTCAACTATCACTGCAGCCCTCCACCAGTTGGGCCTTTATGGCAGAATGGCTCACAGGAAGCCTGTCCTCAGTGCCAGACATATGAAAGCCAGCGTAAATTTTGATAAAAAAAAAAAACACATGAAGGACTCCCCAGACTATGAGAAATAAGATTCTCTGGTCTGATGAGACGAAGATAGAACTTTCTGGTGATAATTCTAAGTGGTATGTGTGGAGAAAACCAGACACTGCTCATCACCTTCCCAATACAAACCCAACAGTGAAACATGGTGGTGACAGCATCAGGCTATGGGGGTGTTTTTCAGCTGCAGGGACAGGACGACTGGTTACAATTTAAGGAAACATGAATTCGGCCAAGTACAGAGATATCCTGAATGGAAACCTCTTCCAGAGTGTTCTGGACCCCAGACTTGGCAGAAGGTTCACCTTCCAACAAGACAATGACCCTAAGCATACAGCTAAAATAAAGGAGTGACCATTCTTGACTGGCCCAGCCAGAGCCCTGACCTAAACCCAATTGAGCATGTATGGAGAGACCTGAAAATGGCTGTCCACCAACGTTCACCAGCCAACCTGACGGAACTGGAGAGAATCTGGAAGGAAGAACGGCAGAGGATACCCAAATCCAGGTGTGAAAAACTTGTTGCATCCTTCCCGAGAAGACTCATGGCTGTACTAGCTCAAAAGGGTGCTTCTAGTCAATACTGAGCAAAGGGTCTGAATACTTATGACCATGTGATATTTCAGTTTTTCTTTTTTAATAAATTTGCAAAAATTTCTACATTTCTATTTTTTTTTTCAGTCAAGATTGGGTGCAGAGTGTACATTAATGAGAAAAAAATGAACTTTTTTGAATTTACCAAATGGCTGCAATGAAACAAAGAGTGAAAAATTTAAAGGGGTCTGAATACTTTCCGTACCCACTGTAGCATACAAAACCCTTTTCTATCCTCTTCCCCACATTATAAATTTTACTGCAGATGTACAGCAAGACTTGAACACCAAAGTGGACATGGTCCCTTCTTTGTGTGAGTGGGGCAAGTCCTTGGAGCCACACTAACCCGAACCTATACGTAGTACGCATTTCAAATTTCACTTGATTTGCTCTCTTGCACTTAAGGGTTGGTCCGAAATCAAAGTCATTTTAAATTCTAAATCTCTATTTAGTACCATAATCCATGTTCTAATATACTTAGAATAGCAGTTAGATAGTGTAGTTAAGGAAGGATAGGGAATTTTTAGTCTATTTTTCCCCCCACTTCCTTCCTGATGACTGTTTTGAGAATCCCAGTGCATGCTGGAACACTCAAAGCATTATCAGGGGGCAGCGGTTGCGGTCACTGCTGCAGTCTATGCCCCATCTGCGAAATGAAGAGTCATCAGTGACGCTTGTTTCAGGGGCTGTGCTAATTCCTGCACTGTCCATTTCACAATCACAGTGCGCTCTCTGTTGTCAGCTCAGATCAGCAGTAACGCACCAACAGAGTATTGTCAGATTAACTGGCATGCAGAGACCAGCGCTGCCCCCCGCAAGTGACATCACTGGTCTCTGCATGTCGGGTGTTCTGACACCACTCTGTTGCCGGCTTGTTACTGCTGATCTGAGCCAACAACAGAGCGTGCTCTGCGATTGTGCACAGCTCGTAGTGAAAGAGCAGGAACTAGCGCCATTGATCACAGTTCATTTCAGGGAGATGGCAGAAGGTGCACAAGCGACTGCAGCCTCTGCCCTCTAATGACACTTCACTTGTGTATCTCAGTGAATGCTGGTATAGTATCATCATCAGAAATGAAGTAGGGAAAAGAATAGAATAGCAGTTAGACAGTGTAGTTAGGGAACTGTAATGAATTTTTAATGCAAATATATTAGAAAATGGTTTCATCCATGGCACTAAATAAAGAGGGATTTTGAGTAAAACCTCCACTTAACATCAGAATCGCAACAATTGCAATGATTCCGACATACTAAGTGATGCCTGCAAAGATGAAAGCGTAAAAAGACAGCAGCCCGCTGGGTTAAAGAGTCATATATGCATAAAGTAAATTAGCATTACTTTCTTGCTCGAATTGAACAACATTTTTCTAAAGAATGATAAAATCTGTGGTCTTCTATATAGCCATGCTGGACCTGAATGTAACTTCAATCCATCCCTTATTAGCCAAGCCTTTAAAAATAGTTTAACATGAAATAGTTGAGCTCTTTCCAGGACTAAAAATTAACAAACATGGCTATGCACCTTGGCGTTTTGCCATCCAAATGCTAATTTTGCTGACAGTCATTTCTCACTTCCCCCTAAAACACATGCACACTCGGTTTGGTCAGGTATGTATGCGTTCTCAATAGGGGAACATCTCAGAAATCCAATGTGTCAGATTCTTCTTTCATCTATCATCTTCCATCTGGGAAAAGTTGGAACAGTCCCCAATTACATAAGATTGCAAGCCAGTTTTGCGGAAATCATCTGTATTGGCAGGCGTTAATCTCATGTGTATGGGCACCTCCTGACTGTAGCATAGTTACACTTGTCAGATATTTTTTCAAGGATCACCCTAGACGACTATGAAATATTAAAACCTTTACCTTTGGTAAATCCATAAAGCTGGGTCGAGCAGTTGAAATAAGTCCGAGAGTTTTTAAAGAGCAATTTACAAGTTGTGATAGGATATCACATGCAGCTTCTGCTGATTCCTTACTACTATCAACCTGAAAAAAAAGGAAACGATAAATCACACACACAACCATGAAAAATGCCTACAAAGGACAAAGAAGGGCCAACTTGTGTTTCTGTACTAAGGTAAAAAGCCTCGCTACAGACAGTAAGACTTCATGTGTTTGCATATTAATAAAATAGTAGAAAAAAAAAACTATTAAAGAAGATGTCCACTACTAAGATAGTGATAAGGTCTCCTTAGAATACGTCATTTCACAAATGCTTGTCTTTGTGATGATCTACTACCAGGTAAAACCCCTTTTAGAAGGATAATAAAATAAATGCTCTATATTAATCAAAGAAGTGCTTATATGCCGCTAAAATAAATGACCACCAGCTCATTCTCAAGTTGTACAGAATGGTAATGTCCATTAGACATGTTTATATTAATTGGGATAAGGCACCATTCAACCAGGCACCACTGTTGGGTCACAAATTTCCATTTTAATCTAAGCAGGAACAAAACAAAGCAAACCTTCTGTTGGTCAAAAATCTTGCCTTGTATGAGAAATGCTTAGTAAAGTTACCTGGTGTCTTCATTTTGCCACTGATCTGCTGATTTCTGGGCTCCGCATCATTTCCTGAACACTGCCAGGACCTCCTGATATACACAGTCACCATTTTTGGAATGGCTGCTCACACTGTCAGCCCTAACTAATCTGAGTGCAGTAGGGACTGTGAACCAATTAATCTGAGAAGCACGGCAGCCATGTTGGCAGAAAAAAAAGGGTCCACGAATCAGCAGATCCATAGCAGAAGCAGGGAAATACACCAGGCAGCATACACACAATACACATGAAATATTCGTTACCTTGAAGCTGACATACTGTAGGTGATTCGAGTGCCTCTTAATGATCTGTTTGATCAGGTCAGGATGTGTTGCCTTTAGATAAGAAGTAGCCGGCTGATTAAGCTCAAATTCAAAGCATCTCCACAGGTCCGGCATGTGAAACACTTGATTCCAGTTTCTGCACACTTGTGAAGCATGCGCACGATCCAAAAGAGGCAAATACTGAAAAATCTGCAGAATGATGTCAGGAAGCAGATCACCCCAGTTGTGAACCTTGGATGGCTTTGTGGGTTCGTCTTCTGTATTTTCTTTTGACTTTTTTGACAACTCACCCAACTCTCCATCTGACAACCCAGTGCTGGTGTGACTGGCCATTCTACCTCTTTTCATCCTGCACATAAAAAAAAACATGATTCATTAGAGAGCTGAAGAACAGAATAGTGACAATGTAGATTGTGGTCTATATGGAAGGAGAGTGGGCGAGGGTGGATGGCATACCCAAAGGTCATAACAAAGTGCAGGGCATAGAGCTAATGTATAACATAGCAAGAAGAAAATGAAAGACCATCTTCAAGGTCTCTTCTTGCGGTTATTGAGGTCTAGACTGCTCTCCAATGAAGAGCTACTGACTGAGACAAAAATGTCTTTCCAGTTGAAATAAGAGAAAACAAGGGCAGGGGCGCAGACATAGGGCTTCACCTGGTATAAATCAATTAAAATATAAAAGTACTCTGGAGTACTCACCCTTTATGGGTTGTGTTCAGACACAACCACTCTCAATGTTTGTTGCAGTCATATAGCTGCTGCAGAGCTCGTGCAGGTGGACAGCGTCCACTAGGTATCATAAGTTGAGGATCCAAGAAAAGCACTTCTGAGCATCCGCGCTGCTTTAGTGCTAAGAATTCTTCAGAAATCCATATAAATCTTTCAAGTTCTTTATTATATGTACTACAGAAACTACGCGTTTCGAGGTGACAAACCGCACCTCTTCTTCAGGTTACAGTACAGAGTACTCAACTTATGGATTCTCAACTTATGTTTCCAGTTGAAATGAAAGCCTGTTCTTTCATGCATTACTGAGATGGTCCTCCAGACCATCTCAGTAATAACAATGACATTGGTCTGAAAAAAACGAGTCAAACAAAGCCGAAAAGTAAACGATACATAATAGTTCGGATTTGGAGAACAGGGATGTTGCTTTTGTAATCCGTTTGTAACATGCTTCACATTGAAAAGCATTACTAATCATACTGCAAGACATCTGGATTGGTAAATGGCTTTAGTAAAACCTTTTCCTATCTTTGTGTAGTAGAAATAGCAATGTGCCTGTCTGTTGTGAGAAGCATAGAGCTGCCTGCTGTGGTGTGCCTGAGCTGTATGCAGATGTCCAGTGTCAGATACCCACCAATCTTCCAGTGATGACCTGTCATACTGATAAGCCATCAATTATTTTACAACACCTTAACGCTCATGCCTATACTACAAATAAGTTTTTCTAAGGCCTTTATTCAGAAAGTAGTGAATAATTCCTGTTGATCGATGAACAGTCACTTTTTTACTGTCAGATGAGCATTGTCCAGTTGCTTGAGCACTGTCCATGAAACTGTGTGCTCATGACAATAACTATGATACAGGGCCAATACTTTGGATGTGGCATCACAAACATCACTGTGCCCATAGTGTTAAAACTCAGCTTTCTCTGGATTGGTGAGTGTCCACTTGTGAGTGGTGAATATAAATATCTCTATAATAAAATACTCTCATATAAATATGTTTTAAGAAAATGTAAAACTTAAATAAATATATATTAACACATTCACTGTCATACGCCAACTACCTGTTAGGCTACCTGCCTTCTGTCTGCCCATTGTAGCTCCTGCCCTGCAGTAACACATAGCATTGCACAACCCTTACTCCTCACGTGACAGATGAAATCATCTCCCAACTATTTATTTAGGTGATAATTACACGGGAAAACAGGAAGCCCTGTAATATCTAGGTCCACACCCAACTTATAAAACTAAGAAATATGACTGTGTACCTTTTCAAAGGAGGTTTCCATTTTCAGAAGTTATGATCAGCGAAGGCTGGCCTTAGTGTCTCACTGCTCCTGGGAAGGAAGGTGATCCACTGCCGGTGAAGCGTTGCCTGTCCTCCACTAGTTTTCCCCCACCAACTGGCTGTGAGCCTCTGGTGTGCATGGACAAGAGTGAGCTACACCAGTATGGTTTCCCCTTTATTCCAGAGGTCACAAGGTATATTTTAAAGATATAGCATCACTTTATCTATGGGAAATCCCCTTTACATAACTGATTACAATGTAGGAATTTCACAAATATATTTTTCTGTGTAAGAAAATACATTGGTTGTAAAATGAAATTTACAGGTAGCAGCAATGCAGATTTGATGCTGGTACTAACCGGATGGATGTGGCCACCACATAAAAGATTTATGGAAATGAAGGAAAAGGGAGGGGACGTAGTCTGCTCACCGTTAGTTAGATGCACCTTGCTGGCTGGAGAAAAATCGCACGTACACAACTCAGTCTTGGACATCAGTTATAATAGCACGGAAGAAAGAAGGGGAATCCTCCAGCGATGAAACAAGTAAATAAATGGGAGTATAAAAAAGTAAACAACTTTTTAGAACAATTGCAAGGCCATAAGTGCTGGTCACCACATGGGTGCACCAACCGACGCGTTTCAGCTAAGAGCCTTGATCATGGTCAGATGATTATGATCAAGAATAAGACTCTTAGCTGAAACGCTAACTTATGTCCTTTCAATTGGTCTAATAAAGTTTCACTTTTTTATATTCAAATTTTTTTCACTGGTTTCATCGCTGGAAGAGTACCCTTTTTTTCTTCTTCCATAAAAGAGTTATGTTGCCATGATATGGGCAGGGTTAGCCACTCTACATGGATACTTTGGGGTCCTTTTGGTGGAGGGATTAATGTAGCCTTATGTCACAAAAATAAAATATAAAGACAACCTATTAATATTGTTGTTATCGGCGCCATCCTATTTAACAATCTATACATGAAGAAGGATGGGACAAATACTAAGACAAGGAAGCCTAGCATTTAGGATTGTTCCAATGACTGTATACGATAAAATAGATGAATGGAGCAAGGTCTTCTGGATTTGGCTGCCTTGCTGCTAGGGTCTACAGTCTTTTCCAGTTTATGTATCTACAGATATATTAAATCTGGAAGAATAGTGCTCTTCTAAAAGGCTAATTACTCACTGGGAAGTATAGGATGTCAAAAGGCTAAACATGAAACCCTGATGACCCCACCAGAACGTGACTTCAGTTACTGAATTGAAAACATCTGAGGTCAGATACCACAAGGAAGTCAAACACTGTCAGTAAAATCACCCAGCAAATGATTAAACCAACACTACAGTCCACAAACACGTCTCCTCGGCGTAGCAAAGGTCAGTGATTGATATCCATCATCCAGGTTACTGGGCCATGAACAGATCTGCCCAATATTCCTATGAGGAAAATTGACTATAGGGAAGGTTAACGACAGCTTTTTCTCCATGTCTTTCACAATCCTTCTGCCGTTTTACCCACTTAGGTCAGGTTCACATCTACCGTGGAAATGAATGTTTACTAATTGTTTAAGCAAGAGCAGCACGGAGCCTTTCTAGGGTTGGTTTCATGAATGCGACATTCATTGTCTGAGTACAGACCTCAACGTCCTGACTGGCTGGGGGACTACTGACCAGAACGCACCAGCCTCACAAATGCTTAAGGGCTCATTCAGGCATCTGTTCTTTGCATACAGGTTCTATCGTGCTTTTCACAGACAGCACTCCTACCTGGTATAGTCTATTGGGCTGTTCACATGTACGATTTCTTTTTTGTAGACTGAGTTTTCCATGCAAAATTGCAGCGACATCATCAGATCAAAGTGTCGGATCAAAAGCACCAATACAACACTACGAGTCTGTGAAAAAATAAACAGCACAGGGATGACATCAGTGCGCTGTCAGATTTCATGGACTGCTAGATAGAAGGTAGAGAAACTTATTTCTCATCCGCAAAAAAACAGACGATACTCTGAACATCTCTGTAAACATGGAATCTGTTTCTTGAATTTGGAAAAAAAATGATGTCTGAATGAGCCTTATCGCTGTTGCATTTGGGTCAGGAAACCTGTGGCCAATCCGAACACTGGGGTCTATACTCCAAGCATGACATTGAGGTGTGAATACAGCGCTAGGCTCACAATGATCAGTAGCAATAGGCAGGGGACCAAACTAGACATGCCCCTCATTATAACACACACTAACTGCCTTATAGGACCATAAGTCCCTGAATCAAGAAGCATTAAGGCCTCGGCTGCACGGCGACAAGTGACGCACCAAGGGGAAATCGCACATCACAACTTTGGATGGAGTGATTTCCCTACAAAGTCATGTTGTGACCTGCAACACGGACAATTGCAAATATTTCCCCAAAGTTTGATTTTCTGACGCTGGTCGCAGATGACATGTCCCATAAACTTCAGTGCAAGTGACTGCAACTTCTCTGCAACTTGGCAGATTTATTCACAGCAAAATCCCAGCTGTAGAATATTCACAGACAAGCTGCACACTGGTGTTTAGTTGCAGGATCTGTGCCGGCACGCTGCAGTTCGGCTCCTCGCTGTGTGCCCTGGTTTAAGCCTCTTACAGATGACCATCATTTTGGTCTGAATGCAATCAGTAAAGACATTTTTTCTTAATACTCCACATCTGAGAAAAATGGATCCCAATCCGATCAGAGTATTATTAGCATAATTGGACAGATTTTCTCGGATGGAGAAAGTACTGTCGTCTACACCTACCAAGTCTAAGGCCTCTTTCACACTTCAGTTTTTTGCATCAGTTATAATCCGCCAAAAAGGCGGACAAGCGGATCCGTTCTCAACTGATGTGAAAGGATGGCACAGGATCCGTTTTCAGACGGATCCTGAAAAGAAAGAAAGAAAGAGAAAGAAAGAAAGAAAGAAAGAAAGAAAGAAAGAAAGAAAGAAAGAAAGAAAGAAAGAAAGAAAGAAAGAAAGAAAGAAAGAAAGAAAGAAAGAAAGAGAATTTTTTTTTCTTGTTGAATTTTTTTTCCGTTTTGAAATTTTTGAGGATGGTGACGGACAGCAACTTTTGGCGGATCCTCACAAAAACCGGATGCAACGGACAGCAATCCGTCACAATCCGCCATTAATGCAAGTCAATGGGAAAAAAACGGATCCTCAAAAAAAAATTGAGGATCCGTTTTTTTTCAAAACCTGGCGGATTGTGACTGATTGTAAAAAACGGAAGTGTGAAAGAGGCCTAATGGATTAGATTTACTGATTATTTGTATTAGTCAGGAGTACTAATACATATAACATTGCAGCCACACCTATCCCAGTACCAAGTCAGTACGTACATAGGAACATGGCAGATGTCCTGCAACAACACAGGTAAAAGACTGGTGATCTACTGACCCCTGACATGGCTGCAGCACTGTGCCTACTGGTAATCCATATCCTGCCATGTGACCTCTATACAAGGCCAGAGCATTATCGGCCCCCTGCACACAGGGAGTCACATGATCCGCTCTACCGTACACAGAGTACTATCGCCCCCCTGCACACAGGGAATGACATGACCCGCTCTATCCTACACAGGCGGCTCTGGCCATGTATATATGTATACAGAGCACTATCTGACCCACCCTGCACACAGGGAGTCACATGACCAGCTCTACCCTACACAGGCGGCTCTGACCATGTATATATGTATACAGAGAACTATTGGCCCCCTGCACACAGGGAATCACATGACCCGCTCTATCCTACACAGGCGGCTCTGGCCATGTATATATGTATACAGAGCACTATCTGACCCACCCTGCACACAGGGAGTCACATGACCCGCTCTACCCTACACAGGCGGCTCTGACCATGTATATATGTATACAGAGAACTATCGCCCCCCTGCACACAGGGAATCACATGACCCGCTCTATCCTACACAGGCGGCTCTGGCCATGTATATATGTATACAGAGCACTATCTGACCAACCCTGCACACAGGGAGTCACATGACCCGCTCTACCCTACACAGGCGGCTCTGACCATGTACATATGTATACAGAGAACTATCGGCCCCCTGCACACAGGGAATCACATGACCCGCTCTATCCTACACAGGCGGCTCTGGCCATGTATACAGAGCACTATCTGACCCACCCTGCACACAGGGAATCACATGACCCGCTCTACACTACACAGGCGGCTCTGGCCATGTATATATGTATACAGAGCACTATCGGTCCCCTGCACACAGGGAGTCACATGACTCGCTCTATCCTTCACAGGCGGCTCTGGCCATGTATATACGTATACAGAGCACTATCGGTCCCCTGCACACAGGGAGTCACATGACCCGCTCTACCCTACACAGGCGGCTCTGGCCATGTATATATGTATACAGAGCACTATCTGACCCACCATGCACACAGGGAGTCACATGACCCGCTCTACCCTACACAGGCGGCTCTGACCATGTATATATGTATACAGAGAACTATCGGCCCCCTGCACACAGGGAGTCACATGACCCGCTCTACCCTACACAGGCGGCTCTGACCATGTATATATGTATACAGAGAACTCTCGCCCCCCTGCACACAGGGAATCACATGACCTGCTCTACCCCCTACACAGGCGGCTCTGGCCATGTATATATGTATACAGAGCACTATCGGCCCCCTGCACACAGGGAATCACATGACCCGTTCTATCCTACACAGGCGGCTCTGGCCATGTATATATGAATACAGAGAACTATCGGCCCCCTGCACACAGGGAGTCACATGACCCGCTCTACCCTACACAGGTGGCTCTGGCCATGTATATACGTATACAGAGCACTATCGCCCCCCCTGCACACAGGGAGTCACATGACCCGCTCTACCCTACACAGGCGGCTCTGGCCATGTATATACGTATACAGAGCACTATTGGCCCCCTGCACACAGGGAATCACATGACCCGCTCTACCCTACACAGGCGGCTCTGGCCATGTATATACGTATACAGAGCACTATCGCCCCCCTGCACACAGGGAATCACATGACCCGCTCTACCCTACACAGGCGGCTCTGGCCATGTATATACGTATACAGAGCACTATCGGCCCCCTGCACACAGGGAATCACATGACCCGCTCTACCCTACACAGGCGGCTCTGGCCATGTATATACGTATACAGAGCACTATCGGCCCCCTGCACACAGGGAATCACATGACCCGCTCTATCCTACACAGGCGGCTCTGGCCATGTATATACGTATACAGAGCACTATCGGCCCCCTGCACACAGGGAATCACATGACCCGCTCTACCCTACACAGGCGGCTCTGGCCATGTATATACGTATACAGAGCACTATCGCCCCCCTGCACACAGGGAATCACATGACCCGCTCTACCCTACACAGGCGGCTCTGGCCATGTATATACGTATACAGAGCACTATTGGCCCCCTGCACACAGGGAATCACATGACCCGCTCTATATGTATACAGAGCACCATTGGCCCCCTGCACACAGGGAATCACATGACCCGCTCTACACTACACAGGCGGCTCTGGCCATGTATATATGTATACAGAGCACTATCGGTCCCCTGCACACAGGGAGTCACATGACCCGCTCTACCCTACACAGGCGGCTCTCGCCATGTATAATGTATACAGAGCACTATCGGTCCCCTGCACACAGGGAGTCACATGACCCGCTCTACCCTACACAGGCGGCTCTCGCCATGTATATATGTATACAGAGCACTATCGGTCCCCTGCACAGAGGGAGTCACATGACCCGCTCTACCCTACACAGGTGGCTCTGGCCATGTATATATGTATACAGAGCACTATCTGACCCACCCTGCACACAGGAGCGCCTGCTACACCAGAGACATGAGTCACGTGACCCGCTCTACACTACACAGGCGGCTCTGGCCATGTATATATGTATACAGAGCACTATCGGTCCCCTGCACACAGGGAGTCACATGACCCGCTCTACCCTACACAGGCGGCTCTCGCCATGTATATATGTATACAGAGCACTATCGGCCCCCTGCACAGAGGGAGTCACATGACCCGCTCTACCCTACACAGGTGGCTCTGGCCATGTATATATGTATACAGAGCACTATCTGACCCACCCTGCACACAGGAGCGCCTGCTACACCAGAGACATGAGTCACGTGACCCGCTTTACACTACACAGTCGGCTTCGGCCATGTATATATGTATACAGAGCACTATCTGATGCCACTAGAGGAGGGCGCCTGCTACGCTGGAGTCACGTGACCCGCCCCACACTATACACTTAGATCCAGGGGGAAAAGGGCATCACGTGATCCCAACAGAAGCCGCAGCGATAAAGCACCACGTGACGTCTACAGTCTGGGTGGGATATACGTTACCTTAGTGGCGGGTTGGTTTTTCGACTGGTCGCTGTATGTGGTCTTCTGCTGGTCGCATTAACCCGGGACGGCCGTATTGTAGCTCAGCTCCCCGTCACCACTCAGCCCGCCCCCGGCACTCATTAGACAACCAGGCCCTTGCCGCTCACGCGGCGTTAGAGGACGTAGAAAGTAAAGAGCGCAGCGTCTGGGTGCCCCGCTCCTTCTCTATGGCGCTTGTTTCCAGCCTCCGATTATTATTGTTGTTGCTGCGTCTGTTAAGATGGCGGCAGTGTTGCGCGCTCCCTCATGAGATGGCTGCGACTGTCGGAGGCGGACACGCGCGCGTGGGGTGTGACTCGTGGACGGCAGGGAGGGAAGGAAGGGAGAGGCGGGCGCTGCAGGTGTATATGGCCGGAGATGGTAATAGTGTGTGATATATGGCCGGAGATGGTAATAGTGTGCGCTATACGGCCGGAGACGGTAATGGTGTGCGCTATACGGCCGGAGACGGTAATGGTGTGCGCTATACGGCCGGAGACGGTAATGGTGTGTGATGTATGGCTGGAGATGGTAATGGTGTGAGCTATGCTGCCGGAGATGGTAATGGTGTGTGATATATGGCCGGAGATGGTAATAGTGTGCGCTATACGGCCGGAGACGGTAATGGTGTGCGCTATACGGCCGGAGACGGTAATGGTGTGTGATACATGGCCGGAGATGGTAATGGTGTGTGATACATGGCCGGAGATGGTAATGGTGTGAGCTATGCTGCCGGAGATGGTAATGGTGTGTGATATATGGCCGGAGATGGTAATAGTGTGCGCTATACGGCCGGAGACGGTAATGGTGTGCGCTATGCTGCCGGAGATGGTAATGGTGTGTGATACATGGCCGGAGATGGTAATGGTGTGTGATACATGGCCGGAGATGGTAATGGTGTGTGATACATGGCCGGAGATGGTAATGGTGTGTGATATATGGCCGGAGATGGTAATGGTGTGCGCTATGCGGCCGGAGACGGTAATGGTGTGCGCTATGCGGCCGGAGACGGTAATGGTGTGCGCTATGCGGCCGGAGACGGTAATGGTGTGCGCTATGCGGCCGGAGACGGTAATGGTGTGCGATATGCGGCCGGAGACGGTAATGGTGTGCGCTATGCGGCCGGAGACGGTAATGGTGTGCGCTATATGGCCGGAGATGGTAATGGTGTGCGATATATGGCTGGAGATGGTAATGGTGTGAGCTATGCTGCCGGAGATGGTAATGGTGTGAGCTATGCTGCCGGAGATGGTAATGGTGTGTGATATATGGCCGGAGATGGTAATAGTGTGCGCTATACGGCCGGAGACGGTAATGGTGTGCGCTATACGGCCGGAGACGGTAATGGTGTGTGATATATGGCTGGAGATGGTAATGGTGTGAGCTATGCTGCCGGAGATGGTAATGGTGTGTGATACATGGCCGGAGATGGTAATGGTGTGTGATATATGGCCGGAGATGGTAATAGTGTGTGATATATGGCCGGAGATGGTAATAGTGTGTGATATATGGCCGGAGATGGTAATGGTGTGTGATATATGGCCGGAGATGGTAATGGTGTGCGCTATGCGGCCGGAGATGGTAATAGTGTGTGATATATGGCCGGAGATGGTAATAGTGTGTGATACATGGCCGGAGATGGTAATGGTATGCGCTATGCGGCCGGAGATGGTAATAGTGTGTGATACATGGCCGGAGATGGTAATGGTGTGCGCTATGCGGCCGGAGACGGTAATGGTGTGCGCTATGCGGCCGGAGACGGTAATGGTGTGCGCTATGCGGCCGGAGACGGTAATGGTGTGCGCTATGCGGCCGGAGACGGTAATGGTGTGCGCTATGCGGCCGGAGACGGTAATGGTGTGCGCTATGCGGCCGGAGACGGTAATGGTGTGCGCTATGCGGCCGGAGACGGTAATGGTGTGCGATATGCGGCCGGAGACGGTAATGGTGTGCGCTATGCGGCCGGAGACGGTAATGGTGTGCGATATATGGCCGGAGATGGTAATGGTGTGCGATATATGGCCGGAGACGGTAATGGTGTGCGCTATACGGCCGGAGACGGTAATGGTGTGCGCTATGCGGCCGGAGACGGTAATGGTGTGCGCTATGCGGCCGGAGACGGTAATGGTGTGCGCTATGCGGCCGGAGACGGTAATGGTGTGCGCTATGCGGCCGGAGACGGTAATGGTGTGCGCTATGCGGCCGGAGACGGTAATGGTGTGCGCTATGCGGCCGGGGACGGTAATGGTGTGCGCTATGCGGCCGGAGACGGTAATGGTGTGCGCTATGCGGCCGGAGACGGTAATGGTGTGCGCTATGCGGCCGGAGACGGTAATGGTGTGCGATATGCGGCCGGAGACGGTAATGGTGTGCGCTATGCGGCCGGAGACGGTAATGGTGTGCGATATATGGCCGGAGACGGTAATGGTGTGCGATATATGGCCGGAGACGGTAATGGTGTGCGCTATGCGGCCGGAGACGGTAATGGTGTGCGCTATGCGGCCGGAGACGGTAATGGTGTGCGCTATGCGGCCGGAGACGGTAATGGTGTGCGCTATGCGGCCGGAGACGGTAATGGTGTGCGCTATGCGGCCGGAGACGGTAATGGTGTGCGCTATGCGGCCGGAGACGGTAATGGTGTGCGCTATGCGGCCGGAGACGGTAATGGTGTGCGCTATGCGGCCGGAGACGGTAATGGTGTGCGCTATGCGGCCGGAGACGGTAATGGTGTGCGCTATGCGGCCGGAGACGGTAATGGTGTGCGCTATGCGGCCGGAGACGGTAATGGTGTGCGCTATGCGGCCGGAGACGGTAATGGTGTGCGATATGCGGCCGGAGACGGTAATGGTGTGCGATATACGGCCGGAGACGGTAATGGTGTGCGATATACGGCCGGAGACGGTAATGGTGTGCGATATACGGCCGGAGACGGTAATGGTGTGCGATATACGGCCGGAGACGGTAATGGTGTGCGATATACGGCCGGAGACGGTAATGGTGTGCGATATACGGCCGGAGACGGTAATGGTGTGCGATATACGGCCGGAGATGGTAAT
This sequence comes from Dendrobates tinctorius, assembly GCF_039654945.1. Classification (NCBI taxonomy): domain Eukaryota; kingdom Metazoa; phylum Chordata; class Amphibia; order Anura; family Dendrobatidae; genus Dendrobates; species Dendrobates tinctorius. The sequence goes on from NW_027361732.1 coordinate 50,071,803, forward strand.
GGTGTGCGATATACGGCCGGAGATGGTAATGGTGTGCGCTATGCGGCCGGAGATGGTAATGGTGTGTGATATGCGGCCGGAGATGGTAATAGTGTGTGATACATGGCCGGAGATGGTAATGGTATGCGCTATGCGGCCGGAGATGGTAATAGTGTGTGATATATGGCATACTGTGCAGTGTATATGGCTAGAGATGGTAATAGTGTGTGATATATGGCATACTTTGCAGTGTATATGGCTAGAGATGGTAATAGTGTGTGATATACAATGAGTACAAAAAGTATTCAGACCCCTTTACATTTTTCACTCTGTTTCATTGCAGCCATTTGGTAAATTCAAAAAAGTTCATTTTTTTTCTCATTAATGAACATTCTGCACCCCATCTTGACTGAAAAAAAAAACAAATGTAGACATTTTTGCAAATTTATTAAAAAAGAAAAACTGAAATATCACATGGTCATAAGTATTCAGACCCTTTGCTCAGTATTGAGTAGAAGCACACTTTTGAGCTAGTACAGCCATTCGTCTTCTTGGGAATGATGCAACAAGCTTTTCACACCTGGATTTGAGGATATTCTGCCATTCTTCCTTGCAGATCATCTCCAGTTCCGTCAGGTTAGATGGTGAACGTTGGTGGACAGCCTTTTCCAGGTCTTTCCAGTGATGCTCAGTTGGGTTTAGGTCAGGGCTCTGTCTGGGCCAGTCAAGAATGGTCACAGAGATGTTCTGAAGCCACTCATATTTATTTTAGCTGTATGCTTAGGGTCATTGTCTTGTTGGATGGTGAACCTTCGGCCAAGTCTGAGGTCCAGAGCACTCTGGAAGAGGTTTTCATCCAGGATATCTCTGTACTTGGCCGTATTCATGTTTCTTTGAATTGCAACCAGTCGTCCTGTCCCTGGAGCTGAAAAACACCCCCATAGCATGATACTGCCACCACATTTCACTGTTGGGATTGTATTGGGCAGTTGAGCAGTGCCTGGTTTTCTCCACACATACCGCTTAGGCTAGGTTCACATTGCGTTTAGTTCAATTCGTTTAACGAATCCGTTAAATGGATGTGCAGATAACGAGTCAAATTTGGTGTAATTTGCCATCGCGTTAACGCATGTGACTGCGTTTGTCTTTTTGAAGTCCGTTCCTGAAGCATCCGTTTGTGTGCATTCAGGCACTGTCAATAAAGTTGTTAAAATTTTTTTTTTTTTTCAGGGTTGTGTGTAGGTTGACACACATTCTCCATTTTGCAAGCATCGTGTGAACTGCTGCAAGCAAGATGTTTGTGTCTCAGCTTGTAAGATTTCGCTTGATGCAGTTGCGACGTCATCAGAGAAGGCATATTTCCTGAAGGAGATATTGGATTCATGAAGCAAATTTATTCTGGATAACATATGGTGCCTTTCACACCCTCAATGTTCAACTTCATGACCATCACTTTAAATTTCAGTGTTATCTTCAAATGACAATTGAAACGTTTGATATTCTGCTGTCACATGTGAAGGATGAGCTACGTCATCAACGCAGCACTTTCCAGGAAAGTATTTCTGCGGAAGAAGATTGTGGTGACCCTGAGGTAATTTCCCTTTGATTTATTCATTGTCCCAGAGGCAAAGACGAGATGTAATTTATCGTTGTACATGTCTTATTTTCTACACGTAGCCTACTGTCATAGTCCATTTTCAGTTGCCTTTTTGTTTGTTGTCAGACAAAATCTTTGCTTTCGTAAAATCTGTACATATGTCCATTTCAGTCATAAGTGTTTTTTGTTCATAGATACCTGGCTACGGGAGAAACTTTTGCCTCACTGCACTTCCAATTTCGGCTGGGGAAATCGACTATTTGCCAACTTGTTCGGGAAACCTGTTATGCCATTTGGAACAACTTACATCCACTTGTACTACCGACAACAGAAATGTGGCTATCAATTGCTAAGAACTTTGAGGATGTGGCAAATTTTCCCAATTGCATTGGTGCCTTGGGTGGGAAGCACATCTGGATTCAAAAAACCGTCCATAGTGGATCCCTGTAATACAATTACAAAAAATACTTTTTAATTGTGTTAATGGTTATAGCGGATGCTAGATACCGCTTTGTTGCAGTTGATATCTGTGCATATGGACGGCCGAATGATTCACAAGTCTTCAAAAATTCCAACATGGGGGAAATGTCTGTACAGCAATCGCTTTAACATACCCTCAGCACGACCTCTACTGGGCACAGAAGACCCAAGTTTGCCCTTTGTTTTAGTTGGGGATGAGGCGTTCCAACTAGGAAGAAATCTTATCAAGCCGCAGTCTAAACTACACCAGACGCATTTTTAATTATCGCTTGAGCCGGGCAAGACATTATGTGCAATGCACATTCGGTATTTTGACTAACAAATGGCGGATTTTACTATCTTGTAAACTGCAACCAGAAGATGTGGATCGTTTAGTTAAGGCTTGCATCTGCCTGCACAATTGTGTCCAGACATGAACCCCTGCTAGTTGACCCCGATGACTGTGAGTCGAACCTGATGAGCATTGAGTCGACTACTGTTCGTTCGCCAGTTGAGGTTATGCAAATATGGGATCAATTTGCAAATTTTGTCAATGCAGGTCAGGTTCCATGGCAAAACGATCATGTGTGATACTTTTTAGGAATCTGTATTTTATTGACATACAGTATGTGCATACATTATGATTCTTGTATTTGTGGTTCTTTAGGTTAATACCTATGTCATTTGCAATTGAGGTTTATAATTTTTACAAAATTTAAAAAAGTTTCAAATCTTATTTTTCATAATAACAGTTTAATAAGTCAGGAATAGAATAGTCTCCCACTCAAAATGTTGATAATCATTTTAAACATATGCGATCCCAAAGGGGATTTACAAAAATATTCAAATTGATGTTTTTTGTAAAGTCAAACAAAACTTTTCAAGGCTATATTGCTGAACTATGGCAATTTTTTATAATTTTTAAAGCTTGTGGTATTGCGCGGGCGTATTATCTGTCCAACTGAAAGCTGGACTGCTATATTGCCGGTGCATTTCCATACCAGGTTCACCCTGACCTCTGACTTGTGTTGTCGCTTGGTATGACTGCATCTCCATGGTACAATGGCTTTCACTTGTTTTGGTTTGAGAGTAAGGCTGAGTTCACACGTAACTTTTTTTCGCGTTTCCGCGGCTGTTTTAACCGTGAAAACGCGAAAAATAAGCATCCCATGCATTCCTATGGGATTCCGCAATGCTGTGCTAATGCTGCGGTTTTTACTGCGAAGCGATTCCGCCGCGGTATGCTCATTAATTTGCGGAATCGCGGCGATCCCGCACCCATAGGAATGCATTGTTCCGCTTACTTCCCGCATGTGGCTGTGCACAACATGCGGAAAGTAAGCAGAACATTTGCGGATGGTACCCACGGTCCGGAGGAGAGGAGACTGTCCTCCGGGCTTTGGGTACCATACCCCTGTAAAAAATAGAATTTAAAAATAAAAAATATTGTTATTCTCACCCTCCGACGTCCCGCGCAGTCTTTCCGCTTCTCTTCACGCTCCCGTTCCCAGTAGTCCTTTGCAAAAATGCCCGCGATGGCGTCCGTTCTCGCGGGATCGCGAAGTCTTGCGGTCATTCGCGCGATGTCATCGCGAATTACCGCGAGAACCGACGTCATCGCGGGCATTTTCGCAAAGGATTACTGGGAACGGATGCGCGGGACGTCGGAGGGTAAGAATAACAATATTTTTTATTTTTTTTTACATTTTATCTTTTACTACTGATGCTGCATAGGCGGCCTCAGTAGTAAAAAGTTGGTCACACTCGTCAATCTGTCAATCATTTCTCCCAGCGATGCTACAGATCGCTTGGAGAACGCTAGCATTTTGCAAGCTAAATACGCTTGCAAAATGCTAGTTTTTCCGCGGGAAAATCGCGGGAATTTAAAATGCGATTTTCCCGCGGACTGGAATTCCGGAATTCTTGCGGTAATTTCCGCGAGAGTTCCGGTAGGTACGTGTGCACTTAGCCGAAGTGGGTTCCTGAGGGTCCAAAAACTCCTACTAGATCATTAAATCTTTCACAAAACAGTAAATTTCTGTGCGGCGGTATGTTTTTAACTAAAGGGACATAAGATAAAAACAGAAACTTCCAATCATTGGCTGCGTACACTGATTCTTGTGATTGCAGGTCCTTAATTTCCCACCATATCTCACTGTGTACGCTGTGACAAAGATCCTCTAACCGGCATCTATTTCTTCTTTGGCAGATGGTCGCTTGCATCTGTGCTGAGCTTGCAAACGGGCACTGACAACAGGAGCCACAGTACTACTGTCCATTGATGGTGGCTCGCTTAGGACAGACACATCAGTGCCTGTCTGCTGGCTTGTTTCCTGGCGAAATGGCTCCGATGCCTCCAGCTCTTGAGGCGCAGCTGTACTGCAGACCGTTCTACCCAAAAAAACATAAAAGGGATTTTAAGAAACACTTGTTGCTCTCACACGTGTTTTTTCTTTTTTTGAACATATTGCTGCTCTGTGGATATATCCCTTCAGAAAGCAGATCAACTTCTATACCTTCAAGCACTGCAGTTCATGCATCATTTGTATGCTTTGTTTAGATGGCTCACATCATGTGCATGTGCCAATGTTCTGTCTGTACCTCTTTTTGGGAGTATTGTATATATTTGCCCTTTATACATCATTGCCTGTTAATTGTCTTTTTTGGACCCTATTTACATTCCTTGCGACTTGACATGCGTTAGTCGCGTATAGGCGTTTTTTCTAATGTATGTGCTAGGTTTGTGTTATGGGCACTTTAAATTACACTAGTTACCTTGAATAGTTGTCTACAATTATATGGGCTTACTGTTAACATTCAAATTATATCTACTTTCTTTCTCTGTTCCTATTGCATTGGTGTCTTTAACCCCTTCATGACCAAGCCTATTTTGACCTTAATGACCAGGCCATTTTTTGCAATTCTGACCAGTGTCCCTTTTTGAGGTAATAACTCAGGAACGCTTCAACGGATCCTAGCGATTCTGAGATTGTTTTTTCGTGACATATTGGGCTTCATGTTAGTGGTAAATTTAGGTTGATAATTTTTGCCTTTGTTAAAAAATCAGAAATTTGGTGAAAATGTAGAAAATTTTGCAATTTTCAAATTTTGAATTTTTATTCTGTTAAACCAGAGAGTTATGTGACACAAAATAGTTAATAAATAACATTTCCCATATGTCTACTTTACATCAGCACAATTTTGGAAACAAAATATTTTTTTGTTAGGAAGTTATAAGGGTTAAAAGTTGACCAGCGATTTCTCATTTTTACAATAAAATTTACAAAACCATTTTTTTTAGGGACCACCTCACATTTGAAGTCACTTTGAGGGGTCTATATGGCAGAAAATACCCAAAAGTTACACCATTCTAAAAACTGCACCCCTCAAGCTACTCAAAACTACATTCAAGAAGATTATTAACCCTTCAGGTGTTTCACAGGAACTAAAGCAATGTGGAAAGAAAAAATGGACATTTTAATTTTTCCAACAAAAATTTTCTTTTAGCATCAATTTTTTCATTTTCACATGGGAAACAGGATAAAATGGATGCTAAAATTTGTTGGGCAATTTCTCCGGAGTACAACGATACCTCATATGTGGTCATAAACCACTGTTTGGGCGCACGGCACGGAAGGGAAGGAGCGCCATTTGACTTTTTGAATGGAAAATATGCTGGAATATTTAGCGGTTGCCATGTCGTGTTTGGAGAGCCCCTGTGTGCATAAACATTGGAGCTCCTCCACAAGTGACCCCATTTTGGAAACTAGACCCCCCAAGGAACTTATCTAGATGCATAGTGATCACTTTGAACCCCCAGGTACTTCACAAATTGATCTGTAAAAAAAAAAAAATACTTTTTTTTCACAAAAATTTTCTTTTGGCCTCAGTTTTTTCATTTTCACATGGGCAACAGGATAAAATGGATCCTAAAATTTGTTGAGCAATTTCTCCTGAGTGCACAGATACCTCATATGTGGTCATAAACCACTGTTTGGGTGCACGGCATGGCCCGGAAGGGCAAGGAGCACCATTTGACTTTTTGAATGGAAAATTAGCTCCAATCGTTATCGGACACCATGTCGCATTTGGAGAGCCCCTGTGCACCTAAACATTGGAGCTCCCCCACAAGTGACCCCATTTTGGAAACTAGACCCCCCTAAGGAACTTATCTAGACGTGTAGGGAGCACTTTGAACCCCCAAGTGCTTCACAAAAGTTTATAACACAGAGCAGTGAAAATAAAAAATAATTTTTTTTCCTCAAAAATGATTTTTAGCACACTATTTTTAATTTTCACAAGGCTAACAGGAGAAATTGGACCACAAATCTTGTTGTCCAGTTTGTCCTGAGTACGCTGGTACCCCATATGTGGGGGGGAACCACTGTTTGGGCACACGGCAGGGCTCAGAAGGGAAGGAGCGCCATTTGACTTTTTGAAATGCAAATTACTTCCAATCGTTAGCGGACACCATGTTGTGTTTGGAGAGCCCCTGTGTGCCTAAACATTGGAGCTCCCCCACAAATGACCCCATTTTGGAAACTAGACCCCCTAAGGAACTTATCTAGATGTGTAGTGAGCACCTTGAACCCTCAAGTGCTTCACAAAAGTTTGACGCAGAGCCGTGAAAATAAAAAAAAAATTTTTTCCCTCAAAAAATTATTTTTTAGTGCCCAATTTTTTATTTTCACAAGGGTACCAGGATAAATTAGACCCCAAAATTTGTTGTCCAGTTTGTCCTGAGTACACTGGTACCCCACATGTTGGGGGGGAACCACTGTTTGGGCGCACGTCGGGGCTCGGAAGGGAAGTAGTGACATTTTGAAATGCTGACTTTGATGGAATGGTCTGCGGGTGTCATGTTACATTTGCAGAGCCCCTGATGTACCTAAACTGTGGAACCCCCCCACAAGTGACCCCATTTTGGAGACTAGACCCCCCAAGGAACTTATCTAGATGTGTGGTGAGCACCTTGAACCCCCAAGCGCTTCACAGAAGTTTATAACGCAGAGCCGTGAAAATAAAAAATATTTTTTTTTTCCACAAAAAAAAAAATGATTTTTAGCCAGCAATTTTTTTTTCACAGGGGTAGCAGGATAAATTGGCCCCAAAAGTTGTCCAGTTTGTCCTGAGTACGCTGATACCTCATATGTGGGTGGGGACCACTGTTTGGGTACACATTGGGGCTCGGAAGGGAAGTAGTGACATTATGAAATGCTGACTTTGATGGAATGGTCTGCGGGCATCATGTTACATTTGCAGAACCCCTGATGTACCTAAACTGTGGAACCCCCCACAAGTGACCCCATTTTGGAAACTAGACCCCCCCAAGGAACTTATCTAGATGTGTGGTGAGCACCTTGAACCCCCAAGTGCTTCACAGAAGTTTATAACGCAGAGCAGTGAAAATAAAAAATATTTTTTTTCCTCAAAAAAAATGATTTTTAGCCAGCAATTTTTTTTTTCACAAGGGTAGCAGGATAAATTGGACCCCAAAAGTTGTTGTATAGTTTGTCCTGAGTACGCTGGTGCCCCATATATGGGGGGGAACTATTGTTTGGGCACACGTAAGGGCTCGGAATGGAAGTAGTGGCGTTTTGAAATGCAGACTTTGATGGAATGGTCTGCGGTCGTCATTACGTTTGCAGAGCCCCTGATGTGCCTAAACAATAGAAACCCCCCACAAGTGACCCCATTTTGGAAACTAGACCTCCCAAGTAACTTATCTAGATGCCTGGTGAGCACTTTGGACCCCCAAGTGCTTCACAGAAGTTTATAACGCAGAGACGTGAAAATTTAAAAAAAAAATTTTTCCACAAAAATATTTTTTTAGCCCCCAATTTTTTATTTTACCAAGGGTACCAGGAGAAATTAGACCCCCAAAGTTGTTGTGCAATTTTTCCTGAGTACGCTGATACCCCATATGTTGGGGTAAACCACTGTTTGGGCACACGTCGGGGCTTGGAAGGGAGGAAGCACCGTTTAACTTTTTGAACGCAAAATTGGCTGGAATCAATGGTTGCACCATGTCGCGTTTGGTGACCCCCTGATGTGCCAAAACAGTGGAAACCCCTCAATTCTAACTCCAGCCCTAACCCCAACACACCCCTAACCCCAACACATCCCTAACCCTAATTCCAACCCTAACCATAACCCTAACCCCAACAGACCCCGAACCCTAATCCCAACCCTAACCATAACCCTAACCACAAGCCTAACCCTAATTCCAACCCTAACCCTCTTTTCAACCCTAACCCTAACGGAAAAAAAAAAATAAAAATATTATCTTTATTTTTTTAGTTCTGCCTACCTATGGGGGTGATAATCGGGGGGTTTATTTACTTTTTCTTTCATTTTGATCACTGTGAGAGTGATCAAAATGAAAGAATGGAATCTGCAGCCGGCAGATTCGGGCGGGCGCACTGCGCATGCGCCCGCCATTTTCAAAGATGGCGGCGCCCATCATCCGGACCCGAGGGACACCAGGAGGGACGGGGGGACACCGGAGGTACCGGGGGGGGTGAGGGGGGGATCGGAGGCTGGCGGGGAGCAGAGGGAATGGGAGGGGGGCAGATGATGACAGCGGCGGCAGATCGCCGCTGTCATTCAGTTGCGGGGGGGCGATCGCCGGTGGGGGGGGTGGAATCGGTGTCTCCAGCCATGTCCGATGCTACAGCAGCGTCGGACATGGCTGGATTGTAATATTTCATCAATTTTCATTGATGAAATATTACTATCGCTCTGATTGGCTGTTTCACTTTTAACAGCCAATCAGAGCGATCGTAGCCACGTGGGGGCGAAGCCACGCCCCCTGTGGTGAATTACAAAGCCCCCTGTATCTGCGGGTCGGGTGACCTTTCAGTGACCCCGGTCACCCGACCCGCAGGGGGGCTTTGAAGTCATGACGCCACATAGGCGTCACTGGTCAGATTTGAACCAGGTTTCATGACGCCTATGTGGCGTCATTGGTCGTGAAGGGGTTAAACCAGTTTTTATGGTTTAACATCGGTGGTTAGATTTACTAACAGACTGTTGTTTGCGCAAGCATTGTGTATTCGGTAGCGCCACGCATATTCGCCTTTAAATCTATTATGTCAGCTGCGAGTATATAATGATCGACACACTTTGGACGCATGCGCTATAGTTCTTTTGTTTTCTTGCCTGTGTAGGCGTCACCTTATTCGGTGACGTCTCTACTTTGCCAGCCGCAATTATATAATGATCGACACATTTTTGGACGCATGCGCTGTAGCCCCTCTGGCTTCTTGCCGGATTGCATAGGCGTCACCTTGTTTGGTGATGTCATTAATGGTATATGGGCTTACGGTTCACATTATAAACTACATCTATTATGTATTTTTGTTCACACTGCGCAAGTGCCTGCACTTTAATCATGTTAATGCATTAACATCTATGGCTGTATTTATTAACAAGTCTGCTACTTGCGCATGCGCTCGGTATTTGATAGCGCCACTTAAACTTGTCTCTACTCTTACAATGACTATACACTGACCGACGTGTCTTGGACGCATGCGCTACAGTTTTCTTGTTTTTTGTCTCCACTGTGCAGGCGCCACCCTGCCCAGTGATGTCACTATTGTTTGAACAAACTTTATTCACCTACCAACAACGCCGACAAGATGGCCGCGGCCATGTCACGCTCTCCACCTCGTGGGTTAGTACTTATTGAATTATTTACCAGATAGTAACATAGTTTTGAAGGCTGAAGGAAGACCTTATGTCCATCTAGTTCAGCTTATTTTTAGTGCAGCTGTTCTGCATTGTTGATCCTGGGGAAGGCAAAAAACCCACAGAGTAGAAGCCATTTTTCTCCATAGGGAAAAAAATTCCTTCCCCTAAGCTGGGTCAACCATCTACCTATAATATGTTATTCGTAACCTTCTATACTGTTACTCACAAGCATCCATTCCTTTCTTAAATTCATTCATTGAGTTGGCCATCACCACTTCCTCAGGAAGAGAATTCCAGAGCCTCACTGCTCTTACCGTGAAGAACCCTCTTCTATGCTGGTGCAGAAATTGTCTTTCCTCCAAACTAAGAGAATGCCCCCTTGTTCTTGTGACAGTCCTTGGTACAAACAGTTCATTGGATAGATCTCTGTATTGCCCTCTGATATACTTGTAAATATATATTAGGTCTCTCCTAAGTCTTCTCTTTTCTAGAATAAATAGACCTAATTTTGATAACCTTTCTGGGTATTGTAGTGAACCATCTCCATTTATCATTTTAGTAGCCCGCCTTTGAACCCTTTCAAGTTCAGTAATGTCTTTCTTGAGCACCGGCGTCCAAAATTGCACACAATACTCCAAGTGTGGTCTGACGAGTGATTTGTACAGAGGGAGAATTGTTTTCATCTCGTGTCCCCAGATCTCTTCTAATGCATCCCATGACCCTATTTGCTTTGGTGGCAGCTGCCTGACACTGGGCACTCCAATTTAGCTTCTTATTGACTAAGATGCCTAGGTCTTTTTCCATGTCAGATTTTCCCTTCCCCCATGACAGCACCGCACATGAGAGATGGTATCCGCCCCCAGGAACAGGACACCTGTAGCAGAGATAAAAGAAGGGGGCGGCGCCTCTCTCCTCAGTTTGGTTTCCTGTTCCTGCAGGTGCCTGTGGCAGGTCTCATACCTCCTGGGGGATCCCCCCTCTGATGAAGTCCGGTCTGGAGGCCGAGGTCCGTATGGGGGGGAAATGCAGCTGGGCGCTGTGGCGCGCCTGTAATCCCAGCCGGGGGGGGGGCTGTCAGTGCCGCGCGCATTCCCCCCGCTGGACTCCCCGGTGGCCGGGCCGGGAGGAGGTGTGCCCATCACGACGCTGGCGCCGTCTGAATAGGGGACGGCTTCCGGTCGCACTGGAAGTGATGTCTCACGCCGGGGGTAGCCGGTGTACAGGACATTTCCGGGAGGGAGTTGATCCAGGAGCGTGCACACCGCTCCCCCTTTATAATGAAACAAGGCGCAGGCGGCAGCAGCTGGTAAAGCATGGCGGACCCCGTAACTGAAGTGCGAACAACAGAGGAAGACCCGGAGGCTACCGTAGTACCCAGGGGATATGGGTGAGTGCCTTTGTAAGGCAAAAATGTGAGTAATGATGCCCCCTGTCATGTGTTCCCTAGCATGAATGCTCTCATCAGGTGTCAGCTGCTAAGCAGCTTAAAGCTGGAAAAATCACCAGCCCTACTGCAGAATATAAAACTATTATCCGGGATGGGGGGAAAAACAAAGCAGCACACTGCGCTCTGCTCTGCCAAACCTACCTCAACCCCACCCCCTACAGAGATTCAAACGGGAGGACTCAGAGGAACAGCTGGGAGAGTAGCCCTCTGATGACTCAGACCTGGACTCTTCAGACGAGGAAGAAGGTCCCCTTTATTTCTGTCCAAAGATATCGGCAAACTGTCAAGTTTACCATGGGGACTGAAACGCCTAGGGAGCCGCAGACAGTACAGGATTTCATGTTTAGTAATTTAGAAAGGAAGGAACACAAGGTTCCCTTCCCACGGTCAGGATGGCCGAGCGTTCTAAGGCGCTGCATTCAGGTCGCAGTCTCCCCTGGAGGCGTGGGTTCAGATCACACTTCTGCCACAAACACTTAAAAGTAAATACCCGTTTGATAAAGAAGTATGTGAACATTTGAAAAAAAGAAAAGCTCCTACACTGGATGCTGCCATCGCCAGTACCTCCAGAGGGATAGCCCTGCCATTTGAAGACATGGGTGCCATAAAAGATCCCTGGATCTTGAGAGGCGCCAGTATAGTCATTTAAACTGGGGTTACCCACCACTGGCACAGCACATGCTATGGCAAAGTGATTAGAGGAACTCGATAAGCAAATAAATGCCCAAGGGAAAGGTTGCTAGAAGCAATACTTTCCCTACAGAAAGCGGCACGATTCCTGGCAGATGCCACGGTTGACTCCGTCTGACGTACCGCCGCCGACTCCGTCCAATGTGCATGCGCCCCTTCAAATTTGGGTTGCAGAGCGCTATGGGAAAAAATTGGGCTGCAGATTTCCAGTCAAAGGTCAAGCGCCGTGCAGTCCCGTTTGAGGGACAATTCCTCTTCAGGAAGGTGTCAGATGAATTTTTGGGAAAAGTGGGGAAAAAAAAAAAAAATTCCCACCACCCACCTTCTCTAGGCTCCAAATTTCGGTGGGGGGAAAGACTTCGACACCAGGGGCGGCATTACCTGCGGGAGGTCTGCGCAACCCCCTACCGTAGTGAATAAAAATGACACGTGACAAAAAGAACCAGGCCATGATAGAGGAGGTTTAGCTCCTCATACAAAATGTGGCAGGGCTAAGGGTCGTGTAATCGATGGGAGATATGTGTCTCATAAATGGCTTGTCTCTATAATGTAAGGCAGAAGTAAAGCATAACAGATATTGTTATTGTTTTTGTTTGAAGGACCTGTGGTGAGGTCACAGTCAGGTGACCAGTCAGCTGCTGGGAACGTGGGTGTGGCTACAGCCTTATAATGTGGCCTGCTCCTGAACCAAGGAGTTGTGTGTGGGGAGGACTAAGCCTCCCATGTGTGCTGAGACTCCTGCTCTGAGTCTACAACTACGGACATTGTGTTATTTTGCCTGAGCTAAAAGGCTATTTGTTTGGTGTTACGTTGCCTTGTGCGTTTATGCTGTGAATAAACTGCAAACACTGTGGAAGAACCTGTCTCACATTTGTCTCCCGCTGCACCTAAGCGAGCCACATCCCCACAAAAAGTACTGATAAAAGTACCACACACCAAATAGGAAATGGATTCTACCGCACCCAGTTCCTCACGCCAAAGCCAGACAGTCCATTGAGAACAAGATTCAACATGAGAGCATTGATCAGTTATCCTTGCAGATAGCTTCAAAATGGAAACTTTAAAATTGGCGAGCACCCTAAAAGTGGTAAGGTTACTCGGCCCGGGCTGCTACAGGGCAGTAGTGGATCTAACCAATGCTTACTACCATGTGCCAATATGGGCCACCGGCCATTCTAGGCTGAGCATGAGTGCATTTGTCAGGTGGCAGCCGCTAAGCGGCTTGAGCCTGGGCTGGGACCCGAATTGGAGACCAGCCAGTGCTCACAGGTCCGGGGTCATGCATTTAAAGGAGAACATCTGCAAAAGCTAAGGGGGAGTGGAGATTGCTCAAAAAAAAAAAAAAAAATTACAGTGGCAGATCTTTACTGAGCAGGGAAAATACCCTTGCAATTTGAATCGGGAGATAGTCTTGTTGCCACCAGGGCTGTGGAGTCGGTAAGCCACAGTTGCGACTCCGACTCAGACTCCTGGATTTTATCAGGCTCCGACTCCGGCTCCGACTCCTTCATAAATGGCCAATTCATAACAACAAATTTACTGTTGTAAAATATTAAACATCGTGCTTATTCAGTTTCTCACCATCATATAAGTAATCAGACCACTTAGAGCAAAAACTACATTTATTAGAATACAATTAGAATATAGCAAATAACTTTTATAAACTTTTCTAAACTGTAAGTAAATATGCAATAAACACTTTTATGCAGTTAATAAGAAGAAATCTATAAATTTGTCCTCAGAAAAAGTATTGCCTCTGTCAGATCCTCCTTCATGGATGCCCTCAAATCTGATCTAATTATTTTGAGAGCAGAGAACAACCTCTCTACACTAACTTGTGTTGGTGGCAAAGCAGTAACCACTCGGGCAACATCTCTGACAATGTCAGGATACAGAGGAATCGCTTGTTGCACTGTTATTTTTGATGAACAGTCAAATTTCTCAATTTCTTTTAGTGCACATGAAAAATTCTGCTGAAATGTACTGGCTGTGTTCCTTGATGGGGATGACTCTTCTTCTATGCGGGAACGCTTTGCACGGTCCTTGTGATCCAAATATTTTTAGAAATTAAATTCTTCATCAGTTGATGATGAGGGTGAAGATGTGGCAGGACGACCAAATTCTTCTTGTTCCTCCTGACTGTCCTGCAACCCTTTCATCCTTACTGCTATTTCAAACAGAGCTTCTTTTCCTTTACTTAGCTGTTGATCATCTAGAAGAATCCGATGCATTGGGTCTACATAAACAGCTGCCAAAAGAATGTTATTTTGTAATAGTAGCTCCTCTCTCCGTTTCATTGATGTAGCAATGCCACTTGCAATTAACCCTCCTCTTTGGGACAGGCGAAACATCAGGTTCTTCCACTCCTTTAAGAAAATACCTGGAGTTAAGTCCTCTGCTTGTAATTTTTTAGTCACTGTAAATGGGTGCTCTAGCAATTTTTCCAGCTCAGTCACCTGATTCCACTGACTTTCATTTAGCTACAGTTGAGGGTTAGCCATGTCTACAAGAAAGGTTTTCAGTTCAACCAAGCGCTGAATCATTAAGTAAGTACTGCCCCATCGTGTGGCTTGATCAATAATTGCCCCTTTTCCAGCACGTCTCTTCAAAATTGAGTCAACTTTAGGGGTTCTGGCAACAGTAGCCAATGTTCTCACCTTGCCAATCAGTGCAGCAGCATGTCCTTCTTGCAGACTGTCTCTTATAGCCAGCTGTAGCGTATGCACAACACAGCGCATGTGATGAATGAAAGAACATATTGACACAGTTTTAACAAGATCATCTAAACTATCATGTTGCTGTTCATCTGAAGCAACTTCAGTTTGCTCCTCAGTTACAATACTGTGTTCCTCTATTTCAAACATTTCTGTGTCTGTGGACCCAGAATGTTCTTCTAGCTGCTGGTCACCATCATTACTCTCATTCATTAGCTTTATAGTACTTATCATATTTGAAGCATTGTCAGTTACGACAGAAAGAACTTGCTCTTTTTTAAGTTCATAGTCTTGCAGAACCTTTTCCACCAAGACCTGGAGAAACTCACTGGTGTGATGAGCTTTGGTGTCTTTTACTGCCAATGTCTTGGTAACTATTTCATTTTTGTCACAAACAAATCGGATATTGATGGCAAAATAGTTCACTCTGTGACGTGTGCAGGCATCCATTTTAAGAAACATAAAGCGTCCCTTGAGAGTTTTTTTAAGTTCTTCCTTTTGTTTAAAAGCTTCTTCGATTACTAATTTTCTAATACTCTCTCTCTCCAGAGAAACACCAAGCTTGCGGGCCATTTCCCCATTCAGACACATAAAAGCTGGTCGTGAAAATAATGAAATAGGCACACTATCCTTTACAACAAGCTCTATGATCTGTTTTTTAAATGTATCTACTGTCATTGTCACAGTAACTTTGTCACTGACAAAATATCTTGCAACTGATGGCTGCAAAGTTCTCTGCTCCTTTGTTTGGCTGGAAGAGCTGGGCACTGGTTCATTGGTTTGGATGCAGTCTTTCTCATCCACTGCTTTCGGTACTTCTGGATGAAAGCGCTGTAAATGTCTCTTTAGATTAGAAGCTCTGGTAGAAGCATTTTTATCTTTGCCTGAATATGCACTCATCTTGGCTTCACAGCATTTGTTTTCGTCTGGATCATTTGTCATACACTGACAGACATAATGTTTTCTATCTTGAGTGATGGTGAAATGTTCAAATACAGCTGATTTAATGTGATGCTTCTTTGACATTCTCAGGTTTTTAATTCTGCATTCACAATCCAAATGACAATTGTTTTTCCTAAAAACAATTGTACAAAATTATTGCCAGGTCGTACAACTGATATAGTGGTCAGTAATACTGTTATTATTCCTCATGTACTCACAGTTAACTGATGCAAAGTTTGTTGAAAGGATAATACTTCTTACAGTCTTCCTCTTCTGAGTAGCAGGCAGCTGTGAGATGCTTGGAAGACGCACACCTAGTATGATCTAGTCTAGAGGAGGAGCTTTACTACTAAGAATTTGCAACACATTTTCACTTAGTTTCATACATTGTAAGTAGGGGGGTTGGGGCAGCATGAGGTTAACCAAGTATAAGATTAGATAAGGGCAGTGGAGAACAGTGACACACAAGAAGTAAGAAATGTCTCTATCTCCAGCAGAACTGCTTATCACTGTTGTTCATAGTTTGATAGAACATATAGATTTGAGTAACATTTATAAAATTCATATGAAAGTTCAATTATGAAATATTAATACATTTTTTTTAAAGTCGGAGTCGGTACATTTCTACCGACTCCAACCAAAACTAACTCCGACTCCACGACTCCGACTCCACAGCCCTGGTTGCCACAAGTTCACAACTCATTAAAATGGTGACTGAGCGCCAAAAACTTAAGCAGGGCAGTACCCTGGTCTGTTCAGAATCCGGTGGTGCTAACCACGGACACAAGTCCGATAGGTTGGGGAGCACACCTAGTGGACCGGTTCTACAGGGCCAATGGAATCCTCAATAAGAACAGCATCCTTCAGTTTAAAAGAAATGGCAGCTGTAAGGTGGGCATTTCTTCAGGTAAAAGAAGAAATTCAAGGCAAACATGTTGCAATTTTATCGGACAATAGTACAGCCATAGCCTACATAAATCTTTATATATATATATATATAGATTATTACATAATGGATTACATAAACCGACAAGGGGGGACATGGCCAACATTTGTGATGGCAGAAACAAAAAAAAAAAAAAAAATTTTTTTAGTCATGTTGGCAGAAAACAATCTTCTGTCCCTGACGGGGACACATTTTGAAAGGCACAGTCAATCATCTGGCCGACTTCTTAGGCCGGCATGTGTTACACCAGGGGGAGTGGGCCCTAAATCTGGAGACATTTGGGAGAGTCCATGCCGTATGTGGCACACCAGAAGTGAGTCTATTTTCCACAAGAAAGAATTGGAAAATAAACAGGTTCTACTCTCTAAACCCAAGAGAACACCCAGAAGGGGTGGATGCACTGCTACACCACTGGGAATTTCGCCTAGCTTGTGCATTTCCCCCTATTTCGTTAATTCCAATATTCCTGGAAAAGTTTCGAGAAGACAAGGCACGAGTAATCCTTATCGCGCCTTCTGGTCAAAAAGAGCATAGTTCACATGACTCAGACGCATGTCTATCTCGAACCCATGGATCCTCCTGGATATCCCGAATCTAGTCACCAGGGCCCAGTACTACATCCTCAATTGCACAGACTCCATCTCACCACATGGAACTTGAGAGGGGACTCCTTTTAGCAAAGAGATTCTCAGGCCCTTGGTGACCACCCTGCTTGTTAGGAAAAACGTAACCTCAGTCAAGTACCAAAAAATTTGGGAAAGGTTCCTGGAGTTCTCAGGCTGACAGTTATCCAAATGAGCCAGGAAGATCCGATAAGAGATCCTGGAATTCCTCCAAAAAGGGCTAGAAAGAGGGTTGTCCACGAGCACCCTAAAAGTGCAAGTATCTGCCCTGGGTGTGTTGGACAAAAAGCTTGCCAATCACCCTTGGGTCTATAGGTTCATTCGAACCTCCTTCACAACCAGACCCTCAAAATTACTCACTAAGGTAGCTCCCTGGGATCTAAATTTAGTATTAAATTCCTTGGGATTTGGATGTTTCGCTCCCAGCAGTTCGCCCCCGGGTACATTTAGCCCCTGCACATTTTGTCCCCAGCATTTGGCCCCCAGGAGGTTTCGCCCCCGCACATTTCGCTCCCAGCGGTTCGCCCCCGGATGTTTCGCCCCCAGCGGTTCGTCCCCCGGATGTTTCGCCCCCCGGATGTTTCGCCCCCAGCGGTTCTCCCCCCGGGTGTTTCGCCCCCCGGGTGTTTCGCCCCCCGGGTGTTTCGCCCCCAGCAGTTTCGCCCCCAGATGTTTCGCCCCCAGCAGTTTCGCCCCCAGATGTTTCACCTACAGCATTTTGTCCCTAGATGTGTCACCATCTGATGTTTTGCCCCTAGCATTTTGACCCCAGATGTTTCACCCTCAGCTTTTGGGGTCAACATGCAGGGAGCAAAACATCTAGGGCTGAACATACCTGGAGGTAAAATATACAGGACCCCAATTGCTGGGGATTCTTGTGGCTGCCTTTTCAGCAGCTCTATTGGCTGGCCTTAAAGGAGTATTATCACCCTAGAACACAAAAAAACTGACATACTTACCTGTTGCAGCTGCAGCTCCTTGGGTCCCGGAGTGCAGTCTAGCGGTTCCCCGTGACGTCTTCTGCTTCTGGCTGTCTTTTCATCTTGCCTGGATCACTGATCCATGAAGAATGCCGCGGCAGTGAGGCCGAATATCTCCTGGCCGCTCACTGACATATGACGTTACTCCTGCCCCATTCATCAGTTAATCCAGGGGGCAGGATGCCTCTCCTGTCACCAAAACACTGCTGCGCATGCGCAATGCCGCGATGAGATCAGGCAGAACAAGAGGATGCTGGGAAGGAGAGGACTCGTGGTGGCCTCTGGACCCAGCATGGCGATCGCCAGCCCACACAGCCAGGAGATCAGACAAAGATGAGCAGAAGACCTCTAGGTAAGTACCAGGAGGGGAAGATCGGCAGCATGCTTACCACAACATGATTGCTGAAAGCATGCTGCCTTATTTTGCTGTTCGGCATGAGAATACCCCCTTAATGCAGGCTATGTATGGAAGCAGTGGGACTGTTAACTGACTACAGGGTTAATCCCACCAACCATCTCTGTAGAACTGAGATATTGGCTTTGCTGAACTAAAGTGGTGGTTAACCAGCTTCTACAGAACCTCTTTATCAGGTCTTCAGAAGGGGGGTTTTGGGATTAGCCCTCACAGAACACTCTGCCAGTATACCAAAGAATAGAGCAGCAGATAAAAGTAGTATTCTCACTTCAGGATCCCTTTTTCTATTGATGCCCATTCCTCAGATTAGGCCAAGAATAGGGTCCAGTTATATTCTGCATTGAACCAGCTGTTTATCAGCAGCTTTCAGCACCAAGGACAAGTGACTGGAAGCTGCAGCGCTCTCCATGATTTCAGTGAGATCCAGGGAAGATGTGACAGTGCTTGGTAAAGAGCTGATCCACCGTGACATGCCTTATACAGGGGCATGCACTGCTGTGCAGAGAAATGCATGTTCTGGACGGGACCCGATTGTGTGCATCTGGTCTTTCAGTAACAAATGGCCCTTTGGGGACAACCATTAAATTGGTGTGGCCCTTAATGAATATGAGTTTGACACCCCTGATCTAAGACAAGTGACCATCATTTTACTGTCATGTACTAGTGGTGTTACACTTAATGGCTTCTTTTTGTCATCCATTACATATCATACTATACCTAGTGATGAGCAAACCCGATCTGGAAAGTTCAGGTTTCGTATCGAACATTGCCTGCTCGGCTTCAACCCCACCGACCCAAAACAGGCAATGTTTGGAGTTTGCTCATCAAAAAGGAAAAATCGCTTCTCTCCCCTTTGCCAAGGTCCCTACCTGTGTGGAGAGTCTTCTTGATCAAGGGACTCCCTAGCTAGGAATAATGAAAGGGATTCCCTCAGGAACGATGACATTCACACAATGTGGAAGTGCATTGAAGAGGACCCTCTGCGTCTGTTGGTACCTCATAGAACCATAGGAAAAAGGATGATCACAAGGCAATTATGTGTGTATAAAAATATAATTTTTATTGAAACAAATTCATTAAAACCATAATGCCAAAACTGGGGAAGTAGGAGACTACAGATACACTCATTGCTCACAGTCACTCATTAATTAATTCATAACGCGCAAATCCAGGAAGAGACAGCTACCACGAAAACGGATAGACACAGGGACTGCCAGCAATATATTGCAGCTACAAGGGGCAGAACTGAAAAAGCCCTAATAATAAACTACTACAAATATTAATATAACCATAATTATATCGCAAGGTGTATAGGCCACATCACAGATTATGATCTAGATGTCCACCATAAAACAATGCCGCTTGCTTGGCAATAACCCTCATACCCATAATTACAATAATACTCTGCAAATATAATCAGATAACCGTGGTCACTTCTGGTCCGCGAGAATGGAAGTAACGCTTACCACCCGGATGTGACACGTCGCATCCGGGTGGTGAGTGTCACTTCCGGTCGCGTGGTTTACCACGCTGTGGCTGGGAGATATAAATAATGGAGACACGTGGTTGGTAGCAGGCCCCTTGAGAAAGGAGCTGAAACGCATGGGGCGGACGCGCTAGTCCAGGAGGTAGCGGCACCCTGTATAAGAGATACCCAAAGGTAATTTTACCTGATTATATTAAAAAATACACTCCCCTTGAAAAAGCAAATGCGAAACGCGCGATGGGGTACCGCCACTACTTAAGGTAATGTAGCAACACTTTTTCTTTTATATATCTTCCTTATACCTTAGCTTTCAAATCTCTAATATGTACTCTGTTCATTTCTGCCACATGGATTAACTTTTCTCTACCTGGAGTTGCATATTTTTTCTTGGACACTTAGGCTAGTTTCACACTAGCGTTACTGGGCGCAGGGCCGCCGCTTAGCTCCACCCCCCCCTCCTGTCAGCTGCATGCGATCAGCATACCCTATACTTAGTGTTAGGTATGCTTGTCGTGCGCTGGTAAACTTTTGCCCATGCCTCCGCCCTTTTTGCGCTGCGCCCACGTGCGCCAAACGCACTGTGTTGCATTTTTGTGCGCTCGGTGCAGCGCAAAAAGGACGGATGCACGGCAGAGAATTTTGGGATGAATTCACAATAAATTTTCCTAATCAGAAGCATCCGTTGTTCATATCTCACATTAAAAACTCACATTTAGTTTCAGATTTTCTGATTTTATAACAAAAACATTAAATTGAAGCAAAATCTGGTGTGAAGGAGCTAAACAATAGTTTTTTCTACGACATATATTGTCCCAGTGGAAAATTATATATTCCTGTTTAAAAATGCCTCCAAGATTCAAAAATGTCTCACTTTCAAAGTCGTGAAAGGAATATCGGCTGCAGAAACTAGCAAAATGCAGAATTCCATGAAAATAAAAGGTTTACATCAGGAAAAACAAGCAAACATGTAAGAAGTATTTGTGAAAAAAAGCATACTAACTCAACGGTTCATTAGGTCGGGGTCAAATGCAGCGTAAATGTCTAAATCCCATCCACATGCTCATGAAAAAATGCACAGTTAAAAAAAATGACATGCAGTGCAGCAGTGGCGTACCTACCATGTAGGCAGGGGATGCCACTGCCCTTGGGCCGTCAGGGGCCTGCCGCCAAGGGGTGTAATGCGCCCATGAACAGCGGGCCCCCTTGATCTATCATGCTCTGGTATGTGCCTGTCTCCTCCTGGAGCATGTCAAGGATTAACTAATACCGCCTGCTGCTGCGCTGCGTTCCTCACTCTGCTTCGATACAGATCCTGAGACGTGAGCGATCACATGATTGCATACATCATTCCAGGTCCTGTATCAAAGCAGTGTGTGGCAGCAGGTGGTGAATATTAATTAACCTGCCATGTTCCGGTAAGTGACCGGCACCTACCGGGGCATGGTGTACCCTCTTCCCAGCACTAATTCATCATTGGAACTTCATTTCAGGCTGTTGGCAGGGGGCATGGCTAAAGGGGCAGGGCAGAGGTTAGGAGACATGTTAATGAATCCTTAAGGTCCACTAACATGCACTAAGTAGTTGCAGCAGACAATCTGCAGCTAATTTATAGCAGAAAGTTCTACACTAAAATTGAAATCTAGTGATGCGGGTTTGATGCAACAACCTTGTCCTCTGTCTGTGATTGACAATGGCTGGATACCTGCAAATCATGGTTGGTGGACAAGGTTACCACTCTGCTTATGAACATGGCAGACCACTGTATCTCAAAGGCAGGACTTCTACTTTGAAGCTGAGCAGAGAATCAGACTGCAACTAAAAAAGTGAGGCATAGTTGGAATCAGTAGGCCTCACCCTACATTACACTATCCTCAAAGTTTCCCTTTAAGGTAAAATAATCACATAGTATTCTATATCAGCACTTTTGTAATAGATAATTTTTCACATTTGTGCAACAAACTTTGCAATAATTCTATATAATGGAAATGTTAAATTCTCACCATAGTCATGCAGAAGGAACTGTTGATGGATACCGTCAATATTGATCCCTGGAACTCCTGGGGAATAACAAGTTGATCAAGGGTTTGGGGCAATCTTGGAATATTGCCAAGTTGCCTTGATAATTGTATTGTTCTCTTCAGTGATGCTTTCTTTGGGAGAAGTGCTACAACATTAGAATGGGCTCCTGAAATGACTTCTGTGAGAATCTGTGGTCGTGTCTCCTGTGTTGTCCTTGCCCTGGTGAGCGCCTCATTGACAAGTCAGATTGCTTCAGATCTTGCTGCTTGTGCTGCGTGGTTGTGGGGATTGGTTACTTGCAAGTCAACCGTTTTTCACAGACCCAGATGGAATGGACATAGTCAGCCATCCGTTTGGAAAATACGTAAATGTGATTCTCGTAGACCAACTTCTTCCCACGTTTGGATAGAACTGAATTCATACTTGTAGAAAGTGAATTGCTGTGGAAGCTGACTGATGTTTTGTGCTAGTACACCTCTCTCTTTGTAGAGATTTTAGATACTGCTATATTCTGATGTAAAGATGGAATAAAAGCTAGTCTAATTTAACTTGCAGGACACCGGACATGAAAATTGTTACATCTGCAACAAAACTTGCAAAAAAGCAGCTCAGTGCTGGGTCAGGTAAAAGTTCACAAAATGTTTTGATTTTAGATTCCCCACCTAAATCAGGCCTTATTCACATTACATTTTTTAATCCGTTTATTTTTTTCATGTTATGTTTATGTAACAAAAACGTTTCAGAAACGTTTTGGAAAATGTCTTGTTAAAATTGCGGCAAAATGCTCTGACACTATAATGCATCAGTTGTGAGGTTTACAGATGGAAACAGTTGATTTAAAATGTCACAAAAGTGCAGCACTCTGTACAGTACTTTTGTGACATGTGAATTGATGACGGACGGGAATTCATGAACCACAAGGACAAACTGGCGAAACATCCAAACACAAAATTCTGGGGGCAAAACGGTACACACATCCGGGGGCAAACTACCGGGGTGAACTGCTGGGGGCGAAACATCTGGGGGCGAACTTCCGGGGGCAAAAAATCGAGGGACGAAACATCCAGGGACGAACTGGGGGCGAAAGATCCGGGGGCGAACTGCCGGGGGGCGAAAAATCCGGGGGGCGAAAAATCCGGGGGCGAACTGCCGGGGGAGAAACATCCGGGGGAGAAAGGCTGGGGGCGAACTGGCGGGGGCGAAACATCCAGGGGCGAACTGGCGGGGGCGAACTGCTGGGGGAGAAACATCCGGGGGCGAACTGCTGGGGCGAAACATCCGGGGGCGAACTGCCGGGGGCAAAAAATCCAGGGGCGAACTGCCTGGGGGCAGAACATCCGGGGGCGAAACATCCGAGGGCGAACTGCTGGGGGCGAAACATCCAGGGGCGAACTGCTGGGGGCGAAACATCCAGGGGCGAACTGGTGGGGGCGAACTGCTGGGGGGCGAAAAATCCGGGGGCGAACTGCTGGGGGCGAAAAGGCGGGGGCCAACTGCTGGGGGCAAAATGTACGGGGGGCGAAATGTACCTGGGGCGAACTGCTGGGGGCGAAACATCCTAAAACCAAATGCCCCATCATCTCCTTTCGAGCCTATTACTTCCACTTCGGTAAAGGCATTAACGTTGAAAACGGTACTCCTGGTGCCCTGACTTCAGCTCAACGTATCTGCAAGCTATCTCTGTAAATCCCCCATACGCTACCTTTCGGGATGACAGAGTAATTATAAAAACTGACCCAGCCTTCCTCCCGAAGGTCAATTCCGAAATTCACAGGGACCAGGAAATAATTTTGCCCTCGTTTTATGCCTACCCAAAATCCCAGGGAGAGCAAACCTTTCACTTCTTGGATAGCAGGCATTGCCTACTCCAATATATAGAGGTCGCAAAATTATGGCGACAGTCTTCGGCCCTTTTTGTTTCCTTCCAGGGGACAAACTGGGAAAGAAGGAGAAGGGGAGGGAAAAAAAAAGCTTCAAAATCAACCATTGCACGATGGCTACGTATGGCTATTTCACTGTCTTGGGCTAGTTTCACATTAGCATTTACGGCCGCAGCGTTGGGCTGCGCACGGCCGCCGCTAAGCCCCGCCCCCTGCCGCACCTCCGCCGGTAGCTCCGCATACGGACGTATGACGCTGCATGCGTCCTGCGTCCCCTATCTTTAGCACTGGGGACGCAGGCCGTGCGCAGTATGCGTTTGGCGGCGCATGCGTCCTTTTGACGCTGCGCCGAGCGCACCAAATTGCAACCTGTTGCGTTTGGCGCTGGTCAGCGCAGCGTCGAAAGGACGCATGCGCCGCCAAACGCATACTGCGTACGGCCTGCATCCCCAGTGCTAAAGAAAGGGGACGCAGGACGCATGCAGCGTCATGCGTCCGTAGGCGGAGCTACCGGTGGAGGCGCGGCAGGGGCGGGGCTTAGCGGCGGCCGTGCGCAGCCCGACGCTGCAGCCGTAAACGCTAAAGTGAAACTAGCCTTACTCTTCCTCGGGTCAGACTCCCCCCACTGGGTGTAACAGCTCACTCCACAAGAGCCATAGCCACATCCTGGGCTGAAAGGGCAAATGCATCTGTAGAACAGATTTGTAAAGTAGCAGTATGGTCTTCACCATCCACTTTCTTCCAACACTATAGGCTAGACCTAGGGCTCTCAAATCTTGCCTTTGGGGAGAAGTGTTATCTGCTGTTGTCTCACCCTAGGAGTCTCTGTTATCTTTCCTCTCATGTGCGGTGCCGTCATGGGGAAGGGAAAAAAATAATTACTTACCGGTAATTTGATTTTCCAGAGCCATGACAGCACCGCATTGTTCCCACCCTATCTTGGTGATAGTTGTGTGGTGCACAAATATATGTATATATGGGGAAAATATATATAGAAGTATATAATAGATAATATATCAAAAGAAGGTGGTAAGAGTGACGTAAACAATACATGTCAACTGATAAGGCGGTTACCTTGCATACTCGGAAACAAACTGAGGAGAGAGGCGCCGCCCCCTTCTTATCTCTGCTACAGGTTTCCTGTTCCGGGGCGGATACCATCTCTCATGTGCGGTGCTGTCATGGCTCTGGAAAATCAAATTACTGGTAAGTAATTACTTTCCCCCAGCAGTTTCCCATTTAGTAAGCAATTGTAGCATCTGTTTCTCCTTCCCATGTGCATAACCTTACACTTATCTGTGTTAAACCTCATTTGCCATTTTTCAGCCCAATTCTCCAATTTACTCAAATCTGTCTGTAGTTGCAAACTGTCCTCCTTTGTGTTAACTACCTTACATAGTTTTGTATCATCTGCAAATACTGATATTTTACTGTGTAAGCCATCCACTAGATCATTAATAAATATATTAAATAGTTGGGGACCCAATACAGAACCCTGTAGTACCCCACTAGTAACCCTGGCCCAATCTGAGTATGCACCATTAATAACCACTCTTTGTTTTCTAGCACTAAGCCAGCTACCTACCCATCTACACACATTTTTCCCTAGCCCAAGCTTTCTCATCTTACTTACCAATCTTTTATGTGGGACAGTGTCAAATGCTTTAGAGAAGTCGAGATAAATGACATCCAATGATTCTCCTTGGTCCATTTGAGAGCTTACATCCTCATAGAAGTTGATCAGGTTAGTTTGACAGGAGCGATCCTTCATAAATCCATGTTGATATGGAGTTAAACATTTATTAACATTGAGATATTCCATAATGGTATCCCTTAGAAACCCTTCAAAAATTTTACCCACAACAGATGTTAAGCTTACCGGCCTATAGTTTCCAGGTTCCCTTTTACACCCCTTTTTGAATATTGGTACCACATTTGCTTGCCGCCAATCAAAAGGAACAGACCCTGTTTCTATAGAGTCTTTAAATATAAGGAATAGAGGCCTGTCTATCACATTACTTAACTCCCTTAATACCCAAGGGTGAATGCCATCAGGGCCTGGTGATTTGTCAATTTTAATCTTACTAAAGCGGTTGTGCACTTCTTCCTGGGTTAGGCAGGTAATACTTAATGGGGAGTTTACATTATCACTCTGCATTTCCCCTGGCAAATCCTTTTCCTGTGTGAACACTGTTGAGAAAAAAGAATTTAAAACATTTGCTTTTCCCACATCGCTCTCTATGATTTCACCCTCATTGTTCTTTAAAGGGCCGACACCTTTAATTTTAATCATTTTACTGTTTATATAATTCAAGAATAGTTTGGGGTTTGTTTTACTTTCCTTAGCAATGAGTCTCTCAGTTTCCACTTTTGCTAAATGTATTTGTTTTTACACATTTTATTTTTTTCTCTATAACTTTTTAATGCTTCTTAAATGCCTTGTTCTTGTTATTTATTGCCCTTTTTACATCCTTATTTAGCCACATTGGTGTTCTGTTCCTAGCCCTTTTATTTCTGTATGGTATGGCTAGCTTGCAGTGGGTGTGTAAAACAAATTTAAATATTTCCCATTTATTTTCTGTGCTCCTATTTTTGAGGACATTGTCCCAATCAATTTGGCGAAGGTCCTCTCCAAGCTGATCAAACTTTGCTTTCCTGAAATTCAGCGATTTTGTACCCCCTTCATGGGCACCTTACTGAAGGACAAGTGGAATTTTATTATATTGTGGTCACTGTTCCCTAGGTGCCCATCGACTTGTACTTCTGTTATTCTATCTGGCCTGTTGCTTAAAATTAAGTCCAGAAGGGCTGTCCCTC
The DNA here is from genome assembly GCF_039654945.1 of Dendrobates tinctorius. Lineage (NCBI taxonomy): Eukaryota > Metazoa > Chordata > Amphibia > Anura > Dendrobatidae > Dendrobates > Dendrobates tinctorius. The sequence goes on from NW_027361732.1 coordinate 50,098,489, forward strand.
TAGTTGGGCCCTGCACAAGTTGTGACAGATAATTATCCTTGGTCACTGACAGAAATTGGTTTCCTTTCTGAGATACGCAGGTTTCAGTTTCCCAGTCTGTCGGGGTAGTTGAAGTCCCCCATAATAATCACCTCATTGTGATTTACTGCTTTGTCTATTTGTTTCAATAATACATTTTCAGTGACTGTTATATTGGGTGGCTTATAACAAACCCCTATGAGGATTTTATTACTTTTCCCTCCTTGTATCTCCACCCATAGAGACTCCACCTCTTCATTTCCCTCTTGTATATCTTCTCTTAGTGTGGGCTTTAAAGTGGACTTTATATATAGACAGACTCCACCCCCTTTCCTTTTTTTACGATCCCTCCTAAACAAATCATATCCTTGCAAGTTAGCCGCCCAGTCATAGCTGTCATCTAACCATGTCTCCGTTATTCCTACTATGTCATATTTTTCCTCATACATTACCAACTCCAGATCTTCATTCTTATTGGTCAGGCTTCTTGCGTTGGTCAGCATGCAGGAAAGAAGTTTTGCTTCCTTTTTCTTAGCTTCCTTCTGAGTACCCTGTCTTGGGTCCTCTTTACCACATCTAGTATCCTTGATTAGTTTGTCCTTCTGCTGTTTTTCCTCCCATCCCCTCTTGTTTAAAGCCCTCCTGATGAGTGTGGCAAGTCTTCTGGTGAATGTGTGCTTCCCAGGTTTTGTGAGGTGTATCCCATCTCTTGCGAGAAGTCAATCGTAGAAGTAATTCACGCCATAGTCCAAGAATCCAAATCCTTGCTGCCTGCACCACCGTCGTAGCCAGTTGTTCACCTCTAGTATCCTATTCCATCTTCTGATGCCATAACCATCGACTGGGAGGATTGATGAGAAAACAACCTGTACATTCCATTCCTTAATTTTCTTCCCCAGAATTTCAAAGTCTTCGCAGATAGTTGGTAGGTCATTTCGTGCCATGTCATTTGTGCCTACATGTATCAGTAGGAAAGGGTAGTCATCCTTGGATTTGAAGATAGTTGGTATCCTGTTGGCCACATGCTTGATTTTTGCTCCTGGGAGGCAGCATACTTCTCGTGCGGTTATGTCCGGCCTGCAGATAGTTGCCTCCGTGCCTCTTAGTAGTGAGTCACCCATAACTACCACTCTTCTTTTATTTCTGGACGCACTGCTTGTTGCTCGTGAGTGTTTTTGAGTGTCATTTGTTTCTGCTTTTGTTGACAGAGTAACTTCTTTTGTTGATAGGGTGTCTTCTCTTGTAGATACGGTATCATCCTGAGCTGTGCCATTTTCGTTCTCCAGCATGAGGGCTTCATATTGGTTACTAAGCTGTGTGGGTGGTGATGACCACTTGATCCGTTTGCTTCTTTTCGTCACATGGCTCCACTTTTCAGCCTCTGTATGTGCTCTGAAGCTTTTCTCACTTTCCGTATCCTGAATGTTTGCTTCTGCTTCATCCAAGAAGTCCTCATGTTCTTTAATTACCTTCAATGTTGCTATTCTTTCTTCCAGTCCCTGCACCTTTTCCTCTAAGAGGGCAACAAGTTTGCACTTCTGACAGGTAAAGTTGAGTTTTTGGGCCGGAAGATCCGTAAACATGTAGCATGTGTTGCAGGTGACCATGTGTATTTTCTTCTCTGCCATATTACTATTGCTGATGCAGCCTATGACGGGTGGAAACTTGCGCGCCGTTAGGCGCGCGGTTTTGCGATGTCCTCAAACAGCGAAACCCGGCAAGTCCCAGCGATCGATCAGCTTAAGGCGACTCTTCTCCTCTTCCCAGAATGCACCAGAAATATGCAGATGAGCTTCCCGCTTCTCCAATCCCTGGTTTTGCGATGTCCTCAAACAGCGAGACCCGGCAAGTCCCAGCGCTCGATCAGCTTAAGGCGATTCTTCTCCTCTTCCCAGAATGCACCGGAAATATGCAGATGAGCTTCCTGCTTCTTCAATCCCTGGATGTGATTGTTTTATATAAAATCATGACATATGTACCTCTTCAGCGCTCTATTCTCCCTTGAAGAAGCCACTTAGAGTGTGGCGATACGTGTGGGGCCTTGCTCCCCCCACTCTTTTACCCCACAGGTCATCTTCAGTATCCATTTGGCACTCCATTTACCTGTCATGCTGGACACAATTGTGTCCCCTGGGGACTTGCTGGTCTAGGGGTTGGTATGCCTTCATTTTCATTTCAGGTCTTTCACATTTTGGCCAATTGAAATTCCTATTGTTAGGTCTGTGATTTTGAGGCTTATTATATTTTCAGCCACCCCTTGTTTTTGGTGCACATGGTGCTGTGAATAGTTTATTTTCCAATGTCACAATCAGGCCTATTCATTCATCCATGATCTTGTTCCATGCACACAATGTGTGGCTATTTACAGTCATGGCCAAAAGTTTTGAGAATGACACAAATATTATATTTTCACATGATCTGCTGCCCTCTGGTTTTTATGTGTGTTTGTCAGATGTTTTTATCACATACAGAAATATAATTGCAATCATATTATGAGTAACAAAAGGTTATATTGACAGTTAGAATGAGTTAATGCAGCAAGTCAATATTTGCAGTGTTGACCCTTCTTCAGGACCTCAGCAATTTTGAAGGTTCTTGTTTGTCCACCCGTCTCTTGATGATTGACCACAAGTTCTCAATGGGATTAAGATCTGGGGAGTTTCCAGGCCATGGTCCCAAAATCTCTATGTTTTGTTCCCTGAGCGATTTAGTTACCACCTTTGCTTTATGGCAAGGTGCTCCATCATGTTGATAAAGGCATTGTTGATCGCCAAACTGCTCTTGGACGGTTGGGAGAAGTTGCTCTTGGAGGACATTCTGGTACCATTCTTTATTCATGGCTGTGTTTTTAGGCAAGACTGAGAGAGAGCCCATTCCCTTGGCTGAGAAGCAACCCCACACATGAATGGTTTCAGGATGCTTGACAGTTGGCATGAGACAAGACTAGTGGTAGCGCTCACCTGGTCTTCTCCGAATAAGCCGTTTTCCAGATGTCCCAAACAATCGAAAAGGGGATTCATCAGAGAAAATGACTTTACCCCAGTCCTCAGCAGTCCACTCCCTGTACCTCTTGCAGAATATCAGTCTGTCCATGATGTTTTTTCTGGAGAGAAGTGGCTTCTTTGCTGCCGTCCTTGAGACCAGGCCTTGCTCCAAGAGTCTCCGCCTCACAGTGTGTGCAGATGCACTCACACCTGCCTGCTGCCATTCCTGAGCAAGCTCTGCACTGCTGGTAGCCCGATCCGCAGCTGAAACACTTTTAAGAGACGGTCCTGGCGCTTGCTGGTCTTTCTTGGGCGCCCTGTAGCCTTTTTGGCAAAAAGGGAACCTCTCTCCTTGAAGTTCTTGATGATGCGATAGATTGTTGTCTGAGGTGCAATCTTTCTAGCTGCGATACTCTTCCCTGTTAGGCCATTTTTGTGCAGTGCAATGATGACTGCATGTGTTTCTTTAGAGATAAGCATGGTTAACAGAAGAGAAACAATGATGCCAAGCACCAGCCTCCTTTTAAAGTGTCCAGTGGTATCATTCTTACTTAATCATGACAGATTGATCTCCAGCCCTGTCCTCATCAACACCCACACCTGTGTTAATGGAGCCATCACTGAAACGATGTTAGCTGGTCCTTTTAAGGCAGGGCTTAGGCAAATATTGACTTTGCAAATAATTGCTGTTAAGCTGATCACTCTTTATAACATTCTGGAGTATATGCAAATTGCCATTAGAAAAAATGAAGCAGTAGACTTTGTAAAAATTAATATTTGTGTCATTCTCAAAACTTTTGGCCATGACTGTACATGTTTAAATTGGTCTGTTGGCTATGAATTCATTTTTTTTTTTATTACTATCATATGGGGTTTCTGTTGTGGGAGAGTCATATCATTATTGCATGATTTTGACATGATTGCACTTTCTTGCTTTTAATGTTTTTTGCTGTGCTTTATATGAGTCTTGAACCAATAAAAATTTTGTCTTTTTATATATTGTGGAGTTCCCAAATCAAGATCTACTGGTTTCCCCCTTTTTTCACACATTTTTTCCGACACAAGCAATAACATTACTGTTTATAACGATCGCTGGTACAAAGTTTTCTGCAGAAACATCAATTGCTCGTAGTAAACATAAGGGGTGATTCGCTTGCCTGATGATCCACTTGGGGTGCTTTGACTGTGCCGGTAGTCACGTACAAATCTCTCTTATTGATCGCCAACAGGTATGGACTGCGTCGGCTACAATAAAAAATACAATATAAAAACAAAGATTATTTCTCTAACAATATTTAATGAGCTAAGGCTAGCTTCAGACTAGCGTTTTTGCCCGCAGCGCATGGTGCCACTAAGCCCCGCCCCCTCCGGTCATCTCCGCCTAGTGTCGCACATCCTTGCATGCGATCTACACACCCTATCTTTAGCATAGGGTGTGCAGACCGTGCGCTAGTAGGATTTTTGATGGTGTGCCGAACGCATCATGTTGCATTTTGGTGTGCTCGGAGCACCGTCAAAAGGGCACAGCACATGCAAATTCCTACTAGCGCACGGTCTGCGCACCCTATGCTAAAGATAGGGTGTGCAGATCGCATGCAGCGATGTGTGACACTAGGCGGAGATGACCAGAGGGGGTGCAGCAGGGGGCGGGGCTTAGCGGCGCCGTGCGCTGCGGGCAAAAACGCTAGTCTGAAGCTAGCCTTACATATTTCAGATGACCAATAATTAAAAAAATTGTTTTGAGTGGAGGTGGACTTTTCAAGATAACGAGGATCCAACTCGCAAATTATTTTCTCCCACAAATCTACGGTTTTTGATGATATCATTATGCAAGCTGTCACTCTGATCCCATATGGAAGGATTTGCATGTACAAATGCTATTATAGAGTCTCATTTTCAATGTCCAAGAGCTCTTCCTCAACATCAATGTGTCTTCTTTTCTTTGGATGGCTGCTTGCACTATGTAAACACAAAGTTTAAAAAAAAAAAAAAAAAAAAAAAAGAAGGTGGATTATTGAATGTTCAGATTGCGTTAATCACATCCCCTAGACCACAATATGTTCCAGCCCCCTTATTCAGCAATTTTTAACACTTTCTGATTTTTTTAAACCATATTGTAATGTTATTCATTTATACTACTATGTTTGTTGTGGGGGTTCCATATATTATTGGTTAATTTTGTTAATGTAATTAAATGAATGTAGTTTGTTATGATAGAAACTTTTTTGTATTTTGTGATGTTTTATGTAGTTTTTTAAATGTTTGTTTTTTTTCTATACTGATTTTTCTGCAAAAAAATTGTTAAAATATATACTTTGTGTGATAATTACCATGGCGACAGGAGGTGATGCAACACGGCGAGGCTGTTTTTTTTTTCGTTAGAACCTTCAGTTTTAAAAAAATGAGTTACGATTCATGTCACAATTTATTTATAAAAAAAGACAACTTTTTTTTGCAGGTACCTTTGTGGTCGGTTTATTGGATTTTTTTTGGGGGGTGGCCTGGTTGGCTTCAGCTCTGAAGATTCCTATAATTTTCAATCAAAACATGATTAAACATGATTCCCTCAATACACTAGAGTGCCACACAACATTTTTTAAGGTCTGGGTTTTTATAAATGGCATGACTTTACCGATTCAGAGGAGGAGGTGGCAGACACGCTGCTGCGGGTAGATCCCTCAGTATCCGACATCTGTGTACATACAAAACCATACATTTCGTACACATACATTGGCCGGCCACTACTCACTCAGTGTATATACATGTACTTACATTGCCTCAGGTCGGTCACACGGTGCACTCAGTGTAGCTGGCATTTGCAGACTGCAGAGTGTATGCTCCAAAATGGCTGAAATCATATTACCTGTCACATTACCAAATGGAAAACCCTCATTAACGCAATCCAACGCATTAGGACATTTTGCTTGATTTGCATCTGCCTGCGTTTGCAATAGACTTTTATGGAAAAAAAGAACGCTTCCGTTACCCGTGCGTTCGCTGTACCAGACCCGAAAATGCTGCAGTCAGCGTTGGAATGTGCCTCATAAAATAAAGGAATATTGCAAATGCATGCCAATCTTGACATGCGTTACACTAATGGAAGTCTATGGGTGTGTTAAAATGTCCGTTACATTGTGTTAGGGCTACTTAAAAACACGTCCGTTAAATAGATTGCCCTAGCGCAATATGAACCCAGCCTTAGAATTATCACCAAAAAGTTCTATCTTCATCTCATCAGACCAGAGAATCTTATTTCTCATAGTCTGGGAGTCCTTCATGTGTTTTTTTTAGCAAGCTCTATGAGGTCTTTCATATGTTTCAGACTTCTGATGGTCCCAAACTTCTTCCATTTAAGGATTATGGAGGCCACTGTGCTCTTAGGGACCTTGAGTACTGCAGAAATTCTTTTGTAACTTTGGCCAGATCTGTGCCTTGACACAATTCTGTCTCTGAGCTCCTTGGCGAGTTCCTTTGACCTTATGATTCTCATTTGGTCTGACAATGACTGTGAGATCTTATATAGACAGGTGTGCACCTTTACAAATCAAGTCCTATCACTTTAATTAAACACAGCTGGACTCCAATGAAGGAGTAGAACCATCTCAAGGAGGATCACAAGGAAATGGACAGCATGTAACTTAAGTATTCAGACCCTTTGCTCAGACACTCATATTTATCACCATGTGATATCAGTTTTTCTTTAATAAATTTGCAAAAATTTCAACATTTGTATTTTTTCAGTCAAGATGGGGTGCAGAGTATACATTAACCCCTTAACCCCCAAGCGTGGTTTGCACTTTAATAACTAGGCCAATTTTTACAATTCTGACCACTGTCCCTTTATGAGGTAATAATTCTAGAACGGATCCCGGTGATTCTGACATTGTTTTCTCGTGACATATTGTACTTCATGTTAGTTGTAAAATTTCTTTGATATAACGGAAATTCGGTGCAAAAAATTTGAATATTTCACTATTTTCCAACTTTGAATTTTCATGCCCTTAAATCACAGAGATATGGCATACAAAATACTTAAGTAACATTTCCCATGTTAACTCTACATCAGCACAATTTTTGAACCAATTTTTTTTTTTTTTTAGGACGTTATAAGGGTTAAAAGTTAACCAGCGATTTCTCATTTTTACAACACCATTTTTTTTTTAGGGACCACATCACATTTGAAGTCACTTTGAGGGGTCTGTATCATAGAACAGATGTCTCAAAAACGCGGCCCCTGAGGCGTACGAGGTGTACGGAGCGGAGCAGCGTGCGTACGAGGTGTACGGAGCGGAGCCGCGTGCGTACGAGGTGTACGGAGCGGAGCCGCGTGCGTACGAGGTGTACGGAGCGGAGCCGCGTGCGTACGAGGTGTACGGAGCGGAGCCGCGTGCGTACGAGGTGTACAGAGCAGAACCGCATGTGTACGAGATGTGCGGAGCGGAGATGTGCGTGTATTTTGGCATGGGGGACCCCATTTGAAAGTTCGCACCAGGGCCCATAACTTTGTAGTTACGCCACTGCTCACGCTAGAAGGGAGGAGTGTGCAGCTCCATAGTGGCTGTGTCCCTGCGTGATGACATCCCTCTGGCGCTGTGTAATGACATCACGCCAGCATGCAGAGAGCGGAGGCGTGACTTTCCCCCCATTGCTGGATTTTGCAGGTGACTGTGGCTGTGCGTGTACAGCGAGATGATAGCGCCGGCTCACATGCAGAGCCGACACTAATATCCGCTGAGGTAAGCTGTCCATCACAGCTGACAACCTATTGAATGGCCACGATCGGTATTAGCACTGATCGTGGCCATTTAACCCCTTAGATACCGCTATCAATTGTGACTGTATTAAGTTTGAAAGGAATGCGGCCCGCCAGCTTAAATATTTTTTTTATGTGTGACCCATTTACTCCGCCGAGTTTGAGATCCCTGGCTTAAACAGTGGAAACCCCCCACGTGTGACCCCATTTTGGAAACTAGACCCCCCACGGAACTTATCTAGATGTGTGGTGAGCACTTTGAACCCCCAAGTGCTTCACAGAAGTTTAACACCCGGGCGTGAAGATAAAAAAAATCATTTTTTCCACAAACATGATCTTTTAGTCCCCAATTTTTTATTTTCCCAAGGGTAATAGGAGAAATTGGACCCCAAAAATCGTCAAATTTGTCCTGAGTATGTTGATACCCCATACTTGGGAGAAAACTACTGTATGGGCACATGTCGGGGCTTGGAAGGGAAATAGTAATGTTTTGGATTGCAGACTTTGATGGAATGGTCTGCGGGCGTAATGACATGTTTGGAGAGCCCCTGATGTGCTTAAACAGTGGAAACCCCCACAAGTGACCCCATTTTGAAAACTAAACCCCCCAAGGAACTTATCTAGATGTGTGGTGAGAACTTTGAACCCCCCAAGTGTGTCACAGAAGTTAATAACGTAGAGCCATAAAAATAAAAAAAATCATTTTTTTTCCCACAAAAATGATATCTTTGCCCCAATTTTTTATATTCCCAAGGGTAACAGGAGAAATTGAACCCCAAAAGTTGTTGTGCAATTTGTCCTGAGTAGGCTGATACCCCATATGTGGGGGTAAACCACTGTTTGGGCGCATGGCAGAGCTTGGAAGGGAAGGAGTTTGACTTTTTCAACGCAGAATTGACTGGGATTGAGATCAGATGCCATGTCGCGTTTGGAGAGCCCCTAATGTGCCTAAACAGTGGAAACCCCCCAATTCTAACTCCAATCTTAACCCCAATACACCCCTAACCCTAATGGGAAAATGGAAATAAATACATTTTTTATTTTATTATTTTTCCCTAACTAAGGGTGTGATAAAGGGGGTTTGATTTACTATTTATAGCGGGTTTTTATGTTTGGCAGCTGTCACACGCCAAGTCGCTTTTTATTGCAAAAAAGTTTTTCCATCACCACGTTTTGAGAGCTATAATTTTTCCATATTTTGGCCCACAGAGTCATGTGAGGTCTTATTTTTTGCGGGACGAGTTGATGTTTTGGTTTTGTAACCTCATTGAGCTTTGAACTTCATAGCCAGGTGTATCAAATCATGAGAAAAAGTATTTAAGGTGGCCACTTGCAAGTAGTTCTCCTATTTGATTCTCCTATGAAGAGTGGCATCATGGGCTCCTCAAAACAACTCTCAAATGACCAGAAAACAATGATTATTCAACATAGCTTTTCAGGGGAAGGATACAAAAAGTTGTCTCAGAGATTTAACCTGTCAGTTTCCACTGTGAGGAACATAGTAAGAAAATGGAAGAACACAGGTACAGTTCTTGTTAAGCCCAGAAGTGGCAGGCCAAGAAAAATATCAGAAAGGCAGAGAAGAAGAATGATGAGAACAGTCAAGGAGAATCCACAGACCACCTCCAAAGACCTGCAGCATCATCTTGCTGCAGATGGTGTCACTGTGCATCGGTCAACAATACAGCGCACTTTGCAAAAGGAGAAGCTGTATGGGAGAGTGATGCGAAAGAAGTAGTTTCTGCAAGCACGCCACAAACAGAGTCACCTGAGGTATGCAAAAGCACATTTGGACAAGCCAGTTACATTTTGGAAGAAGGTCCTGTGGACTGATGAAACAAAGATTGAGTTGTTTGGTCATATAAAAAGGCGTTATGCATGGAGGCTAAAAAACACAGCATTCCAAGAAAAACTTGCTACCCACAGTAAAATTTGGTGGAGGTTCCATCAAGCTTTGGGTCTGTGTGGCCAATGCCGGCACCGGGAATCTTGTTAAAGTTGAGGGTCACATGGATTCAACTCAGTATCAGCAGATTCTTGACAATAATGTGCAAGAATCAGTGACGAAGTTGAAGTTACGCAGGGGATGGATATTTCAGCAAGACAATGATCCAAAACACCGCTCCAGATCTACTCAGGCATTCATGCAGAGGAACAATTACAATGTTCTGGAATGGCCATCCCAGTCCCCAGACCTGAGTATCATTGAACATCTGTGGGATGATTTGAAGCGGGCTGTCCATGCTCGGTGACCATCAAACTTAACTGAACTGGAATTGTTTTGTAAACAGGAATGGTCACAAATACCTTCATCCAGGATCCAGGAACTCATTAATAGCTACAGGAAGCGACTAGAGGCTGTTATTTTTGCAAAAGGAGGATCTACGAAATATTAATGTCACTTTTATGTTGAGGTGCCCATACTTTTGCACCGGTCAAATTTTGTTTAAATGCAGATTGCACATTTTCTGTTAGTACAATAAACCTCATTTGAATCCAGAAATATAACTGAGTCCATCAGTTATTAGATATATGAAACTGAAATAGCTGTTGCAAAAACCAAAATTGTTATAAAGAAAAAAGGTTAACATTAATAGGGGTGCCCAAACTTTAACATATGACTGTAAGACCCAGAGATAGACAGGTGTGGAGCAGTAAAAGGGGAGTACAGTTAAGAAATTTCCTTAACCATGTCCTTATCCATATGCAGGCATGCGCCCCTACGCGGGTCACGTGACGCAGGTCACCGGTGAGCGTATTTCCGGTGCGCTTTCCTGGAGCCCACATTAAAGGGAGGGATTCAGACATTGGCGTAATTATACGTCCGATGTCGGAAAGGGGTTAATGTTCAGACGCCCTCCCCAAGAGTTCCAGAGTGGATATTGTCCTATTTGAGCTGAGCAATGACCGCTGACCTGCCTACAATACAAAAATCATCCAGGTAGGGAATAATTAGGACATTGGTTTCACGTAGGTGGGCCATGACCTCGGCAACTACCTTCGTAAAAACTTTAGGGGCCACTGCAAGACCAAAGGGGAGAGCCCTAAATTGGAAATGCCTAACCGAGCCCCCTATGACTGCCGCCATCCTGAGGAACCGCTGATGATCTGCGTGAATAGGTACACGATAGTACGCATCTTTTAGATCCAACACTGCCATAAAGCAGTTTTTAAAGATTAGCTTTATTGCTGATCCAATAGATTTTATTTTGAAGGGGCGTACTACCAAGAACCCATTTAGAGTCCTAAGGTTAATGATCGTCTTGAAAGAGCCATCCGGTTTCCAAATCAGAAAGAGGAGGGAGTAAAAAACCCCCTTACCCCCTTCTCGCCCAGGAACCTCAACCAGGACTGCTTTACGCCATAGCTCCAGGACCTCTGCCTCCAGGGCTCCCTGTTCTGAGGGAGATGACTGGGAAGGGGTTATCATGACCCTGTCCAGTGGGATAGAAAACCACCATCGTTACTTACCAGTAGGCAGTTTTTCCGGAACCCATGACAGCACACCTGAGAGGGATCCGCCAGGACAGGAACCTACTGAAATGTAAGGGGCGGCACCTCTCCCCCGCTTCAGTTGGTTACAGAGCATGAGAGGACTTCCCGGTTAGTTACATGTTTATCCAACACCACATCACACAAATACACCCTACTAGCGTGCACACCCATACGGTGAAAAAGGGGGGGGAATATACGGGTGCTGTCATGGCTTCCGGAAAAACAGTCTACCAGTAAGTAACCATGGTGGTTTTCCCTTCACCCATGACAGCACAGCTGAGAGATTTTTGGAGACTTCGAAACACCTTAGGGAGGGACCACCGCTTGCAGCACCCTTCTACCAAAGGTCAAGTCAGCAGAGGAGGATGGTTTAATCTATAGTGTTTAAAGAAGGTTGATGGTGAGGCCCAGATAGCGGCCTTACAAATTTGATCAATTGATACCTCTGCCTTTTCAGCCCAGGAGTTCACCACAGCTCTGGTGGAATAAGCCTTGATGCCGTCAGGAATCGGAACACCACTAGCTGAGTAGGCTATACTAATGGCCTCCCTAATCCATCTGGCAATAGTCCCCTTTGACACTCCATAACCCTTTCTGGCAGCCTGAAAGGCTACGAATAGGGACTGGGACCTCCTCCACTGGCTAGTCAGAGATATATATTCTAGCAGGGCTCTCCTAACATCCAAATTGTGGAATTTTTCCTTCCCTGGATTTTTTGGATTTTCGCAAAAAGAGGGAAGGACAATCTCCTGACTTCGATGGAAATCTGATACTACCTTAGGCAGATATGCGGGGTCTGTTTTTAATACAACCCTATACTGAAATACTTGTGTATAAGGTGGATTTACTGAGAGAGTCTGCAAGTCACTTACTCTACGGGCTGACGTAAGGGCAACTAATATGATCGTTTTTAGGGTAAGATACTTTATGGGTAGTTGTTGAATAGGCTCATATGGTTCTTTTGTAAGGGCCTCTAGCACCAGGTTTAGATCACATGGAGCTATTCTTGGAAATGGGATAGGTCTGGACCTATGGCAGGATTTAATAAATCTAGCTACCTCTGCTGCCAAATTGCAGTTATATAGCGTGCCCAGTGCGGATACTTGAACTTTAAGGGTATTTACCGCTAACCCCAGCTGTAATCCTGATTGTAAAAATTCCAAGATGGCACTAATCGGGGGCTCTTGACCTAACAGCTTACCTAAGAACTGCAGGAATTTATTCCATGTTCTGCCATAGATATTAGTCGTTACCGGTTTCCTACTTTTTAGCAGGGTGGCTACTAACCCCGGAGAGAACCCTCTATCCATTAGAAGTGAACTTTCAAATTCCATGCCGTCAGATGGAATTCCTTGACCTGAGCGTGGAATATTGGACCCTGAGTTAGCGGTCTGGGATCTCCGGCAGAATCCATGGATCTGAGAGGGACATCATCTGCAGCAGAGAGAACCAGGGTCTTTTTGGCCAGAACGGGGCTATTAGGATCACCCTGGCTTGATCTTTCCTGATTTTTCTCTCTACTGTTGGGATCAGAGTCACTGGGGGAAACGCATAGGCTAGCCTGAAATCCCATGAAATCTGCAATGAGTCCACCGCCCACGGCTTTTCCCTTGGGTTTAATGAACAGAATCTCTCCACTTGCCTGTTTCTGTTGGCGAAGAGGTCTATCACCGGTTCCCCCATAGCTGTATTATCTTTTGAAAAACAGACCAATTTAGAGCCCATTCCCCTTGCTTTAGTATATTGTGGCTCAGGAAATCGGCTTCTATATTCTCTATCCCCTTTATATGCAATGCCATCAGAGAGAGTAGGTGCTGTTCTGCTCTGTGAAAAATGTCGCTGGCTGCCTTCATTAGGGAGTGTGATCTTGTACCCCCCTGGTGATGTATGCCACTGTTACTCTGTTGTCCGACATGATACGGACATTGCGGCCACTGAGGAGGGGAATAAAGTCTCTTAGGGCTTTGCTCACTGCCCACAGTTCTCTCAAGTTGGAAGATGCACCCTGTTCTTGAGGCCCCCAGAACCCCTGGGCCACATGACCCCTTAGGTGCGCCCCCACCCTGAAGAGCTCGCATTTGTCAGAATTATGTCGGTCACTGGTTTGTCCCATAGCATCCCTGATGTCAAGTTTGTCCTGTCTAACCACCAGTTGAGAGAGTTCCTGACCTCTAAGGAAAGCTCCAGTCTTCCTTCTAAACGCCCTCTCAGCGATCTTTGTGCTGGTAGAATTTCCCCTTGAAGCTGTCGGGTGTGGAATTGTGCCCACCTGACCACCGGGATACAGGACGTCAGGGTACCTAGCAAGGACATCGCGTTTCTCAGGGTCATGTGGGGTTGGTCTAGGGCAGCCAAGGTCAAATTCCTCACCTTTTCTATCTTGGCCTCTGGTAGTAGACAGGCTTGTTGCTCGGAATCCAGGATAAACGCTAGAAAAACCTGTTTTTTAGGGGCTGTAACCTTGATTTTTTGACATTCACCATCCACCCTAGTTTCTCTAAGGTGTCGGTTACTCTTCTCAACTGTACAGTACAGTGGTCTTCTAAGCTGCCCACTATTAGGAAATCATCCAAATAGGGTATTATGATCGTGTCGTGAATTCGGAGGAAGGCAGTCATTTCCGCTACGACTTTGGTAAAAACTCTTGGGGCTATAAATATGCTGAATGGAAGGGCTTTGAATTGAAAATGCCTGAATGCCCTGGATGTAGAAAGCCACTCTTAAGTATCTTTGATAACCTGGGTGGATGGGGATGTGATAGTATGCATCCTTTAAATCGACTACGGCCATAAAACAATCGTGATGCAGCAGCTTTATGGCTGTAGCTACCGACTCCATCTTGAAGGTCTGATTGTTTATCCACTGATTGAGGCCTCTGAGGTTTATGATTGTTCTGAATGACTGGTCCGTTTTTTTTTTTTTTTTAATCAGGAAGGAGGGGTAGAACCCTGTTTTTTCCTGTTCGCTCGGGACTTCGGAAAGAACCTGCTTGTCTAGCAGACTCAGGATTTCCGATTCCAAGGCCAACTGTTCTTTTATCCCCTTCCTGATAGGGGTATGACAAATGAAGCTCTCGGCTGATGTGAAAAAGGGATCTTGAGGCCTTCCCTTATGATGTTTAGGATCCAGACATTGGAAGAGATGTTTTCCCAGGCCTGGGAAAAAAACGCCTATCTCCCCCCCTACCGGAATACTGGCGTCATTATGGGAATTTCTTGGAAGTGGAGGTGGCTCCACCGAACATAAATCCAGACTCCTTTTTCCTTTTATCTTCCCATCTCCTTCTATCCCCCGGGGGACGGCCCCTGTTAAATTTTCCTCTCCGAAAGGGCGGCCTCCTCTGATCCGCTGGAAACCTGGGGAAGCCTTTCTGTCACTTGCCTTCTCTAGGATGTCATCTAAGTTTTTTCCGAATAAAAACCGACCATCACATGGGAGAGAGCACAGCTTAGCTTTAGACTGCAGCTCCCCTAGACAGCCCTTAAGCCACAACGCCCACCTCGCGGCGTTTCATAATCCTGCCGCCCTAGTTGTTAACCTCATGGAGTCAGCAGAGGTGTCTGCTAAAAATGCTGCCACCCCATGCAGAAGATACATATTTGCCAGTATTTTTCTCTTGAGACTTTTGAAGCCAGTCTCTCTTCTAATTGCTGCAGCCAAATCATTAGGGAACGCGCCGTGCAGGTGCTGGCTATTGCAGGCTTCAATCCTCCTGCTGCTGCTTCCCATGCATGTCTTAAATAGGAAGCTGCCTTTTTATCTAGCGGGTCCCTAAGTACCCCTGAGCCTTCCAAGGGCAGAGCCGATTTTTTGTATGACCTGGACACTGCCGCGTCAATCTTTGGGACTTTGTCCCATATTTCTGTGTCCTTATGCTCAAAGGGGTACCTCCTGTTAGAGAAGGAGGGAAGAGCTCCTGACCTCTCAGGCTTCCTCCATTCTCTCTCAATGAGTGCCTGGACCTTCTCATTGACCGGAAAGGTCCGTTTCTTCCTCTCTTGTAGTCCCCCAAAAACATGACGTCCTCTAGGGACTTAGCCGTTTTTTCCTCCTGTAGGCCCATTGTCACTCTAATGGCCTTGAGGAGAGCATCCGTATCTTCTACTGGAAAACACAGTTTGCCACCCGTGTCACTATCTGAGGACGACGAGGAGGATGTGTTCGGCCTGAGATAAGGCCGAGGAAGAGTTAGGGTGATCCCTCCTACTCTTTTTCCCTTTTTTTAACAATGTTTTAAGCGAGCCTTCCATCTCCAACCTGATAACTGATCTAAGGTTGGTTGCGAAACTAGGTGCTTCCTCTGCCATGGTTCGCTGGGTGCAGCTGGCGCAAAGGTCCTTCTGCCAGTCTCTTGCTAGGGGACATTTACATATGGCACAATCTCTATTGTTCTTCTTACTCCCTGCTTTCTTAGGTTTTTCCTAAGGAATTTAACCCCTTCATGACCAAGCCTATTTTGACCTTAATGACCAGGCCATTTTTTGCAATTCTGACCAGTGTCCCTTTATGAGGTAATAACTCAGGAACGCTTCAACGCATCCTAGCGATTCTGAGATTGTTTTTTCGTGACATATTGGGCTTCATGATAGTGGTAAATTTAGATCGATAATTTTTGCCTTTATTTGTGAAAAAAATCAAAAATTTGACAAATTTTGAAAATTTTGCAATTTTCAAAATTGAATTTTTATTCTGTTAAGCCACAGAGTTATATGACACAAAATAGTTACTAAATAACATTTCCCACATGTCTACTTTACATCAGCACAATTTTGGAAACAAAATTTTTTTTTGTTAGGAAGTTATAAGGGTTAAAAGTTGACCAGCGATTTCTCATGTTTACAACAAAATTTAAAAAAACTTTTTTATGGACCACCTCACATTTGAAGTCACTTTGAGGGGTCTATATGGCAGAAAATACCCAAAAGTAACACCATTCTAAAAACTGCACCCCTCAAGCTACTCAAAACTACATTCAAGAAGATTATTAACCCTTCAGGTGCTTCACAGGAACTAAAGCAATGTGGAAGGAAAAAATGGACATTTTAATTTTTCCAACAAAAATTTTCTTTTAGCATCAATTTATTCATTTTCACATGGGCAACAGGATAAAATGGATGCTAAAATTTGTTGGGCAATTTCTCCTGAGTACACCGATATCTCACATGTGGTCATAAACCACTGTGTCGGCGCACGGCAGGGCTCAGAAGGGAAATAGCGCCATTTGACTTTTTGAATGGAAAATATGCTTCAATATTTAGCGGTTGCCATGTCGCATTTGGAGAGTCCCTGTGTGCCTAAACATTGGAGCTCCCCCACAAGTGACCCCATTTTGGAAACTAGACCCCCCAAGGAACTTATCTAGATGCATAGTGAGCACCTTGAACCCCCAGGTGCTTCACAAATTGATCCGTAAAAAAGAAAAAGTACTTTTTTTTCACAAAAATTTTGTTTTAGCCTCAATTTTTTCATTTTCACATGGGCAACAGGATAAAATGGATCCTAAAATTTGTTGGGCAATTTCTCCTGAGCACACCAATACCTCATATGTGGTCATAAACCACTGTTTGGATGCACGGCAGGGCCCGGAAGGGTAGGAGCGCCATTTGACTTTTTGAATGGTAAATTAGCTCCAATTGTTAGTGGTTGCCATGTCGCATTTGGAGAGCCCCTGTGTGCCTAAACATTGGATCTCCCCCACAAGTGACTCCATTTTGTAAACTAGACCCCCCAAGGAACTTATCTAGATGCATAGTGCGCACTTTGAACCCACAGGTGCTTCACAAATTGATCCGTAAAAAAGAAAAAGCACTTTTTTTCACAAAAATTTTGTTTGAGCCTCAATTTTTTCATTTTCACATGGGCAACAGGATAAAATGGATCCTAAAATTAGTTGGGCAATTTCTCCTGAGCACAACAATACCTCATATGTGGTCATAAACCACTGTTTGGACGCACGGCAGGGCCCGGAAGGGTAGGAGCGCCATTTGACTTTTTGAATGGAAAATTAGCTCCAATTCTTAGCGGTTGCCATGTCGCATTTGGAGAGCCCCTGTGTGCCTAAACATTGGAGCTCCCCCACAAGTGACCCCATTTTGGAAACTAGACCCCCAAAAGAACTTATCTAGATGCATAGTGCGCACCTTGAACCCCCAGGTGCATCTCAAATTGATCCGTAAAAAAGAAAAAGCACTTTTTTTTTTCACAAAAATTTTGTTTTAGCCTCAATTTTTTCATTTTCACATGGGCAATAGGATAAAATGGATGCTAAAATTTGTTGGGCAATTTATCCTGAGTACACCGATACCTCATATGTGGTCATAAACCACTGTTTGGGCGCACAGCAGGGCCCGGAAGGGTAGGAGCGTCATTTGACTTTTTGAATAGAAAATTAGCTCCAATCATTAGCGGACACCATGTTGCTTATGGAAAGTATGCAGTGTACGTCAGGTTGGTGTGTGTGGTGTAGTATACACCACACACACCCCAAACTGATGTACACTATGTCACACACACCAACCTGACACACTACGCCACACATACCAACTTGACACACTATGTCAGGTTGATGTGCGTGGTGTAGTGTATGTCAGGTTTGTGTGCATGGTGTGGTGTAGTGTACGTCAGGTTGGTGTGTGTGTGGTATAATATACACCAAACACACACCAACCTGGCGTACACTACAGCACACACACCAACCTGACGTACACTACGCCACACACACCAACCTGACACATTAAGTCAGGTTGATGTGTGTGGTGTAGTGTATGTCAGGTTGGTCTGCATGGTGTGGTGTAGTGTACGTCAGGTTGGTGTGTGTGGTATAATATACACCAAACACACACCAACCTGGCGTACACTACAGCACACACACCAACCTGACGTACACTACGCCACACACACCAACCTGACACATTACGTCAGGTTGATGTGCGTGGTGTAGTGTATGTCAGGTTGGTCTGCATGGTGTGGTGTAGTGTACATCAGGTTGGTGTGTGTGGTATAGTATACACCAAACACACACCAACCTGGCGTACACTACAGCACACACACCAACCTGACGTACACTACGCCACACACACCAACCTGACGTACTACGTCAGGTTGATGTGCGTGGTGTAGTGTATGTCAGGTTGGTGTGCATGGTGTGGTGTAGTGTACGTCAGGTTGGTGTGTGTGGTGTACTATACACCAACTTGGCGTACACTACACCACACACACCATCCTGCCGTACACTACGCCACACACACCAACCTGACACATTACATCAGGTTGATGCGCGTGGTGTAGTGTATGTCAGGTTGGTCTGCATGGTGTGGTGTAGTGTACGTCAGGTTGGTGTGTGTGGTGTTGTGTATGTTAGGCTGGTGTGGGTGAGTTCTGTTGTGGATGTGTTTAGTCCACGGACGTGTGATGAATTTTGAAACATTCATTCAAACACAGTCCAGGTTTGTCGGGACACGTTTCGCATTGGAAGCGAGTTTCCCTTCTTGTCCCCCTTTTATAGCACACCCGGCACCTTTTTTTTTTCTCTGCTCACGGGGAAAATGTTGCCCTGGTACCATGCGGGAAACTTGAGTTCCAGGGGTGCTGGGCCGCGCTCCGTCCTCATCTCCAAAAATCATGGCCTTTATCACCGCCTCCTGGAAGACAAGGAAGGTGTGGTTCTGGCCTGCACATCGTGATAGCACGCATGCGTTATACAGTGCCATTTGTACGATGTGCACAGCCAGTTTTTTGTACCACACCGTCGCCTTCCGCATGGCACTATAGGGCTGGAGGACTTGATCAGAAAGATCAACTCCCCCCATGTGATGGTTGTACGCCAGGACACAGTCCGGTTTGTGGACTGGTGCTGGAGTACCTCGAACGGTGGTGGCCGTGGTGCCGGCGCCATGGATTGTGGTCAAGATAAAGACTTCTCTTTTGTCTTTGAACTTGACAAGCATGTTGCCGCTACACTGGGCTCGGCTCTCACCCTTTGGGAGAGGCTGCTCAATTAGCGGCAAAGGGAGACCCCTCTGGTTTCTGCGCACGGTACTGCAAGCGACGGTAGCTCTGGCAGAGAGGGATTGAAATAGTGTGATGCTTGTATAAAAGTTATCAACGTACAGATGGTAACCTTTATCAAGTATTGGGTGGACCAAATCCCACACTATTTTCCCACTCACCCCCAGAGCAGGTGGACATTCTGGGGGCTGGATCTTGGCGTCCTTTCCTTGGTAAACTCTAAAGGTGAGAGTGTACCCTGAGGTACTCTAAAACAGCTTGTAGAGTTTTATCCTGTACCTCGCCCTTTTGCTGGGCAGGTACTGATGGAAATGAAGCCTCCCTTTGTAGTGGACGAGGGATTCATCCACACAAATTACCCTTTCGGGAATGTACACTTCAGCAAACTTGTTGCTGAAGTGTTCGATGACTGGCCGAATTTTGAACAGTCTATCAAAATTCGGGTCATCGCGGGGAAGGCTTTCAGTGTTGTCCCTGAAATGAAGAAATTTATGAATCGCCTCAAAACGTCTGCGACTCATAACCATGCCAAATACTGGAGTTTGATATAAAATATCGGTACTCCAGTATTGGCGAATTTCTGGTTTCTTCACAATCCCCATGTGAAGAACCAGTCCCCAATATTTAATCATTTCTACAGAGTCCACGGGACTCCAAGTAGAGAATGAAGAAATTGGGTGTTGGGCCAAAAATTGTTGGGCGTACAAGTTTGTTTGCTCCACCATGAGACAGACAATTGACTCCGAGAAAAAGACTTTGAAAAAGTCTATTTCCCTGAAGTTGGCAGTCTCAAACTGGATTCCTGGTTGGGGAACGAAATAAGGAATCCGTGGAGCAAAGTTTTCAGGGACGGGGGTCCAGGAGGGATAACTAGTGCTAGGTTGGGCGTGACTAGCACTAGGTTGGGGGAAACTCACATTTGGCTGTGGGACTTCCTCCAAGGCCTCCGACTCTTCCTCCCTGGGCCCTGGACGATTTCTCGTCCTGCGACATCTCGGTGGTGGTGAGTATGTGTCGCTGGAAGAGGAAGAGTGGGAGGAATAGAGAATGGTGGGGTCCTCTCACTATCAGAGGCAATAATTTCATATGCCTCCTCAACTGAGTAGACCCTTTGGGACTGGGATGACTGGGACATTGTGCGTGTGGTGTGTGTGCGTGTGTAAAAAAGCTTTATTATAGTGTGCGTGTGCGTGTGTATGTGCGAGTGTTTGGTGAAACTTTACTTCAGGAGGTGGCTGTCAGGAGGGAGCTGTCAGGCGCGCGGGGGGCAGGAGGGAGCTGTCAGGCGCACGGGGGGCAGGAGGGAGCTGTCAGGCGCGCGGGGGGCAGGAGGGAGCTGCAGCAGCAGGGGGATGATCACCGGGGGCAGAAAGGGCTGTCAGGCACGAGGGGGCAGAACGGGGCTGAGTAGATGGAGGTGGATATGCAGCAGCAGGGGTTGATCAGGGGGTGATCAGGGGGGACAGAAAGGGATGTCAGGAGCGAGGGAGCAGAAAGGGGCTGAGGAGATGGAGGTGGCTATGAAGTAGCAGGGGCTGATCAGGGGGGCAGTGGGTGATCACAGGGGGCAGGAGGTGATCACAGGGGGCAGGAGGTGATCACAGGGGGCAGGAGGGGGCTGAGGAGATAGATCTGGATATGCAGCAGCAGGGGGGGGGGTGATCAGGAGTGATCACTGGGGCTGAGGGATGATCACAGGGGCAGAAAGGGGCTGACAGGCATGAGGGTCAGAAGGGGGCTGAGGAGATGGAGGTGGATATGCAACAGCAGCAAGGGTTGATCAGGCAGGCAGGGGTTGATCAGGCAGGCAGGGGTTAATCAGGCAGGCAGGGGTTAATCAGGGGGCTGAGGGGTGATCACGGGAGGGGGGGCGGGAGGGGGCGGGAGGGGGCGGTCAGGCACAGGAGAAAGGGGCTGAGGAGCTGGCAGCAGAGGTGAGACTATCAGTGGTGCAGGGGCTGATCAGAGGTGCAGGGGTTAATCAGGAGTGCAGGGGGTGGTGATCGGAGGTTGGGGGGATGGAATCAGGCGGTGGGGGAGAGCCGGTATATACTTAGATCGGCGTCAGCGGCGGCAGCGGCAATCACGGGGCAGAGCAGCGGTCGGTCACGTCCTTCCTCAGCTTCCACAGACGGGATGAAGCTGAGGAAGGAAGCAGCCATCATTATACTCCGCCCCTCCACATCTGATTGGAGGGCTAGCGTCACATGGACGCTAGCTCCAATCAGATCTGAGGGGGGTGACTAAAAGGTCACTAGGTGCGATCGTATCCCTGGGGGGGCGAAGCCACCCCCCTGGGGTGAAGTCTAGGTCCCTCTGCAACGGCGGGTCGGGTGACCTTTGATTGAACCCGGTCACCCGACCCGCAGGAGCGCGATCTTCTCATGACGCCACATAGGCGTCACTGGTCGGATTTGTACCGACTTTCATGACGCCTATGTGGCGTCATTGGTCGTGAAGGGGTTAAACATACAAAAGAAGGCCCCTATTAAAACAGCTTGCTAACATTCACGAAGATCACTCACCACCCGTAATCAAGGGTACCGGACTCGGAGGCTGTGGAGGAGCACGTGATCTGTGCTCTCTGGATCTCGAGGAGTCCCCCGACCTACTGCTGCTTGATCGCCTACCATGCTTGTGAGCGGAGGGTTGTGAAGGAGGCAGAGACAGTGGAGACAGAAACTGTTCCTGCTCTGACCCCATGGCTACCCGGCCATGCTGACCGCCCTCCTCGTTCAAATAGCCTCCGTCCCGGTGAGCGTCTTTCTCCTCCCCTCCTGAGAAAAGGCCGGCATCACACCAGGTGCCATGTTGCTGTCACCTTACTGACGTCAGCTGGCGCGCTCCCAGGATGCCCTGCACCGCTGACGTCAGCGGCCGGAAAACGCCCCCGGCCCTCCCACGCTAGGTGTTCTGAGGGAGAGAGACCGCAGGCACGCGTGAGGGGAGGGAGGCGCGGTGGAGCCTCCAGGAGCCGCCACCCGTGCCTGCACGAACCTGGAGACCCCGGGGACTGCGCTACCAGACGCCCAGCGCTACAGGCGAGGTAACCTGTTCTTCCCACGCCGGGACGAGCTTGGGTCCTTAAACCTATGACAGGCACCGCCGCTGTCAGTGTGGGATTCCCTTCCAGGACAGGAACCCAACTGAAGCGGGGGAGAGGTGCCACCCCTTATATTTCAGTAGGTTCCTGTCCTGGCGGGGCAGATCCCTCTCAGGTGTGCTGTCATGGGTGAAGGGAAAACTCAAATTTCAGCCCTGATGACATCAGGCTACAAACTCAGTCACTATTGGTAGTATTTGACCAGGCCAGTTAGAAGGCAGACAGCCTACCCCCTACTGGGGCCAGCAGTCATTGGGGTGGTTTTCTTACGCTCTCGTGAGGAGCCCCCAAACATGAACCCCATACTTTTTTCTTTCATCTCACTTGGCTCGGTTCCTGGAAGGCTTCCTACGACTAAAGCTCCTTCTACTGATATGCCTGTAGGAAGGAGTCAACAGACTGGGGAATTTCTTTTTATCATCCCCTGCCTTCTCCAGAAGCTCATCCAGGACTGGTCCAAAGAGGTAATCCCCCTCACATGGAATAGAACAGTCTAGATGTGGCCTGAATATCCCTGGGCCAGCTCTTCGAGCTGCATTTGAGAGGCCCGCTGCTTTAGCCACCATCCTGACAGTCTGCAGATGCATCTGACAAAAATGAAGTGGCACCTGGTAAGGTGCTTATAATAGTTTCTCGCGAGGTTCCCCCTTTTAACCGAGTCTCTAACTGATCCAGCCAGTTCACCATTGACCTGGCCGTACACGTAGATGCCACTGCTGGTCTCAGGGCTCCTGCCGGCATTTCCCATGCCCCCTTAAGAAACTTGTCCACCTTATCCAGAGGGTCTTTTGGGGTCCCCAGGTCCTCAAAGGGCAATGTGGATTTTTTCGACATCTTGGCCACTGCCGCATCGAGTTTTGTTGCCTTATCCCAAGTACTTGCTACAGGGTCCTCAAAGAGGTATCTCCTCAAACGCTGGAAGGAAGCCACTCTTGTCCTGCTGCTTCCACTCCCGGTGCACCAGTGAATGTATTTTCTCGTTTAAGGGGAAGGATAATAATACATTTTATTTCTATAGCACCGACATATTCCGCAGCACTTTACATTTCAGAGGGGACTTGTACAGATGATAGATATTACAGCATAACAATAATCACATAGATAACAGATACCAAGAGGAATGAGGGCCCTGCTCGCAAGCATACAATCTATGAAGAATAAAGGTAGACACGAAAGGTGGGTGGTATCAATTGCCCTGACTGTTTGGACCAGCCATAATAAGTGTGTAACAGTACAGACACAGAGGGCTAATAGATGCATAAAGCATGTGGGAACATGATGTGGCGAACTTGGTTATGGTAAAACTTTTGACTGTGCCACACAGGGATAGTTAGGTTAATGTGTTGAGGCGGTAGGCCAGTCTGAATAAATGCGTTTTCAGGGCACGCTTAAAATTGTAGGGACTGGGGACTAATCGTATTGACCTGGGAAGTGCATTCCAAAGAATTGGTGCAGCACGTGTATAGTCTTGGAGACGGGAGTGGGAGGTTCTGACTATTGAGGATGCTAACCTCAGGACATCAGCAGAACGGAGGGCACGGGTAGGGTAGTAGACTGAAATGAGTGAGGAGATGTAGGGTGGTGCTGAGCCATGGAGAGCTTTGTGGGTGAGGGTAATAAGTTTGTACTGGATTCTGGAGTAGATGGGTAGCCAGTGTAATGACTGGCACAGGGTAGAGGCATAGGTGTAATGATTGGCGAAGAATATGATCCTGGCTGCAGCATTCAAGACAGATTGGAGGGAGGAGAGTTTGGTAAGAGGGAGACTGATTAGAAGGGAGTTACAATAGTCCAGATGAGAATGAATAAGAGAAACAGAGTTTTCGCAGAGTCAAAAGTAAGAAAAGGTCGAATTCTAGAAGTGTTTTTGAGGTTCAGATAACAAGAACGAGCCAGTGATCGGATGTGGGGGGCAAAGGAAAGCTTGGAGTCAAGTATGACCCCAAGACAGCAGGCATGTTGCTAGGAAGTAATAGTGGAACCACACACGGAAATGGCAATGTCGGGTATAGGTATATTAGTAGCGGGAGGAAACACAAGTTCAGTCTGAGGTTCAGTTTCAGATATAGTGAGGACATGATGTTAGACACAGCATTTAGACAATCGCTGGTGTTTTCTAAAAAGGCAGTCGTGATGTCAGGAGCAGTGTATAATTGGGTGTCATCAGCATAGAGATGGTACTGGAAACCAAATCTTCTGATTGTTTGACCAATAGGGGCAGTGTACAATGAGAAGAGGAGGGGGCCTAGGATTGATCCTTGAGGAACCCCAACAGTAAGGGGAAGATGAAAGGAGGAGGAACAAGCAAAAGATACAGTAAAGGAGCGGTCAGAGAGATAGGAGGAAAACCAGGAGAGAAAGGTGTCCTTGATGCCGATGGAGTGGAGCATAGTGAGGAGGAGCTGATGATCCAGTGTCGAATGCTGCAGAGAGATCCAAGAGAATTAGCATGGAGTAGTGACCATTATATTTAGCTGTTAGTAGATCATTAGAGACTTTAGTGAGGGCAATTTCAGTAGAGTGTAAAGAGATGAAACCGGATTGGAGAGGGTCGAGAAGAGAGTTATCAGAGAGATAGTGGATCAGACGGAAGTTTAGAGATGAAGGGAAGAATAGAGACAGGTCTATAGTTAGCGGCACAGTTTTGGTTGAGGGATGTTTTTTTAAGTAGTGGATGTATGATGGCATGCTTAAATGAGGAGGGAAAGATACCAGAAGAGAGAGAGGTTAAATATTTTAGTTAGGTGAGTGGTGACAGCAGGGGAAAGGGACTGGAGGAGATGTGACAGAAATGGGTCACTGGTGCAAGTGGTTGGGCAAGAAGATGCAAGGAGCCTGCTTACTTCTTCTGTGACTGGTTCAAAATCAGAGAGTGAGCTAGATGCAGTGGAGGAGGGAGGACAGTGCATGGTATGAGGTGATTGGGAGATAATTTCCTGTCCGATATGGTCAATTTTTACTTTGAAGTAATTGGCCAGATCGTCAGCTCGAAGCTCCGTGGTTGGGGCCTGCACTCTTGGGTTGAGCAAGGAATGAAAAGTGTCAGAGACGTTTAGGGTTATTGGACAAAGAGGTGATGAGGGTGTTGAAATAGGTTTGGAGAGGTGAAGGGCAGTGTTGTATGTTCTAAGCATAAACTTATAATGGATGAAATCTTCTTGTAAATTGGATTTTCTCCACAGACGGTCGGCGCACCTGGAGCACCGCTGCAGGAAACGTGTTTGCAGGCTGTGCCAGGGTTGTCGCCATCTGTGTTGTTGTGTTCTTTGTATAGGAGGTGCAAATTAATCCAGGGCACTTTGAAGTGTTTCATTGTAATGCTTCAGTGCAGAATCAGGACATGAGGGAGGAGATAGGAGCCAATGAAGACTGCAAGTTTTTCATAAGTTTCTGGGTGTTAATGGCCTGTATGTTTCTGTAAGTATGGACAGTGGGGGTGACCTGAGCGGGCTGGCAGTTCTTGTTAGAGAATGAAAGAAGGTTGTGGTCAGAGAGCGGGAGAGGGAAGTTTGCGAAATCATCCACTGCACAAAGCCAAGAGAAGACCAAGTCGAGGGAGTTTCTGTCTTCATGCGTTAGAGAATTAGTAAGCTGCGAAAGGCGAGACGAGGAGGTTAGAGATAAAAGGTGAGTAGCAGATGGGGAGGGGGAAGAGCAATGGGGATGTTGAAATCGCCCATGATGAGGGTAGGGATGTTACAGGAGAGAAAATGTGGAAGCCAAGTGGCAAAATGATCCAGGAACTGATGGGAGGGGCCAGGAGGACGATACACCACCGCCACTCGCAAGGAGAAGGGAGTGTAGAGTCTGACGGCATGGACCTCAAAAGAAGGGGAGACAAGTGAGGGTACTTGAGGGATAACCTGAAAGGTACATTTTGGTGATAGGAGCAGACCAATGCCTCCACCTGCTATATTATCTGATCTTGGGGTATGAGAAAAGTGTAGATCACATATGAAAGAGCAGCAGCAGCGGTAGTGTCTAACTGCTGGATCCAGGTTTCAGTAAGAGCCAGAAGGTTAAGAGAATTTGAAAGGAAGAAGTCATGGATGAAGGAGCGTTATTACACACTGAGCGAGAATTCCAAAGGGCACAATTAAGAGAGACAGAAGGCATGCAGGGAATATTTAGAAGATTAAAGGGGTTTCTGAGTGTAGAAGGTGGGGAGTTTCACTTTCTATTACATGGGGGACCAAGGTTGGGAGCAAGGTCTCCTGCGACTAGGAGGAAGATAGAAAGAGTAAGCGGATGGTTAAGTGATTTGCGAGAGAGTCTCTGATGTTGAATGGTGGGACTGAATGGATCTGTGCAATTTAGCAATGTGAAAAGAGCATGAATGCTATACAGGAAAGGAGTGAGGGACAGATATGGATGGAGTGTAGAGAGTTAATGCCAGGGCGGTGTGTTAAGAATGAGTCACCGAGGAGGAAAAAACAAAAAGCAAGCTAAGCCCAGAAAACCGGAGAGGTTGGTAACTAGCAGATTGCAGACCCCTGATCCTATCCACAACTAGCAGTAGCCGTGAAGCGTGCCTACGGTGGTCCTAGACGCCTCATCACGGCCGGAGAACTAAATAAGCCTAAAGAAAGAAAGAAAATCTAAACTGCCCCAGAGCAGACCCCAAAGCAATAGACAGCCCCCAACATGTATTGTCGGTGAAACAAGATGAAAACACAGACACAGGTAGAAAGATAGGCTGAGCAAACGATGGGGCCCTCACTAACTAGAAAGGACAGGAAAGAAAAGCTGCTGTCTGCAATCACGCAAAAAACCCTGCCTAAAAGAATGTCCAACACGTCTGATCGAAAAAGGCCCTGAAGTCGCTAGACTTCAAATCACTATATCAGCACTCAGGTATATTCTGAAGACAGAGCAAAAGAGATCAACTGATCAGAGACAAAATGGGGATTCAGCCCAGTCCCAGCCAGGGCTGGCTGAACACAAAAACTAAGTAAACCAGACAAAACCTCATATGAACAATAGCAGAGAAAACTTAGCTTTAGGAAGGCAGGAACCAAACTGGAGACCCGGAGCCACAGTCAGGAAAAATCGCCAGCAAGAAACTAGGGAGTCGGCTGCCTTAAATCCAATCAGAAACTCCTGATGTTCAATCACATTCCTCTTCCTCAGGTGGCCGGTCTCTGCCATTTAGATCAGCTTCATTACCTCCCTTCACCAACAAAGGGAGTCCAGATAGAGAACTCACTACTCTGTCAGCACAGCCAGCTCCATAACCCTCACCAGAAGCCAGAGGCAAACCCGAAAATGAGCTCACAACAGCAGTGGATGTGTGTGAATGCAGTGGCCAGGATATAAATTATACAAATGCATATTGTAAATATTTGTTGTAATCCAAATGTACAGGGAGTAGATAGATATAAATGTCTTATCTGTCTTCTGCCCTGTCTAACTGCCATGTTATAACTGCCTCATACTTTGATCAAATGTACTTCGCATAAATGCCTTCCCCAAGCTATGTCTGAATATATAGGAGGCTAAGGCTTAGATCTCCCTTTTTTTCTCTCCTCGTTAATCAAACTAAACTAGGACAGCAGGGCACAATAAATGTAAGGATCAAATAAACCAATTTTTTTCCCCAATGTGAAGCTTACTGTTTTTTTTGCCTTCCTCTGGATCAACATGTTAGGGCAGGTTAGGACAGGATATGGGTTGAACTAGATGGACTTAAAGTCTCCCTTCAACCTTAATAACTATGTTACATGCATCATAAACCACTTTGAAAAGTTTCTTGACAACAACATAAGGGGACATAAGGGGAAATAACTATATACCAGATATAAGCTTGTATAGTTGAAAACACATATGTAGCATTCAGGATTAACTGCATGCTGGCATAGAATGGAGTGGATATACACAGGAGTTGAAATCAGAGCAGGAATTGAGTAAGCTGGTTACCTGTATGAAGAAAATAGAGATGCGTGTCACATTCATCCATGTTATAACTACCTCACACTTTGATCAAATGTACTTTGATTAAATGTGCATAAATGCCCCCTGCTTACTTTGGTTTAGTTTGCCAAACATGACATCCTGAACAGAACGTTCCGGCCTAGACTCCACTTTCCCCATAGTGCTTCTGACCGCTTTCTCGAATTTATCTACCCGGTCTATGAGAAAACAGAAAGTGGTCAGAGTCCTCGTCCGAAGAAGAGGATGCTGAAGTAGATGATCTGGAAGAGTCTTCATCCCCAATAAAGTCAATAGAGGAGCCTGACTCTGGGAACTTAGTCTTCCCGCCCTTTCCCTTAGGGCACTCTCCCTGGGATAGGGACATCATGGAGTCCCTCACTTCCGCACTAATAATTTCTTTTAGGCTTGTGGCAAAGTTAGTTGTCTCCTCAGCTACCATCTGCTGGACACAGGACTGACACAATCTTTTTGGACACGAGTCCTGCAAGGGTCACATTCCTTGTGTCTACTTCCCTGCACACTTCATTCCCTGGCAGGATTAGGAGAAATAAGGGGAAGACTACATTACTGAGTGAACTCTCACAAAGATCACTTACCAGTGCTGGAAACTAATAGGTACCAGATTACAAGGGGGGCGTATCTCAGCTGATGCTGCTGACTCATCCACTCTGGAGGAGCACCTGCTGCTGGACATTTCTGTTGAATCCCAACTTTCGCATGCCTGGCTATCTCCCGTATTCTCATGGGTCTTTCACCGGGCTGCATGGAGCTTATGAACGGGCTGCTCATGTTGCTGCGCAGGGTGTACATGCTCTTGCTGCTCGCTTGACTCCATCCTCAGGAATGGGCCCAGAAGCACTTATGAACGTGCATGTGGCCAATTTAAACCCTGGGCAGGCCCTCCCCTCACCCGGATATCTGGGTCAACAGGTCCTGGCGCCTCTTCCTCCCCCAGATCTGCTAGGCCCCCAGCGTGATGCGATCGCCCAAGCACCCCGTCTCCCTGCAGGTCCACGACCGTGCCACCGGTCACTGGCCAGCATTGTATCCGGGTGCCTCCCCCTGGACCCTGGCCACAGCCCGTCGGCCCCGGCGCCTCACTGATGCGTCATCCGGCTGAGCCAACCACAACCCGATAACTGGGAGGCGCCCCCAGACTCTGTCCCCAACGTGTCACCAGAGAACGCTGACTGCATCATAGGGCCCACCCAGGACACATCACTAGTCGAGCCCCCGGACCTCACTGGGGCCCCAGGACACACCCCAGCCCCGGCTGCATGCTACAGGCAGCACCATGCCGGAGACCACGCAGCACCTGCAGGGGAATACTTGCCTTCTTCCGGCGCAGACCTGGAGCTGGTAATCCTCCCCGGACACCGCTCTCCCGTCACCGCTCAAAGTCCTGTGGTCCATCCTGGACCTACCATGGCACTTCCAGGGACCCCCACTGCCTGAACCGACCAGCCGGGCCTGGGATCTGTCGATCTTCTACAAGTATGTCTGTAAGAATAGGGTTCCTGTCAGGGACAGGAAACCAACTGATGTGTGGGAGAAGTGCCACCCTTTTATGTCTGTAGGTTTTCTGTCCCTGAAGGGCAGATCCCCTCTCTCGTGGTGCTATCATGGGGGACCAAATAAACAAGCTGTAACATGACTGTCAGCAGAAATATGGAAAAATTGCTTACATTTATCCTGCTATTGCACTGAGGTTTCCATGTAAATCTCTGAAATTCAGACAGAACACCGGGCGGAAGATTCCCTGTAATGAGGCAGATGGAGACACTGTAGACAGTCTGGCCTATGATCCGGCTGTGCCCGTCTTTTTAGGCGTGCATAAAAGTGCTGTCAGCCACAGATTTGTGCACCTCTGAAATGAAGGACACCAATGAATATAGGCCAGAATGAGTAAAGAGTAACTCTGCTGCCTCATTATTTTGAATGGATCCCTCAGGATTTCATCTAAATCTTGTCATTCGGAGATTTAGATGGAAACCTCAATTTAAGTGCTCAGAGTAGAGCACCAGATAAATGTGATCCTAAACGTTATGTAAAATTTTACCAATAAAAGCTTCAACTCAATCCACAAAAAAGCAAGTTCCCACACAGGTCTGTCATCTGTTAACAGAAATATAGGGGGCTTCCACGTTACTGGTAGTACAAAAGCTCTGAAAAAGCACTATGGCTCGTCACCCAAAAGAAATCCAGGGAATTCTGCACTCCCAAATCCAAATGCCCCCCTCCCTTCTGTGCCCCACAGTGTGTCTAAACCACATTTAGCATCCACCTGCTTGGCAGTTCTGTAGTGATGAGAGCACGCTTAATTTATGGGTGCATGTCTAATGAGGCACTGAGGGTGCTCATATACGAGGGTAACTACCGTATTTTTCGCTTTATAAGACGCACCCCCAAAATTGAAGAAAGAGACTTTTTTATGTTAAATGGGGGTCTGTCTTATAATGCCAGTATCCGTCTTACAAATCATATACATGTCCTTCATCCTGGTATCTATTAAACCCCCATCCTGGCACATGGCCCCCCCTGTACTGCTACACTGGCACATTGCCCCACTGTGCTGCTGGCATGCACATGGCTCACCCATCCCATCCTGGATATGCCCCGTGCTGCTGGCACACACATGATCCCCTACCCCATCCTGGATATGCCCCCCTGTGCTGCTGGCACGCACATGGCCCCCCATCCCATCCTGGATATGCCCCCCCCCGTGCTGTTGGCACACACATGGCCCACCCATCACATCCTGGATATGCCCCCTGTGCCGCTGGCACGCACATGATGGCCCCCCCATCCCATCCTGGATATGCCCCCGTGCTGCCAGCAAGCACATGGCCCCCCATCCCATGCTGGATAAGCCCCCCTCATCCCATCCTGGATATGCCCCCCTGTGCTGCTGGCACGCACATTGGTCCCCCCAATCCCATACTGGATATGCCCCCCTGTGCTGCTGGCACGCACATGGCCCCCCCATCCCATCCTGGATATGCCCCCCTGTGCTGCTGGCACACACATTGGCCCCCCATCCCATCCTGGATATGCCCCCTGTGCTGCTGGCACGCACATGGCCCCCCATCCTGGATATGCCTCCGTGTTGCTGGCCCGCACATGGCTCCCACATCCCATCCTGGATATGCCTCCCTGTGTTGCTGGCCCGCACATGGCCCCCACATCCCATCCTGGATATGCCTGTTGCTGGCCCGCACATGGCCCCCACATCCCATCCTGGATATGCCTCCCTGTGTTGCTGGCCCGCACATGGGCACCACATCACATCCTGGATATGCCCCCGTTTTGCTGGCACGCACATCCCCCCCATCCCATCCTGGATATGCCCCTGTGCTGCTGGCACGCACATGCCCCCCCATCCCATCCTGGATATGCCCCCCTGTGCTGCTGCCACGCACATGGCCCTCACATCACATTCTGGATATGCCCCCCTGTGCTGCTGGCACACACATTGGCCCCCCATCCCATCCTGGATATGCCCCCTGTGCTGCTGGCACGCACATGGCCCCCCATCCTGGATATGCCTCTGTGTTGCTGGCCCGCACATGGCTCCCACATCCCATCCTGGATATGCCTCCCTGTGTTGCTGGCCCGCACATGGCCCCCACATCCCATCCTGGATATGCCTGTTGCTGGCCCGCACATGGCCCCCACATCCCATCCTGGATATGCCTCACTGTGTTGCTGGCCCGCACATGGGCACATCACATCCTGGATATGCCCCCGTCTTGCTGGCACGCACATCCCCCCCATCCCATCCTGGATATGCCCCTGTGCTGCTGGCACGCACATGCCCCCCATCCCATCCTGGATATGCCCCCCTGTGCTGCTGCCACGCACATGGCCCTCACATCACATTCTGGATATGCCCCCCTGTGCTGCTGGCACACACATGATAAAATAAACAGTTAACTCACCTTCCGATGATGGCTCCGTGCTCCCAGCTCCCCCACGGCTCTTCCTGTGTCTGTGCTGACATCCAGGAGCTGCTCATACAGGCATTTCATTGTAGCTGCAGGACCTTCCATCACATGACCGCAGTGCTGCACACTGGGAGTCAAGTGACCGCAGGTCCTATTGGCACAGACACAGGAAGAGGCAGGGGAGAGCTGGGAGCACGGAGCCATCAGAAGGTGACTACAGTGACTGGGCAGTGGGGGGAGTGTGCAGGCACAGGCAATATGCACTGCTCCCCTGTCCACCATCTCGGTGAAACTTCAGCACCAAGGTGATGGACAGCGGGTGCAGTGAATATTACATGAGCCTAATGAGCGGGAGCACTGACCACCTGCTGTCTCTGCAGCCCGCCCACCCCAGCCCCCTAACACCACTCCAGAGCCGCCCCCCCTCCTCTACAGCACACATTCGGATTATAAGATGCACCCCCCACAATTTGGGGGAACAAAAGTGCGTCTTATAATCCGAAAAATAAGGTAAGTGTCCCCCAGGATGTGCACAGAGACATGCTGAACTTGCTGAAGGTGTGGTTACAATGCAAATAAAAGAGTGTTCAAGCTATTTGACTAAGTCAGATTGAGGAAAACCTGACATAAGCTTTTATTTTTGGAGATATTTGTAGGAAGGTAGTGGGACGGATTTCTCCCTACTTTCTGCGGCTGGTGAGTGGCCCATATCCACAATTCCCATTTAACCTTTCAGTTAAGTTTTGTATGTGTCATTACTGGTTTGTAAGCATGAGAGAAGGAACTCTCTATGTAAATCAGGTCTGTGTGAGACTGAACACAGGGCACAGTCAGAGCAAAGCCATGGACTTCCCCACGAGATACAAGATGATGCAGTCGTCCACGGTTACGGATTGATACGGACGATCCGGCTGCAAACTGGAGATTAACATTTGAGTACCGTATATTTTCATAAGTTGCCAAAATAAAGACATTTCCGTTAAACTATCTTGGGTCACTGCCTCATTACTGCACTATTGTGAAAAGCACTGCCTTAGTTATGGTGGAGAATGTGGGCAGTGTGAATTGAGGCATACCCCAAAGAGAACTGTATGTCAGTGATCAAGCTTGTAATGCTACAGCTCAGGCCTGCCAACAAGATGAATTAGTTAAGGAGTTGGTTCTCTCTCAGGCGCAGCAACAGAAGTTTCAACATCAGGAACAGCACTAGTTTCAGCAGCAAAAATTCCAGCCATTTGATTGAACGCGTTGACAATAAGCTGCAATCATGTTTCACCTATGTGTGTGATCGTATCTTTGAACTTTGGGCAGTGCGGACTCTGAACAATATTCTTCATTCATTGCAACTTATCTCCTTGGTGGTTCTGCTGCAGCCTTTGCATGCTTATGTAGAAGTTGTGACTGTCACAACCCTATCAGGTGAGCATACCTATAATATTTTACACCCTTGGTTATCAGATAAGACCCTCCAGTTTTATAATTTGACCGACTGGAAAATAAAAATGGAAAAATAGCCTGGACAGGAAGGGGTTAATGCCAACAGAAAAGCTTACACTGTAATTTCAATCATAGCAAGTTATCACTTACTCACAGGAACAGAAAAAGTGATGATTAAAAGGGCTATCCAGATAATTGAATTTTTTACTTAAACAAAAAACTTAGACATGTTATAAAATAACTTATGTACAATAAAATTATATTTTGATCAAATTCCCAATACAATTATGGATATAAACAATACCTGTATATATAAATCAATAATCCAAGTGGACTTCTACCTTTTCATTTACCCATACACCGATTTTGTAATGTAAGCTCCAAAATATATTACCAAGAAAAAAGAAAAAGGAGTACTATACACAAAAATGCATAAAAAATTGTCGTTTATCAAAGAAATATTTGCATAAGTACAATTAGAAACCACAATCATAATAAACGACAATTTATGCATTTTTGTGTATAGTACTCCTTTTTCTTTTCAAAATTATATTTTGGTACAGTGTTAGTCAGAAAAATCTATGTTAATACTTTTATGCCCAAAAAGACAAATATTCTAGAACTTTATTGGCTAACCAGAAGAATTCTGGCTTTTTTTCAGAGAATATGAATAACACCAAAACTACTACTCCACTCATAGTTAGTGGTTGGGAGAAGCCATTTATTGTCAAACTACTGTGTCTTCTCTTTTTAAATCATAATGACAACCCAAAACACCCAAATGACCCTGATCAAAAGGTCACATACCCCATTTCTTAATACTGTGTATTGACCCCTCTAACATCAATGACCACTTTAAGTCTTTTGCGGTAGTTGTGGATGATGTTCTTTATTTTCTCAGATGGTAAAGCTGCCCACTCTTCTTGGCAAAAAGCCTCCAGTTCCTGTAAATTCCTGGGCTGTCTAGCATGAACTGCACACTTGAGATCTCCCCAGATTAGTTCAATGATATTGAGGTCAGGAGACTGAGATGGCCACTCCAGAACCTTCACTTTGTTCTGCTGTAGCCAATGACAGGTCAACTAGTATTTGCAGATAACGTGCTGCATTCATCTTTCCTTCAGCTTTGACCAAGTTTCCTGTGCCATTGTAGCTCACACATCCCCAAAACATCAGCGATCCACCTCTGTGCTTTACAGTAGGAATAGTGTTCCTTTCATCATAGGCCTTGTTGACCTCTCTCCAAATGTAACGTTCATGGTTGTGGTCAAAAAGTTAAATTTTAGTCTCATCACTCCAAATTACCTTGTTCCGAGATGTTTTGAGGCTTGTCTATTTTGCGTATTGTAGGCGAGATACTTTGTGGCATTTACGCAGTAATGGCTTTCTTGTGGCGACTCGACAATGCAGCCCATTTTTCTTCAAAAGCCTCCTTATTGTGCACCATGAAACAACCACACGGCTAGTTTTCAGAGAGTCCAATATTTCAGCTGATATTTGTGGGTTTTTCTTTGCATCCTGACAATTTTCCTGGCAGTTGAGGATAAAATTTTTGTTGGTCTACCTGACCGTGGTTTTGTTTTTACAGAGTCCCTGACTTTACATTTGTTGATCACAGTTTGAATGCTGCCGACTGGCATTATCAATAACTTGGATTTTTTTGTATCCTTTTCCTGTAGATCCATTGACAATTCTTTTGCTTTCCCCATGGACTCACAATCCAGAAACATCAGTGGCTGGATGAAAGATGCAAGAGTCTGTCTGGATCCCAGAAACTCACTCAGCTTTTATGCACACACACTGTTTACAAGCAAACAGGTCACAGCTGAGGATTTTACCTTATAAGGCCGGTTTCACATTAGCGCTTTTTCAGCGCGCGCACGGCCGGGGGTAGCTCCGCCCCCGAGCCGGCTCTCTGCCCGGCGTGCCCGCCCCTTGCTTGTAGCGCCGCCTACTAGCGGACAGCGGCGCCTGCGATCGGCGCACCCTATCTTTAGCATAGGGTGCGCAGATCGTGCGCAGGCCGTGCGCTAGTTGCGCTTTGACCTGTGCTGCGCACTTTTGACGGTGCGCCGTGCGCTCCAAAATCAAACTTTTTGGATTTTGGCGCGCACGGCGCACCGTCAAAAGTGCGCAGCACAGGTCAAAGCGCAACTAGCGCACGGCCTGCGCACGATCTGCGCACCCTATGCTAAAGATAGGGTGCGCCGATCGCAGGCGCCGCTGTCCGCTAGTAGGCGGCGCTACAAGCAAGGGGCGGGCACGCCGGGCAGAGAGCCGGCTCGGGGGCGGAGCTACCCCCGGCCGTGCGCGCGCTGAAAATGCGCTAATGTGAAACCGGCCTTAGCCATTCAAACCCATTTGTACCAACTTCTGTGCATATCAATAGGCCAAAATCACCAGGGGATGTGAATTTTTGATCAGGGTCATTTGGATGTTTTGGGTTGTCATTATGATTTAAAAAGAGAAAACACAGTAGTTTGACAATAAATGGCTTCACCCAACCTCTAACCATGAGTGGAGAAAAGGTTTTGGTGTTATCAATTATATTCTCTGAAAAATGGCCAAGAAAGAAAAAATTCTGCTGGGGTATGTAAACTTTTGAGCACAACTGTAAGTTTACAAATTAAATTACTGAGACAAGAACAAAACTTCTAAAATCTGAGCACCAAATTTCTAAACCATCACTCACACCACCTCTCCATTCATAATAAAAACTTTACTTTTATTACCTTGCCTTATCTTTAGGAGGAATCTCCCCATCCACAATGCACAAATGTCCTGTTGCAGCATTTCAAGTGTTGTACCCTTGTCTCAGTAATTCTGGTCAGCCAATAATTGTATCACTCCTAAAATACTTTTGTTTTTTTTAGGCATAAAAGTATATACATCAAATTAGAAAAAAGGGAAGAAAGTTCCAGCGCCAGGAATGGAAAATTAAAAATCCATTTTATTGTGCCAATGCATATTAAAATTCCAGCAGGTACAGCATATCAGTCGGATGACTGCAGAACAACGCGTTTCGACGCCTCAGGTCTTAATCATGAGAACATGATTAAGACCTGAGGCGTCGAAACGCGTTGTTCTGCAGTCATCCGACTGATATGCTGTACCTGCTGGAATTTTAATATGCAATGGCACAATAAAATGGATTTTTAATTTTCCATTCCTGGCGCTGGAACTTTCTTCCCATTTTTCTACTATTGATTGACTGCCTAGTCAAATCCGTGCGCAGGATTTGGATCCTACCAGCAAGGCAGTGCGGTGAGCTGGATTATTCTGTTCTTTTACTTCATACATCAAATTAATTACGTAATACTGCTGCCACCCCGTTGAAGCTTCTTTATTCTCTAACAACGACATTTTGAGATTGCTGAAACATCACTGGAGGCCAAGATATACCGATTGTCGGAGGAACTAGGAAATGTCAGCATTAAAGCAGTGCAAGACTGGTAAGACGACTATTACTCCTTTTGATTTTATACCATTCTAAGCTTTCCATAACAAAAATGTATAAGGGGTCTGAAAACCCTTTTAATGCAAAGTGTAATATGAACAAAACCAAGTCAAAAAAGAAAATGAGAATTAATTAGAAGGGAAAAAATTAATTTCAGGAAAGCTTCACAAATATGATTTAAGTCTTTATTTTTCTTTTTAAAAGCCATTCCTCTTAAATAAGATCCTAAACATTCACCAGACTGTCACTGTATAAAAATGTACAGTGGCTTTATTAACATGTACATTCCATAAAGTTTA
This sequence comes from Dendrobates tinctorius, assembly GCF_039654945.1. Classification (NCBI taxonomy): domain Eukaryota; kingdom Metazoa; phylum Chordata; class Amphibia; order Anura; family Dendrobatidae; genus Dendrobates; species Dendrobates tinctorius. The sequence continues at coordinate 50,135,917 of NW_027361732.1, forward strand.
CATCTGCAAAGATATGAGGCACACTCAGTATTGCACTTCATTAAAATTTCAGGCTCAAACATAACCCAGAAAGTTAAATGAAACTGCCTTTGTAATGTTGTAAATCTTAAACAGGACGAACATTGATATCTTTATGTACAGCATTTGTTACAACTTTATACCTTGTTATGTTATGTGCCCTCCACAGCAATGTCTCTTTTCTTCTCTGTGGAACACAATGCAGAGCTCTCCAGCAACCAGAGAGTTAAATTAACAGTCTAGAAGATAAACATATATACTCTTCTTTTTCCACGAGATGCGGGTATACTTGTACAAGGCTATTGGAAAGTCAGTGCTCATTACTGTAACTTTTCTTCTGATCATACATATACTGTATACATATATTTATATATCCTCGATATGGCGAGCCTTTTATATGCTGTGTATCCAAGCATTTTATACACATCTGGTGTCTTGTCAGTGGTGCTTTATGTAATGACCACATGCAAGCACCTCACGAGTAGCTATCAGTTTAAGTATAACAAAACATTGAGTTTGGTATGAAGAGTATGAACTTGTGAATACACAGCTGTATCTGGTGCCTCCTTCCTGATTAACCTTGTTCGTAGACTCTTATGTGGTCCCATCCTGACCGGATGCTGTCGTCCAGAACCTGCCTGGCGTGACGGACTGCTACAATCCATCTCAAAATTCACAAAGCAAAGATTTAAAAAGAAAAAAAAAAAAAAAAATTATAGTTTGAAACTGGAAAAGTAGTATGGGCTATTTTTCTTTAAAAAGTGTGGGCATTTCTGCACACTCCACAGCCCAAGGCAAACTCTTCTCCGGTGGGGGGGTGGACCACATGAAGAGGGCACTCCGTCCCTTCGAGCTGTTTGCCTTTTGGACCTATAAAAGAAAAAAAAGAAAAAAATGATAGTCATATAGCTAAAAAGCAGGTTTATAATGCATCAGAATCAGAAAGCCAAAATATAATTTAGATTTGCTGTATCTATATCTCCATCCATCTCCCTCCCTCCCAGTCCCCCCCCCTCCTCCATCCCCCCTCCCTTTCTGTCCTTCCGCGTCCCTCTCTCAGTCCCGCCGTGTCTTTCTCGCTCTCGCAGTCCCGCCGTGTCTTTCTCGCTCTCGCAGTCCCGCCGTGTCTTTCTCGCTCTCGCAGTCCCGCCGTGTCTTTCTCGCTCTCGCAGTCCCGCCGTGTCTTTCTCGCTCTCGCAGTCCCGCCGTGTCTTTCTCGCTCTCGCAGTCCCGCCGTGTCTTTCTCGCTCTCGCAGTCCCGCCGTGTCTTTCTCGCTCTCGCAGTCCCGCCGTGTCTTTCTCGCTCTCGCAGTCCCGCCGTGTCTTTCTCGCTCTCGCAGTCCCGCCGTGTCTTTCTCGCTCTCGCAGTCCCGCCGTGTCTTTCTCGCTCTCGCAGTCCCGCCGTGTCTTTCTCGCTCTCGCAGTCCCGCCGTGTCTTTCTCGCTCTCGCAGTCCCGCCGTGTCTTTCTCGCTCTCGCAGTCCCGCCGTGTCTTTCTCGCTCTCTCAGTCCCGCCGTGTCTTTCTCGCTCTCTCAGTCCCGCCGTGTCTTTCTCGCTCTCTCAGTCCCGCCGTGTCTTTCTCGCTCTCTCAGTCCCGCCGTGTCTTTCTCGCTCTCTCAGTCCCGCCGTGTCTTTCTCGCTCTCTCAGTCCCGCCGTGTCTTTCTCGCTCTCTCAGTCCCGCCGTGTCTTTCTCGCTCTCTCAGTCCCGCCGTGTCTTTCTCGCTCTCTCAGTCCCGCCGTGTCTTTCTCGCTCTCTCAGTCCCGCCGTGTCTTTCTCGCTCTCTCAGTCCCGCCGTGTCTTTCTCGCTCTCTCAGTCCCGCCGTGTCTTTCTCGCTCTCTCAGTCCCGCCGTGTCTTTCTCGCTCTCTCAGTCCCGCCGTGTCTTTCTCGCTCTCTCAGTCCCGCCGTGTCTTTCTCGCTCTCTCAGTCCCGCCGTGTCTTTCTCGCTCTCTCAGTCCCGCCGTGTCTTTCTCGCTCTCTCAGTCCCGCCGTGTCTTTCTCTCCATATTTGGCTTATATTGCAGCAAAATATAGTAAGCCAGTCAAGAAAAAGCAGGGAAAGCCATCCAAAAACCTTTTAGAAAGTTTTATCAGCTTAGTTTATTATTCTTGGCACAAAAAAAAGACAAAAAATAAAACAACAGTGTCCCACATTGAGACATACTACAGTTATATGATAAACAGCCTAGGGTGAAGAACTATTTGGTTCATCTTATCAAACATCCATTCCACATTTCTGCTGTCCCAATGTCTTTCCATCTTTGACATGAGCCCCAGAGTCATGTCCGGCAATATCTAACAACTCCATTAAAAATAACGGATGATTAACAGAGGACCCTAGTAGCGACGTTATCAGTCTCCGATCACTCTGGTATTCAGCTACAATGATACTGAAGATCTACACTTTAGGATGGGTCATCATTATCAGATCAGTGTGGGTCTGACCCCTGTCATCCCCACCGATCAGCTGTTTTTATATCCAGCTGGTGCCAATAAAAGTGCGATGGTGCGGTGGTATTCAGCTCTGTACAAATTAACCATATGCAAGATAAAATAACACTGTGCAGAGAAGCTGGAACATCTAACAGAAATACATGGGCAATTCTGCATACCTGCAGGACAATGTGGAAGTTCTTCTTTAAGTATGCTGGTCATTCGCTGGAAGTCATCATGGCAAGCATTACAAAAGTGTGTTGTTCCAAAACAGAAAAATACAGCCACCGAGCAGCAGTAACGACACTTGTACTCCAGGAAATCAGTACCGTGTTTCGGACACATCTGTCAAAAGTAAGTAGAACAGCAGTTTTCACTACCATTTTTAATAACTATGCAGATGGAAAGCGATCAGAAACTAATGGCAATTACTAAAAAGGTTATACACCATTTGTAATGGAATGGCTTATACCTAAGATACGTCACCTAAATTACACTCCAATCACAAATCCAAAAATGGACTGCAATACAAAGACTGCCTGAGGGTCACCTGACCTGACCTTGAAACGGGACACAGTGTGAATCTGACCTTACATTGATGGGAGTCCAAAATATTTCCACCTCCTAAGATCAGCTGACTGAAGAAGCTGTGGTGCACCCAAACTCTGTAATCTCTTCAATTGTTATGGCAGGTTGTTTCGTACTTGACTGCACCGTTCTATTCATATCGGTAAGATTAGTGTAGTCTTATTGCGTTCAATGGAACAACACTGCAGTAACCTGAATCATTGCTAATGAAAAAACTACAGAGGCAAGTACGAGCCAGCCGGCAATCTTATGGGCACATTGACAAGCCCCTTCATGCAGCTCATCACCAAGCTAATATTGATGGGCTAATATTGCTAAGCCAATCTAAAGGCTTTAAATCCATTCGTAGGTTAAACGCTCTGTTTTCAAAGTTTGTGTAACAAGTAAAATGCAACACTATGCAGTATTTGGTTACAAACGTGACACAGCGGGTTGTTCCCCAGGGAAGACATCATACCTGAGCCCTGGACACATCAGAGCATGCTCCACATATCAGCTCTCTTGGATCATAGTCATCTCCTTGGCCAGCCTCGGCATCGCAACGTGCTTCACCACCAAAATATGCCTTTAAAAAGTAAAAAAAGCAAATTAAACAAAAATTAGTAGTACTGCATATAGAAAATAAAGCAATTTCTATATAAATCACACTGTGCGTTGTGAGGATTCGCCAGTTTCTGAGCATGGAATGGTGGTAGTGTACGTGTTATGTATACTCCTGCGCAGAACATGTCTAGTGGGCACGGCCTTGCTCCATACACTTGTATGGAGAAAATCTGCACCCCGTCTAGTGACGGGGTCGTCTAGTGGGCACAGCACCACTCAATACAAAGTGTATGGAGTGAGGCCGAGACCACTGGCCGGGAGTACGTATAACACACACATACTCTCTATTTCCGGCTCAGAAACCAATGAATCCTTGCAGCATACTGTGTGTGACTGCAGAGTTATTTAAAACCGGACAACCCCTGTAACAATGAAATCAGCAATACAGAGATATACAACACTTTTGTTTCTTAACATGTCCAACTACTGTACACACGTTTATTTACTGGGATATGGACAGAAAATGGAGAAAAATCAAGTATCTCATTTTCTAATTATTTTCCCAACAAAGTAACCACTGCATCCGACTTTGTACAATAGACTCACAGTCCACGATTACAACTGAATCTGTGAATAAAGTTCCTTATGTTACGTCTAATGAATAACGGAATTCTATGGTCCATGCAGGAGCCACAAATTTAGTGCTAGGAAGGGTTTCTTTCCTTTTATGTGTAATCTGAATCCTCGCCATTACCAATGATTTTCATATTAAAGAATGCTGGGTTTGACAGCCAGAGTCAGGGATCTTACAGATTTCTGTAGCTGCAGCCTTGATGCCTTAGGGTATGTGCCGAAGATCCTGAATTGGCCGTGCTTTGGATGTAGCACATGTCTGCTGCGTCCAAAGCACTGACATCTATTGAATGCAGGGGAATCCGCATGTGTTCACTGAACTGTGCAGATCTACCGTGTCCAATACATTGCATGGGTGAAATTTATCTTGCAGTGGCTTGAGTCTCCGAAAGAGAAATTGACATGCTGCGGTCTGGAGAGAAGCGCCGCATGTCCATCTCCGTGGGTGAGTCGCAGGAGTCTTTCTTGAAATCTCATCCACTATGCTGTAAGATCTGGCTGCTGCGAGATGGACGCTGCACGAGTACGCAGAGTCTAACCCGCAGCGTTTACTGATCGTCTGCACACACACTTAGTTTGTTTCCTGCATCTGGAGGTCAACACTACACCATATTTGCGTCAAGTCACTTGAATTGGAATTTCGCTAAAGTTTGGAATATTTACTTTCTCTAAATGACCAATTGACTGTTGCGGAGAAAGCTGTAGGAACCATCATAAGGATTTTTCAGGACCCTTATTAAATTTGGATAATCATTAGTTAGTTACACAGTTAGTAACTAATCAGGCCCAAATATCTGAGGAATGTATTTGCTGAATTACCTTTTTACATTTGTAGCAGACATAATAAGCATATCTGTTCATGGCATAACTGGCAGGGTCATTGTAAAATCGGACTCCCGGTGTAGTGATTGCATCACTTTTGTGTAGTCCTTCGTATTCCAGCCTCATCAAAGCCTTCCTTCTGACATCTTCATAAAGGTCTCGGATCGGGTCTAGAAGATCTTTTAACACTGAATGATTTATTTTGTTCTACAAATAGATAGGGAGATTAATTACTTTCCATATTGACATCAGATCTCTCAGTACATAATGAAAAGCTAATAGAGTAGCACAAAATGAGAATAATATGTACAGGGTTTACAGATTAGGAAAGCAACCAGTCACATCATTCTTCGGAGATTTCATTGATGTGCTGTTGCCTCAAAGAGTCAGAAGTGAAACTGTGTACTAGAATTCTATCCAAATTAAATACCTTGCAGATAGGACAGGACATAAAACCAAATGTTATCCGTGGTCCCAGCCATCTGTTTTCTAGGACACGTCGGCAACATTGCAAGTGGAACACATGGCTGCAGTCCAGCTGAAAAGCAAACAGAATGACCATATTATCTGGAGGAAAACAGTTCTGAGCGGTAAATAAAAGCAATATTTCTGCATTTCCTTTTAACTAGCTTAGTTCACTGCTGAAGGCGGCACCTGTAGAGGGAAGTGCCCTAAAATGTACATATAATATATATATATTTTGCATGATAGGGTTGGTCACCTATGGTATGATTACTGCCACCAACTAAGAGTAGAGTTTGTACCAGTAAACTTGCAGTTCTATCCTATGGCTCTATCAGACACCAAAATATTCATATGCCGATTTTCCAATTATGCCAGAAATCAAAGTTGAAATCGATCATCTAATTTTTAACAAATAAACTAGAATAATGCAGCATCAACGGCTCATATATTAAATCTGCCAGTGAGATGGAGCAGAAAGTCTGGTTGATCATGTATCATAGGAAGCTATATATGGTACATTTTAGATGCCTCACACACTGTATATGAAGATCGAGATTACAATGTACATCTAAAGAACATACTGTATATACTGTAGTATCTGCAAGATTTCTAAACACTGACTACTTGGGAGGCTTTGCGCGGCAGTTTTGCAGATGCTCAGTGGTGTGGTGGCTCCGCCGACATTTTGTGAAATCCCAGAACCCCTCCACACTTCCATTGCTGTAATGTGTTGGTCTCCAGGAAAATGGCCGCTGGAGGCGGCGCATGTGTAGACTGAGATCTCAAAAGACGAGATCTCAGCAGCACTCGCACCACTGAGCATCTGCGAAACTGCCGTGCCTCAGCCTAGGATCGATGTGTGGGGGCTTCCACAAAATGGCAGAGTCCCCGCACCATCGAACCTGCTGCACTAGCCTGGGATGAGTCAGATCATCGCCAGACCACCGAACACCTCCTGTGACCCCGCTCCACCAGCGCTCCCGATCACACCCTACCACCCCGGTAAGCTGAATAATTCAGACTGTAAGGCCCCTTTCATACATCAGTTTTTTGCAGTCAGTCACAATCCGTTGGCTCAACGGATCCGTCGCAGATTGTGAAAAACTGATGCGACAGATCTGTTTTTTCGTTGCATTAGTTTTTTCATCTGTTTCTCGACGGTTTTTTAAAAACGTCCACAGATATACAGTTGTGGCCAAAAGTATTGACACCCCTGCAATTCTGTCTGATAATACTCAGTTTCTTCCTGAAAATGATTGCAAACACAAATTCTTTGGTATTATCTTCATTTAATTTGTCTTAAATGAAAAAACACAAAAGAGAATGAAGCAAAAAGCAAAACATTGATCATTTCACACAAAACTCCAAAAATGGGCCAGACAAAAGTATTGGCACCCTCAGCCTAATACTTGGTTGCACAACCTTTAGCCAAAATAACTGCGACCAACCACTTCCGGTAACCATCAATGAGTTTCTTACAATGCTCTGCTGGAATTTTAGACCATTCTTCTTTGGCAAACTGCTCCAGGTCCCTGATATTTGAAGGGTGCCTTCTCCAAACTGCCATTTTTAGATCTCTCCACAGGTGTTCTATGGGATTCAGGTCTGGACTCATTGCTGGCCACCTTAGAAGTCTCCAGTGGTTTCTCTCAAACCATTTTCTAGTGCGTTTTGAAGTGTGTTTTGGGTCATTGTCCTGCTGGAAGACCCATGACCTCTGAGGGAGACCCAGCTTTCTCACACTGGGCCCTACATCATGCTGCAAAATTTGTTGGTAGTCTTCTGACTTCATAATGCCATGCACACGGTCAAGCAGTCCAGTGCCAGAGGCAGCAAAGCAACCCCAAAACATCAGGGAACCTCCGCCATGTTTGACTGTAGGGACCGTGTTCTTTTCTTTGAATGCCTCTTTTTTTTCTCCTGTAAACTCTATGTTGATGCCTTTGCCCAAAAAGCTCTACTTTTGTCTCATCTGACCAGAGAACATTCTTCAAAAACGTTTTAGGCTTTTTCAGGTAAGTTTTGGCAAACTCCAGTCTGGCTTTTTTATGTCTCGGGGTAAGAAGTGGGGTCTTCCTGGGTCTCCTACCATACAGTCCCTTATCATTCAGATGCCGACGGATAGTACGGGTTGACACTGTTGTACCCTCGGACTGCAGGGCAGCTTGAACTTGTTTGGATATTAGTCGAGGTCCTTTATCCAACATCCGCACAATCTTGCGTTGAAATCTCTTGTCAATTTTTCTTTTCCGTCCACATCTAGGGAGGTTAGCCACAGTGCCATGGGCTTTAAACTTCTTGATGACACTGCGCACGGCAGACACAGGAACATTCAGGTCTTTGGAGATGGACTTGTAGCCTTGAGATTGCTCATGCTTCCTCACAATTTGGTTTCTCAAGTCCTCAGACAGTTCTTTGGTCTTCCTTCTTTTCTCCATGCTCAATGTGGTACACACAAGGACACAGGACAGAGGTTGAGTCAACTGGCTGCAAGTGTGATTTAGTTATTGCCAAAACCTGTTAGGTGCCACAGGTAAGTTACAGGTGCTGTTAATTACACAAATTAGAGAAGCATAACATGATTTTTCGAACAGTGCCAATACTTTTGTCCACCCTCTTTTTTATGTTTGGTGTGGAATTATATTCAATTTGGCTTTAGGACAATTATTTTTGTGTTTTTTCATTTAAGACAAATTAAATGAAGATAATACCAAAGAATGTGTGTGCAATCATTTTCAGGAAGAAACTGAGTATTATCTGACAGAATTGCAGGGGTGTCAATACTTTTGGCCACAACTGTATAGATAGGCAGATCTATAGATAGAGATACAGTGCCTTGCGAAAGTATTTGGCCCACCGGGAACTTTTCAACCTTTTCCCACATATCGTGCTTCAAACAAAGATAACAAATGTAAATTTTTGGTGAAGAATTAACAAGTGGAACACAATTGTGAAGTTGAACGAAATGTATTGGTTATTTTAAATTTTTATGGAAAGTCAAAAACTGAAAAGTGGGGCGTGCAATATTATTCGGCCCCTTTAACTTAATACTTTGTTGCACCACCTTTTGCTGCAATTACAGCTGCAAGTCGATTGGGGTATGTGTCTATCAGTTTTGTACATCGAGAGACTGAAATTCTTGCCCATTCTTCCTTGGCAAACAGCTTGAGCTCAGTGAGGTTTGATGGAGATCATTTGTGAACAGCAGTTTTCAGCTCTTTCCACAGATTCTCGATTGGATTCAGGTCTGGACTTTGACTTGGCCATTCTAACACCTGGATATGTTTATTTGTGAACCTTTACATTGTAGATTTTGCTTTATGTTTGGGATCAATGTCTCGTTGGAAGACAAATCTCCGTCCAGTCTCAGGTCTTTTGCAGACCAACAGATTTTCTTCAAGAATGATCCTGTATTTGGCTACATCCATTTTCCCATCAATTTTAACCATCTTCCCTGTCCCTGCTGAAGAAAAGCAGCCCCAAACCATGATGCTGCCACCACGTTTGACAGTGGGGATGGTGTGTTCAGGCTGATGAGCTGTGTGTTGCCTTTACGCCAAACATATCGTTTGGCATTGTTGTCAAAATGTTTGATTTTGGTTTCATCTGACCAGAGGACCTTCTTCCACATGTTTGGTGTCTCCCCCAGGTGGCTTGTTGCAAATTTTAAACACTTTTTAAGGATATCTTTGAGAAATGGCTTTCTTCTTGCCACTCTTCCATAAAGGCCAGATTTATGCAGTGTATGACTGATTGTTGTCCTATGGACAGACTGTCTAACCTCAGCTGTAGATCTCTGCATTTCATCCAGAGTGATCATGGGCCTCTTGGCTGCATCTCTGATCAGTCTTCTCCTTGTTTAAGATGAAAGTTTAGAGGGACGGTCGGGTCTTGGTAGATTTGCAGTGGTATGATATTCCTTCCATTTTAATATGATCGTTTGCACAGTGCTCCTTGGGACGTTTAAAGTTTTGGAAATCATTTTGTATCCAAATCCAGCTTTAAACTTCTCCACAACAGTATCACGGACCTGTCTGTTGTTCCTTGGTCTTCATGATGCTCTCTGTGCTTCAAACAGAACCCTGAGACGATCACAGAGCAGGTGCATTTATACGGAGACTTGATTACACACAGGTGGATTATATTTATCATCATTAGTCATTTAGGACAACATTGGATCATTCAGAGATCCACAATGAACTTCTGGAGTGAGTTTGTTGCACTGAAGTAAAGGGGCCGAATAATATTGCATGCCCCACTTTTCAGTTTTTGAATTTCCACAAAAATTTAAAACCACCAATAAATTTCGTTCATCTTCACAATTGTGTTCTACTTGTTCATTCTTCACCAAAAATTTACATTTGATATCTTTATGTTTGAAGCATGATATGTGGGGAAAGGTTGAAAAGTTCCAGGGGGCCGAATACTTTTGCAAGGCACTGTATCTATAGATATGATATATCCATACACATATCCATAGATATATCTATAGATATATCCATACATACATCCATAGATATATCTATAGATATATCTATGGATTTATGTATGGATATATCTATAGATATATCTATGGATGTATGTATGGATATATCTATAGATATATCCATAGATATATCCATACATATATCCATAGATATATCCATCTTTCAATATATCTATGGATAGATGGATAAATAATAGCTAGTCCAATGTTTATTAATGAACAATGTTTAATTTTGAAAAAAAAAAAAAAAAAAAAAGTGTCGTGGTCTCCCGCGCAATTTTCTGCACCAGAGAGGGAAAGCCGACGGCCAATATTGTAGCCTGGGAAGGGGGTAATACCCATGGCCCCTTCCCAGGCTATGAATATCAGCCCGCAGCTGTCTGCATAGCCTTTACTGGCTATTAAAATAGGGGGACACCCTCCCCCCCCCAAAAAAAAAAAAATGACGTGGGGTCCCCCTATATTTTATAGCCAGAAATTCTACACAGACAGCCTCTGTCTTCCCACTGTCGTGTAGCGGTGGCATATGGGGTAATAAGGGGTTAATATCACCTTTGTTTTGTAAGGTGACATTAAGCCCGGTTAATAATGGTGAGGCATCAATAAGATGCCTATCCATTATTAATCTTATAGTATCAAAGGGTTAATAACACACACATAAGAATAACAGGATTTTGGTTGCTTACCATAAAATCTGTTTCTCAGAGTCTTCATTGGGGGACACAGAAACCGTTGGTGTGTTCTGCTGCCTCTAGGAGGTTGACACTATGCCATGCATGAAAAAAAAATGGTAACTCCGCCTCCGCAGTATACATCCCTCCGACAGGCTGTAGGACAATCAGTTAGTGAAAAAGCAGTAGGAGGAGACATTATCATGTAAGTCCATCATATAATCATTACAGATAACAAAATCATGGGAGGGCGCTGTGTCCCTCAATGAAGACTGAGAAACAGATTTTACGGTAAGAAACCAAAATCCTGTTTTCTCTTTCGTCTTATTGGGGGACACAAAAACCGTGAGACGTCTAAAAGCAGTCCCTGGGGAGGTAGAAGACAGAAAAACCTTTCAGGTCAGAGAACTCACCACTACCGCCTGAAAAATTCTTCTGCCTAGGCTGGCATCCGCTGAAGTATAGGTATGGACCTTATAGAACCTTGAAAAGGTATGAACAGATGTCCAGGTGGCTGCCTTGCACAATTGCATGATGCCCTATCGTGTGCCGCCCAGGACGCGCCCACTGCCCTGGTTGAGTGAGCCTTGACCCCAGCAAGGGACACCCTGTTATTCACCCAGGTAGGCTTCCAGAATTGCCATTCTGATCCAGTGGCCAACTGTTGCCTTAGAGGCCGGCAGGCCTCTTCTCACCCCATTAGGAATGACAAAGAGCGAGTCTGCTTCCCTGAAAGGAGCAGTCCTAGCCAGGTAGACCCTTATCGCCCTGGCCAGGTCCAGCTTATTGAAAGAACGCTCCAGAGGAAGAGTTGGGGAAAAATGACGGTAGGATTATATGCTCGTTCTGGTGGAAGACCGATACCACCTTGGGGAGGAAGGAAGGAGGAGGCCGCAAAACAACCTTGTTTTGGTGCATAATCAAAATGGAGGGCGACCGGACAGGGCCGCCAACTCTGAAACCCCCTGATAGGGGTGACGGCTATGAGAAATACCACCTTCCAGGAAACAAGGGATATTGGAGCTTCCCGGAGGGGCTCCAAGGGTGAATTTGTTAAGGCGTCCAGGACCAGGTCAAGATCCCATGGATCCCTGGGGATCTGTAAGGAGGAGCTGCATGCCACCCTTTGAAAAAAAGGTCTTAACCTGCAGGCGAGAGGCCAAATTCCGTTGGAAAAGAATAGAGAGAGCAGATACTTGGCCTTTCAGGGAAATTAGGGCAGTACCGGCATGTAATCCTGCCTGGAGGAAGGCTAGGACAGATGGTAGGGAACAGGGTATAGGTGTGATGGGATTAAACTCACACCAGTCAAAATAAGCCTTCCAGGCTTGATAATAGACCCTGAAAAAGATGGCTTCCTAGCCTGGATCACTGTATTAATAACTCGGTCCAAAACCCCCCGCTGCTCTCAGTATTGTGGTTTCGATGGCCAAGCCATCAAATTGAGCAACTGAGAATTTGGGTGGTAAAACGGCCCCTGAGCCAGGAGCTCTGGTCTGTTGAGGAGTCTCCAGGGGGTGCTTGTGAGAAGATTGATAATTTCTGCAAACCAGGCCCTCCTGGGCCAGTACGGGGTGATCAAAATGACAGTCACCCCTTCCGCCTTGATCTTTAGCAGTCTGGGCACGAGAAGGGGAGGGAACAGGTAAGGGAGTCTGAACTGTATCCAGGGAATGACCATCGCATCGACCCCTATTGCTAGAGGATTGCGGTATTTTGAGACAAACTGTTGGACCCTTCTGTTCTGTCGCGACACTAGGAGGTCCACGTTTGGAGTCCCCCATAGCCGGCATATCTGACGGAACACGTCCTGATGTAAGGACCATTCTCCTGCCGTGAGCCCCTCCCGATGGAGGAAGTCGGCGGCTGTGTTGTCTGTGCCGGGAATGTAAACTGCCAAAATAGCGGCTTCAGCACGGCTGAAGGCTCTTGATTCCTCTGCTGATGCCCGGGGACTCCTGGTTCCCCCTGGTGATTGATGGAAGTGGCATTGACCATCTGAATCCGGACTGGCTGATCCTTGAGGCATCCTTCCCAATGTAGGAGTGCTGGAAAGACCACGGTTGGTTCTAGAATGTTGATCGACAGTGCGGATTCTCGCCTCGACCATCACCCCTGGACCGCTAGGTGACGGAATACCGAGGCTGGCATCCGTAGTTATCACCTGCCAGTGGACAAGGGGAAAAAAGGACCGCCCCAGATAAACAAGTGAGGAGGTCAGTCATCACTTGAGGGACTGCCTGGCCTGACTGGGAGGGAGGAAGGGGCGATCCAGTGAAGCGACGGACCTGTACCACTGAAGGAAGGTGTTCTTCTGAAGTATCCTGGAACGGAACAGGACAAAGAGTATTGCCTCTGAGGCTGCCACCATCCTCCGCAGGACTCTCATGGCAGCGCAAAGGATAGGAGTCGGGATTCTAGCAGAGAGCAAAATTCCCTGCCGGAGAGTAATCCACTTCCTTTCGGGAAGAAAGACCCTCGAGCAGCGGGTGTTGATTAGCATCCCTAAGAACTCTAGGTGTTGTGTTTGCGTATGGAGATATGGGACTAACCGCTGACCCTTAATATGGCTACCATTGCTGCCATAATCTTTGTAAACATTCTGGGGCTGTCGCCAGTCCAAATGTTAGGGCCACCAACTGGGAATGCTGCTGCTAGACAGCGCAGCGCAGCGCAAAAAATCTTTGATGTCCCTGAAAAATGGGGCCATGCAGGTAGGCGTCCCGAATATCTATGGAGCATAGGAATCCCTGATCCTCCATAGAGGCAATCACCGGCCGGATCAACTCCATCCTGAAGTGGCGTAGGCGGACCCCTTTGTTTAATCACTTGAGGTCTAGTATGGGATGAACCTAGCCATCCCTTTTGTGGTATTACAAACAGGCTTGAGTAAAGCCTGTAAAACACTCCTGCTCGGGAACAGGGATGATTACTCCTGCGCTGAGGAGAGAGTTGATTGCGGCAAAAAAATCTGAGGCCATGGCAGCGTCTCTTGGTGGTTGGGATAGAAAAAAAAAAAAACGGCCTCGCGGAAAAGCGTTGAAGTCTGTCTTGCATCCTATGGATACCACCTTCCTTACCCAGGTATCCATTACTGAACTCTGCCAGACACCTCTGCAGGCGGCCCCCTAGTGTGGGAGAGGGACTGGGAAGGGAGCTGTAATCCCTGTAGGCATTAGGCTGAAGAGGATCTGCCTGGCAGCTCTGCTGTGGGAACTGCGAGGGCGCCATGAAGGAGAGGCCCGAAAGGACACCTTCTTCCTGTCCCTAGGCGCCTGCGATCTCTGTGGGCCCTGAGCATAGGCGTCTGCCGCTGGGGCACGACGAAAGGGACCAAAGGATTGGGCCTTTCGTTTGAAAACCTATCGACAAGACCTGGCCTGAGGGAGAAGGAAGCTTATGCGCCCAGTTGCATCTTTAATGATTTGCTCTAACATTGGACCAAAAAGTCGGGAATCCTGAAAAGGCAGATTGGTTAGGGATCTCTTGGAGGACAAATCAGCCTGCCAGGCCCTTAGCCAAAAAGGTCCAAAAAAGGACTCCTTTGATGCACCTGTGTCCACTAGAGTCTGAGGTGGCAATCTGTCAAGCACCGTTACCAGGTTCTGTGATACCTTGGTAAGGTTAGCCACAGATTTAGATAAGGAAGAGGCCCATCCCGGACACTCACCGTCTCCCACGGCAACGGCTGACCCCTGGGCGGTAGGCAGGACGGCCTCATTCAGCTCCCTGGCAGGAAAGGCGGGGGTGGCTGCACCTGCTCTTTAGCATAGGTAATACAGTGGGTCTGCTGCATTCTGAGCAGAGTAGGGAGTGCCCGAAAGAAGCTTGTTATTTCATGAGGTACATACACAATATTTAACGATGGTTGTCGACCCTCGGAAAGAGCGGAGTGAGGATGCAACAACTGTAGTGCAGTACTCACATCCCACGTCCTGTCCCCACCGCAGCTTCCGCCCGAAGGCAGAGGGGAGAGAGAGGTGAACTGCCCTCTAGCCCCGTCTGGAACCGGTGGGCGGGGCCCAGTCCCGGACTTCCTGGAGCACCAAGATGGCGCCGTCCCGGAAGAGGACCCCGGAGGGCTGCGCCTACCCCGGAAGCCGGGATCTGACATCAGACGCGCGCGTGCTGGATGGCCGCTGGAGCCCAGGAGCATAATGCTGCCACGTGCCGCGGGAGCAGTGCTTGGAAGCAGGTACTGGCTCTTCAAATAAAATAAGTTAGAGCCACGGGCTGTAAGCACAGGGTAACAGTGACCCCCCCTTCATAAATTAAATGCAAGAAAAAGAGCTTCTCCATTTTTTTTTTTTCACCCCAATAAAAAATGCTGCAGCCTCTTATCTTCAGCGCCCCCCGTGACGGGGAGCAGTTACCTGACGAAAAGATTGCTGTCTCAAATCTTTTCTGCAGGGCGTCTCTCTCGATCATCAGGCTCTGGAGGGCGAGTGATGGGAGACGAAGGTCAGGACCAGATATGATCACCTGAACACGAGTCTTGTGTTCGGGGTTAGGGTTCTGCCCGTGGGATTCATGAGGATACGGGGTGGCGGTACATGCCGTACTCATGATCCCGGTGTGGGAATACAGATGTAGCCGATCTACTCTGTATCCTTCCATGGTTACCTGAAAAGGAACGACGCACATTGAGGTAGGCATGGGTCTGTAAGAGACCCCTGTCCACCTCTTGACACTAATCAAAACTGATTATTCTACAGCCTGTCGGAGGGGTGTATACTGCGGAGGCGGAGTTAACATTTTTTTCATGGCATAGTGTCAACCTTCTAGAGGCAGCAGCACGCACCCATGGTTTCTGTGTCCCCCAGTGCGACGAAAGAGAAAAAGTATTTTAATTAAATAAAACACAACACGGTTTTCAACCTTTATTGCACGTCTAACATCCATGCGACGCCCTCGATCTCCTGCAAAAAATTTAAAATAAACCAATTGTATACTCCCTGTTCCGACGCAGTCCAATTAACAACGAGTGTCCCACGACGATCTCCCCTATAGAACAGTGACATCAGGTGATGTCACTGCTCTATAGGGCTTCCCAGTGATGAACTGACAGGATAATCCTCCTGCAGTGCATCACTGAAGAGGTCAAGTGAGTTCATTCTCTCACTTTACGGCTATGATGCATGGGAATTTTCTCACCCAGCACTGCCGGTGAGAGAATGAACTGAAGTGACCTCTCTCCCGGCAGCGGTGGAGGGATATACACCGCGGAGAATTACCTCCGCTTGTCAGTGCATGCCAGAGGCCGTGTAGAGCACTGACATCACCCGATGTCAGTGTTCTACAAGGGAGATTGTCGTGGGACACTCGTTATTATCTGGACTACGGTGGAAAGGTAAGGATAGGTTGTTTTTTTTATTTTATTTTTATTAAAGGAGACGAGGGCTTCGGAGACTAGGTGTTTAGTAAGTATGTACTCTGTTATGTGTTGTACGTTATGTGTATGTACTGTATGTTATAAGTATGTCATGTATGGTTTTTTTTCTACTACAGATCACAGCCATTGTCTGATGGGACTACTTTCCCATCAGCAGCAATGCGGTCATTGTGAGCATTCATTGCTGGATGGCAGCAGTAGTCCTATCAGACAATGGCTGCGTACACAGGGACACACACAGCCCCGCAGACTCCACCCGCGCACATACAGACATGCACAGTCACCGCCCATACACTTCCCTCCTCCCGATCCACAGCGTTTCTCACACTCACATCCGCAGCAAAACCGCAGATCTTTTTTACATCTGTGGTTTTGCTACGGAAGTGCACGACTCAATTGTCGGAGCATGCTCAGTTAAAAAAAAATGGAATCCGTCGCCCATAGGCTTACATTCTAGCAAACGACGGATCCGTCGCTGTCCGATTTTTTGACATAGACAAAAAACGTTATGTCCGTCCGACGAACAAACAATTTTTGACGGATCCGGCGAACGAATGATGAAATCTGCAGCCATCCATCGCTAATACAAGTCAATAAGAAAAAAACGGATCCAGCGGCATCAGTTGCCGGATCCGTTTTTTTTCAAAATTCGACGGATTGCGACTGATAGCAAAAAACTGATGTGTCAAAGGGGCCTAAGACGGACTTTCATTTGACGCATTCATTTTTTTCCCTTATTTTTCTTCTGAAAATTTGGGGTGCGTCTTATGGTCCGGTGCGTCTTATAGTCCGAAAAATACGGTAAGTCACAGAAGTGACGTTTTATAGCTGAACAGGACAATTGGTTTAACCAAACGCTGAATCATGAATTTATGAAAAGGGATGTACCGACCACAAATATTAAATACTGTGGCTTTCTGTATATATATATATATATATATATATACATATATATACACACACACACTGAGTATGTATATGAGGTAAACATGTATGCACTGTTCTATTAATGTTGGCTAGAAACGGGGTGTTGCGTGGGAAAGTTTGGGGGTAGGGTTCTATTGTCATGCTTTGTACTTTGTCCCAATTGAAAAACCAATAAAATAAGTATTGAAACAAAACACATAATCAACCTGAATGGCAGGAGCTGCAGAAAGTGCTTCAGTAAAGCAGACCATGCACATGTCATCCGCGTCCTGTTTCAGACTTGTTGCACTTTTATCACAGCCGTGTAGGCAGGGTAAACAGTGGTCCTCATTCTTCACACCGCCACAAGGATGCCCACATGGGTGAGTCTTGCCACAGGCAGACTTTGCATATTCCTGGGAACAGGAAACACACAATTATATGGCACTGCATTACTACTATAGGACTGGAAATTAACTTTCTATAAAGATCAATAGGGTCTTTTCACCAACCTGACAATCTGCATCAGAGCATACGCTCCCCACAGCAGATAACTCCGTACCATTTCTCGAACCACAAAATCGGCATGTTTCAGAGCTGCTGCTAGTGGGCTTTCCTAAAAGACAAACCCAGCATTTACAGATATGGCATTTCTGAACAACACATTGCAGTAAGTTACACCACACCACATAAAAGTATCACCATACAGAAAACTGCAACTGAACACTTCAAGTGCTCCGGATTTCCTGGAGCACTTTAAATCATCAATTCTTATAAGTACACTTTATTATTATTATTTTTTATTTATATAGCGCCATTAATTCCATGATGCTGTACATGGCAAGGGTGGTTACATACAAAGTTATAGATATCGTTACATACAAAGTTAGAGCTATCAAATCAAATCAAATCAATCAAATCAAATTTATTATCGCCAAGTACATATTACATATATACAAGGAATTCTTTGTGGCAAAGAGGCAACATAATATATAACAACAGATACAACAAGTAACATCTAACAAGGCAGATACAGTATATAGTCAACACATGACGATTTAATTGTTGAAGAGAGAGTGGATAGAAGCTGTTCATATGGCGGTTGGTGCTGCATTTGGGGACTCTGAAGCGACGTCCTGAAGGGAGTAGTTGGAATGAGGAGTGTCCCGGGTGAGAGGGATCGGATGAAATTTTCAATGCGTGGGATCGAATACTCTTATCATAAAGATCCTGGATTTTAGGCAGGGGGGAACCTATAATTCTCTCTGCTGTTCTGAAAGTCCTTTGTAAGCGGAGTTTGTCATGCGCAGTGGCTCCCCCATACCAGACTATCAGAGAGGAACAAATCACAGATCTGATGACAGCATTAAAGAATAAGATCAGCAGATTCTTAGACAATCCATATCTTTTCAGCTGACGCAGGAAGAACATCCTCTGTTGTGCTTTTCTTATAACAGCATCCACGTTTTTCCCCCATTTAAGATCATGAGAGATGATAACACCAAGGAATTTGGTCTCTGTGACCCTAAGAACCACTTCGTCATGGATGTAGATTGGAAGTATCTCATGTTGATCTTTCCTAAAATCCACAACCATCTCAGCAGTTTTTTTATTGTTGAGTACAAGATTATTGGCTTTACACCAGTCACATATTCTTTCCACCTCACTCCGATACAAGTCTTAAGCATTTCCCCTGATGAGACCAATCAGTGTCATATCATCGGCAAATTTCAAGATTTTTACTGAGTCTGCTGAAGAGATGCAATCATTCGTATAGAGAGAAAACAGTAACGGGGACAAAACACACCCCTGAGGTGCCCCGATGTTTGTGACCAAGGTGTCCGAAGTGAATGGTCCAACTTTTACACTCTGTATCCTGGCTGTCAGGAAGTTATAAATCCACAAGCATAAGTTAAGAGGGACTCCAAGAGCTACCATTTTCTTATGAAGTAAATTCGGATCAATGGTATTGAACGCTGAGCTAAAGTCCATGAAAAGAATCCGGACATATGAGTGCAGTTCATCTGTATGATCCAAAATGTACTTCAGTGCAAGATTGACAGTGTCGTTTGCCGAACGATTCTCCTTATAGGCAAACTGAAGCGGGTCCCATAGCTTCTGCGTGAATTTTATCAGGTGGGACATCATAATTCTTTCGAAGACTTTCATAGCTACAGATGTGAGTGCTACTGGTCTATAGTCGTTCAACTCAGAGGATCCCACTTTCTTGGGGACAGGGATAATTGTGGAATTTTTCCAACACTGAGGTACAACGCACTCTTTCAGTGACACATTGTATATATTTGTCAGTATAGGGGCAAGCTGGGTAGCACATACTTTCAGACACATTGGAGATACACCATCAGGGCCAGGTGCCTTTTTGACCTTAAGTCCCTTCAGGATGCGTATCACCTCTGCCTCGGAGATCACTACTTGGGTGTTGCACAATGAATGATCTTTATATGAACAGACTGAGGAGCTTAGAGATGAATAGCCACTGTGTGTAGAGCTTGCCTCAAATCTGCAGTAGAATTCATTTAACTCTGCTGCCAGACTTCTGCTGGGGTTCACTATAGTGGGGTGGCTTTTATAATTGGTGACCTCTCTTAATCCTCTCCATGCAGATCTATTATCTTTTGATGAGAACCTTTCCTCAAGAATCTTTGCATACTCGTGTTTGGCTAACTTGATCTCTTTAGATAGCGAGTTCCTAAGTTTCTTGAATTCAGTAATATCGCCTGCTTTATAAGCCTCCTCTCTTCTCTTACGAATCAACCTGACTTTATTTGTAAACCACGGCTTGTTGTTTCCCCGAAAGTGGACAGATTTGGATGGAATAAACGTGTCTTCACAAAAACGGATATATGAGAACACTGCATCAACCCATTCATCCAGACCCGAGCATGTTTCCTGGAATACCTCCCAGTCCGTGCATTCAAAGCATGCTTGTAGTTGCAATTTTGCCTCCTCAGACCATGTCTTCTTTGTATAAACTGTAGGTTTGGATGTTTTCAACCTTTGCCTGTAGGCTGGAATTAAATGAATTAGACAATGATCTGAAAAGCCCACTGCTGCTCTCCTCACTGCCCTGTAGGCCCCTTTTATGACTGTATAGCAGTGATCAAGCGTATTGTTCTATCTCGTGAAGCAGTTTATATGTTGAGTAAATTTGGGGAGATCCAGGTTGAGTTTTCCTTTGTTAAAATCCCCCATTACGATCACAAATGCTTCTGGAGATCCTTTCTCCCATTCTGATATTTTGCATGCTAATTCACCAATAGCAGCTTTAACAGATGCTTGGGGGGGAATATATACTGCAACCAGAACCATAGATGAAAACTCTCTTGGAGAGTAAAATGGTCTACAATTGAGTGCAAGGTACTCTAGATCTGGAGAGCAGCCTTTTCCCAGTATGTTAACATCACAGCACCAGCTAGTGTTGATGTAGAGACATACCCCACCCCCCCTTTGTTTACTTGAAGCTACACAATCACGGTCATCTCTGTAGATAACAAAACCAGGTAGATCCAGACTACAATCAGGGATGGTCTCATTCAACCAGGTCTCAATAAAACAAAGAGCAGCTGAATTGGCCATATCAGATCTCATGTTACAAAGTAAGTTCAGTTCCTCCATTTTGTTAGATAAGGAACGGACATTAGCCAAGTGGAGTGAAGGAAGAGCTGTTCTGAACCCTCTCCTCCGAAGGCGTGCCAGGACTCCTCCTCTCCTACCTCTCTTGCAGTACACCTCCACAGGTTTCACAGAAGTAATGGATTTTATGTGCTCAATTGTTGAATTAGCAATCATGCTCCAAGAAGGGGAGTCCATGAGAAATTGCGGATGATTCCAGAATAATAAAAGCTATCATTAACAGTAAACAAATTTACAATGACGGACTGGTACAGAGGGGAGAGGACCCTGTCCTTGCGGACTTACATTCTACGGGATAGTGGGCAAGAGACAGAAGGTCGGGGGTGCAGCAGCTCAGGCGGTGGTGAGGCAGCAGAATGGTTATTGCAGGCTGTAAGCTTTCCTGAAAAGATGGGTTTTCAGGTTCCGTTTGAAGGATCTGAGTGTAGTGGATAATTGTATGTGTTGAGGCATGGTATTCCAGAGGATAGGGGATATTTGGGAGAAATCTTGGAGGCGGTTGTGTGAGGAACGAATAAGTGTGGAGGAGAGAAGGAGGTCTTGGGAGGATTGAAGATTACGTGAGGGAAGATATTGGGAGATTAGTTCAGAGATATAGGGAGGGTAAAGTTTGTGGATGGCTTTGTAGGTCAGTGATAGTAGTTTGAACTGGATTCGTTGGGGAATTGGGAGCCAATGGAGGGATTTGCAGAGGGGAGAGACAGGGGAATAGCGAGGAGAGAGGTGGATTAGTCGGGCAGCAGAATTGAGGACAGACTGGGGTGGTGCAAGAGAGTTGGCAGGGAGACCACAGAGGAGAGTGTTGCAGTAGTCAAGGCAGAAGATGATGAGGGCATGTACAAGAGTTTTAGTAGATTGAGGACTGAGGAAGGGACGGATTCTGGAAATATTTTTGCGTTGGAGGCGACAGGAGGTGGCAAGAGTTTGGACGTGTGGTTTGAAGGACAGGGCAGAGTTGAGAGTTACTCCGAGGCAGCGGATTTCAGGTGCGGGAGTAAGCGTGATGCTGTTTACCATAATAGATAGATCGGGTAGGGAAGATACGTGAGATGGAGGAAAGATAATGAGTTCAGTTTTGTCTACGTTGAGTTTTAGGAAGCGAGAGGTGAAAAAAGAGGATATGGCTGATAGACACTCCAGGATTCTGGACAGCAGAGAGGTGACATCTGGGTCAGAGAGGCATATCTGAGTGTCATTTGCATACAGATGGTACTGGAAGCCATGGGACTTTATGAGTTGTCCTAGGCCAAGAGTATAGATGGAAAAAAGTAGGGGCTGAATGTGCGGTCAGAAAGGTATGAGGAAATCCAGGACAGGGCAAGGTCTTTTATGCCAAGGGACGAAAGAATCTGTAGCAGTAGGCAGTGGTCAACTGTGTCAAAGGCGGAGGACGGAGAACTGTCTGTTAGCTTTGGCTGTGAGCAAGTCATTAGTAATTTTGGTCAGGGCAGTTTCAGTGGAGTGGTCGGGGCAGAAGCCAGATTGCAGGATGTCAAGGAGGGAGTTAGATGAGAGGTGGGAGGAAAGTTGAGCATGCACATGCTGTTCAAGGAGTTTGGAAGCAAACGGGAACAGTGATATTGGGCGATAGCTGGGGAGAGCAGTTGGGTCAAGGTTTGATTTTTTGAGGATGGGTGTTATGGTGGCATGTTTGAAGGCAGAGAAGGTACCAGAAGTTAGGGATAGGGTGAAGAGATGTGTTAGGGCTGGAATGATCATGTTAGTGAGGTTGGGGTCAAGTGCACAGGTGGTGAGGCATGATTTGGAAAGGAGATGAGTAAGATCTCCTTCAGTGATGTTGGAGAGGGAGGTTATTAGGGAAGGACAGAGGTCTGGTATGTGGCGCGGTTGAGGTGGTGGAACTGTAAAGGTTTGCCTTGTTTGGTCGATCTTGTTTTTGAAGTAGGTGGCAAAGACCTCAGCAGAGATGAGGGGAGTTGGAGGTGGCAGTGGTGGGCGGAGGAGAGAGTTCAATGTGCTGAACAGTTGTTTTGGGTTGTACACAGTTTTTGAAGGAACTCCGCAGCAAGGTTGATCCAAGCATCTTGGAAAACTAACTACAGATTTATCTATTTTCCACAGCGTTTTTCCTGCCAAGAGATGCAGAAATGGTGCAGAAATTTCTGCTGCAAATACTTAATGTGTGCACATACCCTAATGAGAGTTGTGTGTGTAGCAAAATACTTACCAGTCGCTACCAATGTTCATAGCTCCACTGCGGTTCCTCTACATCTTGTGACTGTAACTCTGACTTGTCGGAAGTCAATGTCATTTGTTACTGTCGCAGCATGGTGGCTCAGTGGTTAGAATATGATTGCGCTATACAAGCAATTCATAATAAAAATAATCTACTCCTTAACGTAAGTCTATGGAAGCCTCGTTCTGAGCCTTGCATACATTGAGAAGTGACTTCCGGTCAGCCAAGCAAACAATAGAATGATCCTGCCAGTCACAACTCTGGTTACATGGCCAGAAGACAACTGGAGTGGTGAATGAAACAGTAGAAGATGGCAACCTTTATATATTTTACTACACACACAGAACATACCTGACTCGTGGTGGGGAAAAAACAAAAACACTGAAGTGGTACCAGAAAAACTAGTTGTTCACTAGAAAATTAAAAACCCTCCATTCTTGAGAATGGAGAGGATTTTTAATAAAGGCAAAAATACAATATTCCATGTTTTTTCAAGCACTTTGCAATTTTACCCATTTATGAACTTAAGACAACCCCTTTGAGATGGAAGGCTGGAATAATCTCAAATATAGTCTACATTATGGGAACTATAGAATGGAAGAAAGAATTGAGACCGCAGACCACCCTCATAACGTACATCAAATAAAATATGCATACACATAAAACTGTGCTGCTCTACAGAAGCATAAAAGGAAGTTTGAGTGCATCTTTAACATCGCTAAAACCACTGAACATGTTAAGGTAGGTATTAAATTAGTCTTTCATGCAGTGCAATATCTTGATTCACCATGATATGTGTGTTATCTGTGTCTGCATTATGTTGTAATTACTATATCATAACCATACAAGTGATCGGTAACAGACAGCACTCAGAAGTCTAAAGCTGCTTGTACAGTAAGAAATATTTTTATGTAATTACAGGGAAAAAAAACAAATCATGGAGCCCTACGAGTATGTATGTTAGTTTTATGTCTACAGAATGATTTCACAATAGAAAACTTATTTTTCTTTTTAAATAGAATCGTACCTGTTTGCTCCCTGAATTCAACCATTGCCTTCATAGTTTTGGAATCAGCTAGCGCCATCAGCCAGAACAACTTGGTTCTTCCACAGCCCTCATGGAGATCCACTTTGATTGCTTCTTCTTCCTCTTTAAACACCTGCACAAAACATCAGAGGGTAATGGCTACCTGATCTATCCAGATAGGTTTGCTAGTAGCTACCAATTCATCCATGTAACTTATTGCCCAAGAAATGGGCTACAATTACTCATGGCTATAGGGATACACAGCAGCCAGCCGTGATCACCGCCCTTCGAGATCGGGAGTGCACTCCTCTCGAGAAACTGCTAGACTCAAACTAAGCCGTTAGCTTTTACTAGCCAAAGGCTACCCTATTTTGTGTGCAAGTGTGGCTACCAGGAGAGTGCATATTATGCTGCTGTTACAGTACAATCTGATAACAGTTCTGCTTTATATAATGTAGGTGTTTTTCTGCAGCTGTGGTTTACTTTACCTGTCTTTGATGGGATTTTGTTCGTCGATGTAGGTGGAGAAAGCGATCACAGTCTGTGCACAGATTTCCACAAGTATTGCACAAAATGATTGCTGCAGTTTCTCCATCATCATGATTATCACACATTGGCTGCAAGAAACAAGATAATGCACAATACAGGATCATAGTAGTACAGCTTCAAAGTGGGCCTACACCACACATATAAATGTCCGCATCGAATAATAGATAAAAGCATTCATTATAACTGTAACGGAGGTAGAGACCCCAGAGTCTGAGTCTATTTGTTCCATAAACATAATTTTGCTAATAAAGTCTGCAGGAATAGATAACGATGTTCTACAGCTATTCCAGAGGACATTATATAAGCATCCCAATGGTGGCATCTACAGACATGGACATTATCTAAATTGTTACAACAAAGTATCCTTAATAAATGGAAACTGAAGATTATAATTTATAAAATAAAGAAAAAAAAGACCAAACGAACTACGTTTTTAAAAATAATGCTGGCTGATTACCCTAAAGAAGAGGCCTAAAATTAAAGGGAATCTGTCAGCAGGTTTTTGCTCTTATTTGAGAGAAGCATAACGCCAACTAAGAATCACTTAGTTTACAGAGTACAGCAGTTGTGACACAGTGTTTTTAAACGTAGCAGAGCTGAGAAAGTTGACTCCACTATACCAGGCTCCCTGTGTCCGTCATCTATAGACAGTGAGCTGCCTATCACAGGAGGGTGCATGGTCAGACTAAGTCTCGGATGCTGCTGTAGTCCAGCAGCGATAGTCACCAGGTGATAAAACCTTCATTTTAAACTGCACACAGCCTGATAAATGACACATAAGTGAATTCAGTGTTTTAACCCCTACATCACACTTTCTTCAGATTACACAGAAAAACAAAACTGCTGTGAGAATCTCTTTAAACCAGTATTAAATAAAAAAAAAATGAACACTACCCCAATTCTGCAATATGAGTTTTCCATTCTGAATTTTAAAAGGACAAGGAGATTACCATTTGTTTTTGCTGTCCATCTTTCCCCATCCACCTTCCAGAAGATAACCGGTCCACATGATCTTGATCAAGAACACACAATGATGCTACAGCCAGCCATAGCTAAAATTATATAGAAAATGTATATTATCATCCGCTGCAAATGAAAACGGCAATAACAGATACATAAATGCTGCTACTATAGGTTACAAGAACTACGATTTAATGGAAGTCTCACAAAATACAGTACCGTTTTGGTCACGTGCACAGTAATTCTGCAATGGCAGCAGCCCAACACATTTTATATGAACTGCCCAAATACCCCAAAGCAAACGGAGCACCAATAGGAAGCTGCCATTAAATGTTACTTAATTGTACTCGTATGGACTGCAAGGTGTTTTTTTTTTTTTTACACCTTAAGAGGAAAGCCTCCTGTAATTAATTGTAAACCAGAAAACCCCAAATCAGGTCTCATCTGGAGTCAGCGCCATATTTTTGCAGAGCGACAAATCCCCTGGACGTTACTTGATTAGAATTGTACAGCAATGTTACAGGCACACCCTGGGTGACAAAGGCAGGTTCCCATCATCCAAGGTGATCTGATCACGGACTCCAACTCCCATGTAATTATTAAACATTTCCAGAAACATTATTTGGCAGTGTTTTTTCCTTGTCAACCCCACACTCCAGAAGTGAAGTATGCTGCCCATATTCCATACACTGCAGGGCGGTGTAACGGCTGGAAAGCGGAGCTTACACGTAGCAGTGCGACATATCAGCCCCACGCGCTTCACTGCGCTGTAATTAGCTCTGCAGGCGAATCCAGCCACAAGATAATGCCTTACTCAAATGGCCATTTTTTAAAATTATTTTAGTGCTCGAGTGGTAGCACTAATCTAAGTTCACTGCCTCTCTCCTTGAGAAAGCGCCTCCTGAGCGCGAAACGTACGTCGGAGGTTTGTTCCACGGCTGGGGGTAACTGTGCACCACCTGGTAAGCTTTTTCCATATGACTGTCGCTGAAAAAAATGTGTAACTTATGATGTTATGGATTCTGCTTGCCGCCATTAGCCCTATTGCCTGATTACACATCGGCTGGTTGCCCTGAGGATATTTTGTCCAGCCTATATGGCGATTATTTGGCTTTTGTAACAGCCCTTGTGTCGGCATATCTTACAAACTATCCTGGCTAATGTTATATACAGGTGCAATCTGTTTTTTTTTTCACCCCCACCTGCCTTCTTAATATTGGTGTCTATTTGTCATCTGCAACTTTGTTGGTTATATATATATATATATACTGTCTGTGCTCGCATTTAATAAAGGATTTTGATATTTTTATACTACTTGGATTCGTTTGCTCCCTTTTTTCTCCTAAATTTGTATGTTTATGGAGCGGAACATAATATTATTATGGCGGTTTATTTCCATGGATTGCCGCATTGTGTTTTGTTGAAAGTATTGGGCTCATGTTTATTTCGAAGTTCACTGCCTGTAGGATTAGATTTACCAGCTGCCATCTTCATCTGTTATCTGCACCGCTACGGTTGTCTCCTGCAGTCTGTGACCTGCTGGATCACTCCAGTGTTTGCCAGGCGAGCAGGAAGGCGCTACTCAATGCAAGTCTATAAGCGCCAGAACAAGGCTCACAAGATGTCGGATTGGGACCACAGCGGCACCAGAAACACCTGAACACAGTGGCTGGTAAGTATACTACTTTACTACTTAATGTGAGAGACGTTACGTCAGTTGCACCACTCCAGTGCTAAAAATACAATTATTTTTACTGTTTTATGATGAAAAGCTTGGAATTTCACACAAGGATAATGGACACTGATCAAAAAAGATACAGACTGACAAAAAATATGAATGACAATCAAATTTACCACAAGGATTGTGTTTTTCATAGAAAAAACAAAAACAAGCTTCTGAATAAAGAGGTGCTAATCTGTATTTCCCCCTTACGTTTCAGTAAGAACATGACTATGCCACCTGTACGGACCAGAGCAATAAAGCATATTTAACAAACCACTTGCCTATAGAATGTAACATCCAGATCTATACAGCTGGCATAAGTATGCTGGCCTTTATACGAACCATTAGTGTATCAGGAAATATAACATACCCTGGTGGTTGCGATACATCTCACTGGGGAACGATACTCCTCCTCCATCTTGGTCAGTGCAATGATTGTCTCTGCAATTGCATTTTTGGTGACACGCGACCAGGCCTCTGAGAGGTGCCCCTATACAGACATTAAGGGAAATGACGGTTCATTTCAACATGAAATAAATATTCTGAATGGTAACAAGGCAAAAACGTGCTTGTTGTTTTAAAGCCTTTGTCCAGGCATACTGTCTGACTACATTCAATAATGGGCACAGAAAACTTAATCCGGGGTTGTCTGGTCTAAACTGAAAATTCTGCAGTCACTCTGTGTGACTGCTGACCACTTAATTCCCCCCCCCCCCAGCGCACAAGGATTCACCGGTTTCTGCGTTGGGAACAGCAGTGATGTATGCGATATACACAGTCCTGGGCGGAGCTCATCTACTGAGAGTGGCCTTGCTCCATAGAAGAGTATTGAGCAAGGCTGCGCCCATACACTTGTATGAGGCTTGGCTGAGCCCACTAGAAGTCTTCTGTCCAGGACTATGTATATCGCATACATCGCCACCATACCCGGCTCAGAAACTGGGAATCCTGGTGCACTGGGGAGATTCAAAAGTCTGCAGTCACACAGCGCGACCGCAGACCTTTCATTTTAGGTTGGACAACCCTGTTAACTGCAAATCCAAGGTTGGTCCATGTGTTTTTGTTTGTATTCAGACTATGAAACACATTTATGAATTTTGCTCCTGACCAGTTTTTTTTTTTCTTTTTTACAATTTCCCATTTTAAAAGCAAAAAAGCTAACATTTTTAGACCTAGCTATCTACATATATATACTCCTGTGTGTACCTCCAACAAGGCTGGACGTGCTACTGACCAGAAATCTCCAAAAATGTTCATATGGCCAAATTGTTCACAACTTACAGCCGCCATGTCTTTGATTAATTTCACAATGATTTCTGCAATCTGAGTTGGAGTTGAGCCCTTCATCCACCAGTGACTTTCACCTCTTCTCAGGTAACTGCAGGACGAACACAGAAAAAAAAAAAAAAAAAAGAAACACACTATTGAAAACTTAACTGTAAAAAAGATATGTCACTGTATATGCACCAACTCTGAACTACTCTTTTAAGCAAATACAGAATCAAATTGGAAATTCCGCACAGTCACTATTCCTGGAGAAAATTACCTAAAGTAATTAAATATACCAAGTCATCATGGAGCATCTGCAAAGGCTCAGCTTTCACTTAAAAGGGTTGTTCGGGACCCTTACATCAATGACCTATCCTAACGATAGATCATCAATATCTGAATGTTGGGGGATGCGACACCCAGTACCCCTGCTCATCCTGGTGCTGGAGGTGGACGGATGAGCTCAGTTGTGGAGCTGCACAGCACTTCTCCGTCAACTGCACAATGGCCGCAGCCGGGTACTGCACAATCGCCGCCTATTCAAAACCATGTCAAAATACCGGAAAATCTCTTTAACCCATTTAAACCTGGGCAACTATTTTTTTTCCTCCCTTTCTTCCAGAAGTCATAACTTTATTTTTCTGTCCACTTTGCCATATGATGGCTTGTTTTAGCGGCATGAGTTGTACCTTTGAATGACACTATTCATTTTATCATGGGATGTACTGAAAATTTAGAAAAAAATTCCACAGACCTCCAACTGTCAAGCAATCGACGCTGTAATCACATCACGGGAATGTGGAATGACGTGCCCCCTTTACCCCGGGCTGGCATGTGTTAAATGCTGCTGTTAAGATTAACAGCGGGATTTAACAGGATAACAGCTGTGGGAAAAGCTCCACTCCACTTGCACATGATGGCTGATTAAATTCTGGAGCCTGCATCAAGGGCAGGGACATGACATATAATGTACATGTTAAATATATGTAAATAGAATATTAAATCGAAATGCATCCTGGAGAAGGTAGAAGAGTTTCCATCAGACTGTACCTGGAATTGAAAATCATTGGCAAAGTGACGGTTGTGACCCCTTTCCCAGCACTCATTCCTGCTGTGCCAGTGATCGGTGTCCCCTTAGCTTTCAGCTGAACAGTAAGAGCCTTCGCAATGCAACCTAGGAACATATCCAAGATGCCAAGCTTGTTCCAGTCTCCTTTCTCTGTTGAGTGGATTATGTCACTGATGTCAGCGGGAGGCAGAGACTTTACTCCTATGATGCTAGCAAGACGAGATGGAGTCACTTCTGGCAAGACTCGCCGAAGCAACGAGGTTACCTGTGAGCGAGACCAAGGAAAGGTGCAAATTACTTAAAGCAAAGTTACATGAAAGGCGTCGTCAGATTTGGGACAGATCGCGGTTTACACACTCACTTGACGCTGCACTCTTGGCGAAGCTGTGTGTAAAAGATGGAAAAGATCTTGCAGTAATGTCAACTGCTGAGCCAAATATTGCCTGCCAACATTAGATCCACTTAGTGCAAGCACCATGGAAAGGAGCTCAAAGCAGTAAGCATCAGAGGAGGCGTCCTCATCATTTGGTTGGGAGTTTGCATTTTCTTTGCTGGAGATGGCATGCTCCCACTCTTCACGCACACGTGTTGCCTCCATTCTGATAGCTTGTACTATGTGGGCACAAACCTAGAAGCAAAATAACAAGTTAATAATGAGGCTACAGATTTAAAAAACAAACACGGGTCCATGCTGCTTGATTGACAAATATCATATTTTTTCCTGCAGGTGTCTGCACTAAAATATGAGAAAGCGGTGTGTCAAACACACGAAACGCGCGTTGGGGTCTTGCCATCTGGATCAGGGTCGCCAACGGTCCACGCGTCAGTAAACTCTGTCCGTTTTCATATGTACTATTCTTTTGTTACTATTTGGTCTGATGTACTACTAATATACAGGGCCATGCAAAGCCAGGATAAACGTAATTGTATTACCATGTATTACTAATTACACCTTATGGGTTCATATGGTGACTTAGTGTGACCCTGCTTATTTGTTTGTATGCATCTTCTGTCACTTTACACTGCTACAATTTTATATTAACACTTTAATACTAAAAAAAAATAATTTTTATACTCTTTCAACCTGATTAGTCTTCATTCTCATATATATATATATATATATATATATATATATATATATATATATATATATATATATATATATATAATACGCAATAGTAGTCTGCCCTGATTGTTGCACTTTTTTATTTATATGGTTAATGGTTTTTGTGCAGTTTTGTCGCAGTATTTTTATGGCTTTTTTAGTGCAGGATCACTGGGATTTTGCACTTAAATGCAAGTTTATGCTATGTGGGAATTGTTAGGCTATGTTTACAACATTGGAGGAGAGATTTACTAAAATGCACACCAGAATTCTGTACAGATATCAGTCTTATATACAGCTTGTACCACATGTATTATGTTTACAATAATGACTGCGAAAAGAGTACCAACATTTTGTCATTAAAGTGTAACCTTAGACTAGACAGTCTACAAATGAACCAGATTTATCAAACAGTAGGAGCCCAGACTGCCTAGTCCAAGCGTACATTGGTTCTACAAGCATTAATATTGCCTTACAGTAACAGACACTGTACACCTTGCAACCATACAAAATTATGCCCCCTATGCATAAATTGGCTTAAAATTGATCTGCATACAAGATATGACAATGATAACTAAGTGTGCACACTCTTCACAGAGCTAGAAGACCATGAAAACAAATATGCACATACCTGCTTCTGTAAGTTGGTTAGTTTACTTCTGCTGAAGATTATGCCAACCATATGTTCCTTAAGATCGGCATCAGATGTTGCCTAAGAAAAACACATGAAAAAAAAAACAAACAAACAAAAAAAAAAAAACAAAACACATTGTTCTAGTGGTCATATGTAACTGTACTGTCCGGCACATTAAGTGTCTTCATACAAAGGCATTTTCCTGTAAGATTAGTATGCTGCTCACAGGTTTTCTAACTATATCCACTATGCAATAGGACAAATTATACAAATTATAATACAAAGTATAGCAATTCTAGCATGACTTTTTATATTTTGGCAAAAAAATTAACGGACTTAGCATTAGCCAGTTAGTAGCTGAGTTGTGTTTTTCTTCCTGCATCATCAAAGTAAAGGGAGAATACATTTCCTTTTTGAGGGTATTTGATAATATGTATTGTTCTGTAATAATGATTAATAAAATAATTACAAAACAAAAACACAATTGGCCACGATTCTTCTAAGCAATTCTGTCAGAAACTTGTTTTGCTACTTTTGACAGTTTCAGGCCAGTTTCTTTCACCGACATCAAATTCGTCAGAGCTGGTGCAATGGACACCAAAGCTCCTCTAAATCGTGGCAAGCTGTGAAGTTCCTTATGCCAAGAATCTTACTCCAAACGTGTGCTTCTTAATGAATTGGGAGAGTCTGACTCCCTTTTTGCCAAATTTCAGTTTTTTTCATAAATAAATGCAAGTTATATCAAAGGAATTTTACCACTAACATGAAGTACAATATGTCACGAAAAAACATTCTCAGAATCAGAAGGATCCGCTGAAGAGTTCTAGAGCTACAACCTCAAAGTGACAGTGGTCAGAATTGTAAAAATTGGCTTGGTCATTAAGCAGCAAATTGGCTGTCACTAAGGGGTTAAAAGCAGCAGACAGCCATTTTAGCAGTCCGATAAGAATACATTCTTGGTAGCGATAAATCCTCGGAGACCATGCACCTTTGCCTGTGTCTGGGGAACGACCATTTAGATTGACTACAATACTCAGGCAAACTGTAGGTTGCACGCACCACGCAAGAGAAATGTACATGATATGGTCATAGGACTGGCATCTGCTGATCAATAACCAAAATCATCATTTGCGGACATGTGACATTTTCCTTTTGTGTAAAGACAAAAAAAAGTCACTATTGCAAAACCACTGGAACCACGGAATAGTTACTCGTGGGAAAGACTTACTGTCACAATGTAACGGCTGCTTGTGCACAAGTTTTAGCTGCAGCTTCCCCACAGCTTTCTGGCAATATATGTAGATTTACTGGATGGAAACTGTTATTTTTAACTATCAATGTCTAAAATTAAGTATGAAATAAGATGGAAGGTCTTTTAAGAATGTACCTTTTCTTCCCCTTCGGGTGAGGATAAGAGAGCCTTTTCCTCTTGCTCAGGCGTGGGTTCCGCATCTCCAGAAATCAGCTTGCCAAATACCTGTGGGGAAGAAGTCATAATCATCCATATGTACTCGCAGGACACTTACTGACAGACTTTGAGACCTCTGTAATTCAGGCTGTACACGTGGCTACTTTATAAATCAGACGGACTTGCATCTTCTTGCAGATCTACCGCCCGATGCAATAAGGCAGGACACAAACCTGTGAAGTGATCAGTCTGAACACACGCAGAGTCTCAGATTCGCAGTTCCTTTGCTGAGCCACACTGGCAGAAATTTGTCCAGCTATTTTGATCGTTTCGCCATCTTTCCAGCCGAGTACTTTCACTTGCCGCACTCTCAGCGTGTTCTCGGGGCCTTTCATCTCAATCTTCAGAATGTGATTATCCCCTCCAGGCAGTTCACTTGTCACCCACCCAATGTGTCTGGAATCTAAGTCAGCCTTGTAGAAGAAGAAAAGGCAATGTTACTACATCACCTCTATATTCCGCAGCTCACTGCGGCCTTCAGGTTTCATTTCTTTCCCAGCAGGAGCTTCGTGATAAACTAGTATTAAGGCATTTACCTGTTTAATCCTACACAGGTCTTCCACACTCTTCCCACACAAAAAGGTCATTGATGTTACTTTATTCTGAAACAAGATGCAAAAGTAACATTCACTTGCACCTTATCTCCTGATAACTTTACTGTCACAATTCATATAGCAATATTACTAGAAAATAAAGGCGGACATTTCATGGTCCATATAATGGCCACAATGCCTGGACTCGACACGTCTCCTGACCCATGCTTACAGCCTCGAAGACACACAACGCTATACATATGGGTCAGAAGACCCAGTGTCAGTCGAGCATTATGGTCTCTATACAGACAGTGAAATACATAAAAAGACAATTTATGACATACGACATTACTAATCCAGTTGACGTGTGGTCAACGGCTGATCGGAGGGAAACCACCGCTGGGTCCCACAAAATCACTTTATTCCTGCCATCTCATGTCATACACCTGAAGTGGCATACTTAGGACATGACAACTGTATGTGAAATATAGCAGTGATGATGAGCTACCCAGAAATTGAGAAGAGTAGCAGGTCTGGAGATAGATATTGTAACAAGATCGAGTGGTTTCAGTGGGCACTATGCACTAGGGATCTCCTTATGGGAGACCTGCTAGAAGACCTCAGTTTTTAGAATGAAACACCTGAACTATTTCACAAATGTCATTTTGAATTAAAAAAAAAAAAAAAAATCCAGGGGAGACCGATACCCCATTTTATACTTAATGCCGGGCTAAAGATGGCAAAGCACTCTTAAAGGGGTTGTCCACTACTAGGACCACACCTGCCCAATGTGAATGCTTGCGCTCGTTAAAATAAAAACTGCTACTCTCACCTCCCGTGCCGAGGCTCACGTGAGGATGCTACGTCACACAAGCTCTGCGCCCAACCATCGCTGGCTTCACTTTCCCCGCCTTCGGACAAATTGAACATCAACAGGAAGCCAGGGCTGCAGCTGCTGTCCCGCTTCCTGTTGATGTTCCATTTGTCTGAAGGTGGGGACACCTGAAACAGCGCAGGCGCGGGAGGAGAGTATAGGTGTTTTTATTTTAAAGGCGACAAAAACATTCAGATTGGGAAGGGAATGTCTTAGTGGTGGATCACCACTTTAAGTATTGCACCACCCCTTCAGGCCTGGGACTTGATCCGTTCTTCCTGGAGTGTGCCTTTGACTTTAAATCGTAACACTTCTTTTAATTTTCATTTCATGAATCAACAGAACACATGAAAAGAAGCAACTTTGTACTACTTCTATCACAGAAATTCACTTTGTTCTCATCCAGGATTGATCAGTCATTTTCAACACTCTGAATTCACAGATAAAATGTGTATTCAGTGAAGACAGACGTTCCCATTACTGAGATAGGAGATGGCAGCTGCTGCCGATAAGATTCTATGGAGACGGGAGGAGGAGCTTTGCCGCCAGTCTAAGTAAAGCCTGTTTTTCGCATACAGGTTGTCAGTACTGTAATACATAATTGGGCCTTCACTAAATGCAGAATTAACACATAGGTTGAGAAGTTTCACAATAAATGATCGGTCCTGATTGAACAGTTGCAGATGTCTCTGATACGATATATTACAAACATACTTATTTTTTTTGTGCAACATTGTTTTACTAAATAAAAAATTAAAATGACTGCTACTTTGTAAAGTAAAGAGAAAAGATCTGGACAAGCATTTGTGAAGTCAGCAACAAAGCACTGCAGAATTATCAAAGGGCTTAAAAGCACAGTTCCACCTTGGAGGCAATACGTCATCAGATTTACACTGTCCGAACACAAGCAGCATGGATCAGACAGGAGATGCGAGTGCACACAGGTATGTTTTACTCTGACACTTTAGAAAGCTGTCCAAGAACAGTGTCTGAGGGGACTAGTATGATGTGGCCGGCATCTCCCCACTTCCTTCCAGATGCACACAAAAGGGGAAAAATAAAAATAGGGGCACGAAAAGGCGCTATATAACATGGGCCTTACCTGAAGGAGCTTCAGGGTCAAAAGTGAGTTCGTTTTAAGACATTTTTCTATACTAACAACGTCATTTTAATAGAGACAGAACAACCATTGCAGTCTATTGCTCACCATGGTCTGTTAGAAAGGCTGAAGGAAGCCAGGAGACATGGCACTAGGCAGAACGCTGCAACCTGTTCATGCTAATGTGATCAGGAGCCATTAGGACTTCCACTGGTGACAAAGTAGTCTCAAACATTAGTTATACCAAGCATCATGAATCAATCAGATCAGTTTTTTTATGAAGGGAATCTGTCACCAAGTTTTTGCCATCTAATCTGTGAGCAGCATAATGTAGAGACAAATACCCTGATTTCAGTGATGCATCACTCACTGGGCTGGTTGCTGTAGTTTTTACAAAAAAGGAGATTTGTTGTGAGTTCATTTTCTCGTTCACCTTTGATGTCCGA
The DNA here is from genome assembly GCF_039654945.1 of Dendrobates tinctorius. Classification (NCBI taxonomy): domain Eukaryota; kingdom Metazoa; phylum Chordata; class Amphibia; order Anura; family Dendrobatidae; genus Dendrobates; species Dendrobates tinctorius. Next base: position 50,171,482 of record NW_027361732.1, read on the forward strand.
TGAACTCCCTCTGCTGGTGAAAGGAGGTGGTGAAACTGATTTGGATGGGAGAAACCTGTCACCTGAACAGGTGGATTGCGATTGGACATCCGGAAGGTGAACGAGAAAATGAGCTCACAACAGTAAGTTTTGGACCCAGGTGGTAATGCGGGTCGCCCCAGACCATCAAGAAAATTACTGTTGTGAGCTCATTTTCTCGTTCACCTTTTATGTCCGATGAACTCCCTCTGCTGGTGAAAGGAGGTGGTGAAACTGATTTGGATGGGAGAAACCTGTCACCTGAACAGGTGGATTGCAATTGGACATCCGGAATCTCTGAGTGGATATAAGGCAGCCGACGCCCTGTAGGGTGGTTGGTGATTCTGTTATGAATGAGTCACCGGAGGAGGAAAAAACAAAAATGCAAGCTAAGTCCAGAAAACCGGAGAGGTTGGTTGATAGCGGATTGCAGACCCCTGATCCTATTCACAACAACTAACAGTAGCCGTGGAGCGTTCCTATGGTGGTCCTAGATGCCTCTTCACAGCAAGTCACTAGACTTCAAAATCCCTATATCAGCACACAGATATATTCTGAAGACAGAGCAAAAGAGATTTAACCGATCAGGGACAAAAATGGAAATTCAGCAGAGCCCCAGCCGGGGCTGGCAGAACACAAAACTAAGCAAATCAGACAAAATCTCATGGAACAATAACAGAGCAAACTTAGCTTTAGAAGACAGGAACTGAATTGGAGGCCAGAGCTCAGAGCAGAGAAATCACCAGCAACCCTACAGGGCGTCGGCTGCCTTATATCCACTCAGATTCCGGATGTCCAATCGCAATCCACCTGTTCAGGTGACAGGCTTCTCCCATCCAAATCAGTTTCACCACCTCCTTTCACCAGCAGAGGGACTTCATCGGACATCAAAGGTGAACGAGAAAATGAGCTCTCAGAGATTTTTGTGTACTCACCGTAAAATCTCTCTTAGCCTCTAATTGGGGGACACAGAACCATGGGTGTTATGCTGCTGTCCACTAGGAGGCGACACTATGCATAATCTGAAAAAGATTAACTATGGCTCCTCCTCTGCAGTATACACCCCGGGACGGCATCAGCCTTCTCCAGTTTTGTGCAAAAGCATTAGGAGGAACGTAACAGAAAACGACATAACCATGCCTGTAAGAAGGCAACTATGTACGAGCTCAAAGAACAATATGAGAACTCAACCGTAAACAACGGCCCGTAAGGGCAACAGGGTTGGAGCGGAGTCCCCCAATTAGAGGCTAAGAGAAATATTTTACGGTGAGTACACAAAAATCTCCATTACTCTGTCGCCTCATTGGGGGACACAGAACCATGGGACGTCCCAAAGCAGTCCCTGGGTGGGAAGCAATGGACAAATATTGTGATAGCAGGTCCCTAAACTTGGGGCACTGCCACCTGCAGAACCCGTCTACCTAGGCTCGCATCCGCTGAGGACTGGGTATGAACACTGTAGTGTTTCGTAAACGTCTGTGGGCTAGTCCAAGTGGCCGCCTTACACACTTGTTGTGCCGAAGCCTGGTGCCGAATGGCCCAGGAAGCCCCTACTGCTCGCGTAGTGTGTGCCGTGATACCGGCCGGAAGAGAATTGTTAAGGTGGTAAGCCTCTTGTATGGTGGACTTGATCCACCTGGCAAGGGTGGCTTTGGAAGCCGGCAGACCCTTTCGAACGCCTTCCGGAAGAAGGAAAAGGGAATCAGACTTCCGGAAGGCTGCAGTCCTAGACACGTATGTACGCAATGCCCTGACGAGGTCAAGCGTATGCAGAGCCTTCTCCACTCTATGAACCGGAACCGGGCAAAGGGATGGCAATGAAATTTCCTCATTGAGGTGGAAGTTGGACACAACCTTCGGAAGGAAGGATGGGACTGTACGGAGAACCACCTTATCCTGGTGAAAGGCTAGGAAGGGCCGTCTGCAGGAGAGTGCTGACAATTCAGACACCCTGCGAAGCGAGGTGATTTCCACCAGAAAAAACACTTTCTGTGACAGAATGCGGAGTCGGACTTCCTTAAGGGGTTTGAAAGGTGGTGCCTGCAATGCTGTCAGGACCAAGTTGAGGTCCCACGTTTCCAGTGGACGTCTGTAGGAGGGAACCAATCGGGAAACTCCCTGGAGAAAGGTCCTTACTTGCAGCTTGTTAGTTATGCACCTCTGAAAGAGCACAGAGCGCTGACACCTGGCTCTTAAGCGAGCCTAGGGATAGCCTGGCGTCCAGGCCCGATTGAAGAAACCCAAGTACCTTTGGGAGGGAATAAGGGAGTGGGACCTGTCCGCGAGATTCGCACCAGGTAAAAAAAAAAGCTTTCCAGGTACGGTAATAAATCTTGGCGGAGGCTGGCTTCCTTGCCCTGATCATGGTCGTAATGACATCCGGTGAGAGCCCTGCCTGGGTTAAAACCCAGGTTTCAAGGGCCACACCGTCAAATTGAGAGCCCCTGAGTTCTGATGGTAGAACGGACCTTGTGACAGAAGGTCGTGACGGTCGGGGAGATGCCAGGGGGCGTCTGCTGTAAGTTGTACGATGTCGACGTACCATGTACGTCTGGGCCAGTCCGGCGCGATCAGGATGGTTGGCACTCCCTCTTGTTTGATCTTCCTCACTACTCTGGAGATCAGGGGGAGGGGTGGAAAAATGTACAGAAGCTGGAACTGGGTCCAGTCCTGAACCAGGCATCCGCTCCTAGCGACCGCGGGTCGTGTGTCCTGGCCAAGAAATTGGAGACCTTGGCATTGAGATGGGATGCCATTAGGTCCACGTCCAGGGTCCCCCAGCGATGGCAGATCTGGTGAAAAATTTCGGGATGGAGAGACCACTCCCCCGAGTCAATTCCTTGTCTGCTGAGGAAGTCGGCTTCCCAGTTGTCCACACCCGGAATGTGGACCGCCGAGAGTACCGACCTCGTGTCTTCCGCCCAGTGGAGGATATGTGCCACTTCTCTCATTGCTTGGGTACTGCGGGTCCCGCCTTGGTGATTCACATATGCCACCACCGTGGCATTGTCCGACTGTATCCTGATATGAGAGGCTGCCAGCAAGTAATGAAAGGCTCTCAGTGCCAGGAAGATGGCCCGAATTTCCAGGATATTGATGGGCAAGGTAGCTTCCACTGGTGACCACTTGCCTTGTGCCCTGTGATGTAGGTGCACCGCACCCCAACCTGTCAGGCTTGCATCGGTAGTCAGAACCTTCCATTGACCTGAGAGAGAGGATTTTCCCCTTGCAAGCGAAGTTGGCTTGAGCCACCAGTGTAGGGACCTCCTGGTCGACGATGTCAGCTGGAACTCCCTGTCGAAGGAGAAGGGATTCCTGTCCCAAGACTTGAGGATGGCTAGTTGAAGAGGCCTGAGGTGAAACTGGGTAAATGGTATCGCCTCCATCGCTGCTACCATCCTGCCGAGGATTCATGGAAAACCGGAAAGATCGGGGAGGATTGCGGAGGAGTATGCGAACTCCCAGATGGAGAGCCAGTGCCTTGTCCCTGGGAAGGAGCACCAGACCCCTGGAGGTGTCGAATAGCATCCCTAGGAAGGTCAGGGACTGACTCGGGGTAGTCGATGACTTTTGTAAGTTGACTAACCAGCCCAGTCGACTCAGTGTCGATTGTGATTGAGACGCTGACTTCGCAGTCCTTGAAGGTGGAAGCCTTGATGAGAAGGTCGTCCAGGTATGGAACGACTACAATGCCTCTGGAGTGTAGAACGTCCATGGTGGCTGCCATGATTTTGGTAAACGTCCTGGGAGCCGTGGCGAGTCCGAACGGGAGAGCCACGAACTGGTAGTGGTCCTGGTTGATCGCGAACCTGAGAAATCTTTGATGGGCGGGAGCAATTGGTATATGCAGGTATGCGTCTTGTATGTCTAAGGAGGCGAGATATTCTCCCTGCTCCATGGACGCAATCATGGACCGAAGGGACTCCATGCGAAAATGGTGGACCCGTACATATTTGTTGAGCTGTTTTAGTTCTAGTATGGGCCGGACGCTGCCTCCTCTCTTGGGGACTACGAATAGATTGGAGTAGAACCCTTGGAAGCGTTCGGTCGTGGGAACCGGTACTACGACTCCTGCTTGAAGGAGAGAGGAGACCGCCTGGTGAGATGCACGAGCCTTGTCTGCCGGTTTTGGTGGAACAGAGAGGAAGAACCGCTCCGGTGGACTGGAAGTGAACTCTTATCTTGTATCCGGAAGACACTATTTCCCTGACCCACCTGTCTTCTGTAATAGGCAGCCAGACTTGCTGAAAAAGAGTAGAAGTCGTCCGCCTACTGGTGGGGTGTCTTCCGGAGTTCGTGAGTCATGATGAAGCGAAATTCTGAGGTTTTCCTCCTTTGGGCTTCGCCTGGCCTGCTTTCGACTGCCAGGTCCTGTCCGGCCACTGCGCCGCCCGTGGGTTGTCCTTGCGTGGAGAGCGGTTACGATTTTGTGCTGGGCGCGAGACTGACCAGCCCGAAGAATTCCGAAAGGATCGGAATCGTGTTTGGTCACGCCGTTTAAACGTGCGTTTGGGTTTGAGGGAGAGAGGTACTCTTACCCCCAGTGGCGTTGGATATCGTGTCCAACTTTTCACCGAAAAGCCGTCCACTGCAGTACGGGAGATGCGTGAGGGATTTCTTTGAGGCCGCATCCGCTTTCCATTCCCGCAGCCAGAGGATACGCCGAACTGTGATGGCGTTTGCTGCTATCCCCGCTGCACCTCTTGCAAGGGCTGCATGAAGCATGTAATCTGCTACTACTACTATTTGAACCGCATGGTCCGACAGCTGAGGATTTGAAGTTTGAAGGCCATCTTGCAATGTTTTGGCTCAAGCCAGAATGGCCCTGGCCGCCCAAACTGAAGCGAACGGGGGGGGGCCAGGAAGGCCCCTGCCGCTTCGAACACTGAGCGAGCCATACGTTCTACCTGTCGGTCTGCTGCGACCCTGAGGGTTGAGCTATCTGGCAGTGAGAGGAGGGTCTGTGCTGCTAGTCTAGAGACTGGGGGGTCCACTTCGGGTGGATTTGTCCACTGTTTGGTGTCCTTTTGTGGGAAGGGGTACCTAGCTTTTAAATATTTACGATTGGTGAATTTTTTATCAGGCTGCGAAAACTGCTTGGTAAGGATCGTTTGAAATTCCGGGTGGTTAGTGAAAACCTTAGGTGGTTTCAGAACACCTTCAAAGCAAATCTTGTGTTCTGGGACTTCCGGGGTTGGATCGGAAATGTTCAGCTCCCGATGGATGGAAGAGATTATGTCCTCAACTAGCGCTGTGTTGCTAGGGGGACAAGGGACCAGAGACCTCTCTGTCTCTTTGTCACAGATGCCTTCCGAATCCTGTGTATGGCTCAGGTGTTCCCTGGTGGGTGAGCTGGGGCGGAGGTATTCTTGCGGAGATCTGCGTTGTCTGTCTTTAGAAGGGGACGGTCTAGGCGACCAGGGACCACGGTGTCTCTCCCTGGAGGGGGATGACCGTGTGCTATGGGATGACGCAGAGGAACGCAACGTGTGGGTCCGCTTACGTCTGGGAGAGCCAGAAACGGCCTGTCCCTGGGTGGAGCTGTCCCTTTGCTGGGTAACACTCATAGGCGAGACATGACCCTGCAGAGCCTGGAGTAATGTGGAGGTCAGGTTATCTATGGACTGTGACATAGACTGCGAAATCTGGCTATCCCATTCCGGCGTGGTAGTGGCCGCTGAAGCAATGATAGGGGCTTCCTGGGGCTCTGACCCAGTATTTTGGATACAATCCTTGCAGTGCGGGTACGTGCTGCCACTGGGGAGAGTGACTTTGCAGGCTGTGCAGAAAGCATAAAAACAGTCCTGCCTGGTTCTTTTCCTTGAGCCCGGCATAGTGCACAGAGGCTGGCTAGCAGAGGACTGTACAGGGGTGACTACGCAGGGGAGCTATAGGAAAACCTTGTAGGTAATATGGATTCACAGCCGAGTAAAGAGAACCCGGCTGTGATCCTACCCCACCAGTGTTCCCCTAGGTCCAGCGCTGACAGTTCACAGTCCTGTGCCCCCCGGAGACTGCTGGCATTGCTGCTGCTGTATGGGACAGCGTCTGCTGCAGCGAAGATGGCTGCCGAGGAGAGGAGGAGGGAGAAGGGGGCGGAGAGCTGAGAAAGAGCGAGCAGAAATGTGAAAAAACGCACCCTTTCTGCCTCGATCCGCCCCTTCTATGACACTATGGAGTGTCATATTTGTCATCGGGGGGGCGGGCCGGAGAGGAGGCGGCGACCTCAGCCGAAGCCTAAATTAGATTTAAGGCCGCGGCTTCGGCCTAGCTTTAGATTTCTATGCCCAGGAAGGGCTCCAGGCCGGCGCGGTAGTCCGGGGGGGGGGGGGGGGGGGGGATTTTTACCGGACGCCCCGGATTGAAAGGCAAGCCAGCGGTGGGGCCACAACCTCAAGCGGGGCCCTGTGATGGGTTCCCCAGTGGCGCTGTAGAATAATGCTGCCGCGGACACTGGGGCGCATAGAGCCCTGTGTCTGCATGTGCTATGCCTGCCTGCACTCCCCCCGGCCCCGACAGGAGCCCGCAGCTGGCTGGGGTCCCTGGATGCTGCGTAGGTTGCCATGGACAGACCCGACCTGCGGCGTCTCAACCTAATAGCCCCAGATGGGGATTAGGGAGGGTGCTGCTGTCACCGTCAGGGGGCTTCTTCCTCGCCTCCACCTCAACCCAAGACCAAAAGGAATTGGGGAAGGAGGGGGGTCTCAACTTTGAACCAGCACCCGCAGGACTGGGGAAGGAGCGACATGGGGAACTGCCATCTCAACTTCAACTGGGCACCCCATAATAGTGGGCCGAGGAAGGAGCCATGCCGGGAGTCTCACTGAGGAGACCCACTTTACCTCATCTGTCATCCGAAGAAAAAAACGGAAAAAAGAAAAATCCTTTAGGTGTGCCTCCTTGCAAAAACTGGAGAAGGCTGACGCCATCCAGGGGTGTATACTGCAGAGGAGGAGCCATAACTAATCTTTTTCAGATTATGCATAGTGTCGCCTCCTAGCGGACAGCAGCATAACACCCATGGTTCTTTGTCCCCCAAGGAGGCGACAGAGTAAACACAGTTTTATCAGCAGGAGATCATGACAGGACTAGTAACCTTGCTGCCATGCTGTGCTGTATCACCCCAAAGACACCACTGATTGGCAGCTTTCTGCATATGCACAGTGTATACAGAAAGCTACCAATCAGTGGTGTGGGCAGGGTTAGACCGAGCTGAGCAATCAGAGAGCTGCTAGCTCTTCAGCAGATAAAACAGGGAATATATCAAAACTACAGCAAGGAACTTAGCAAGTGATAAATTGTTTGGGGCGGTTGGGTGCATAACTGGACGCAGGGACATCAGGGTACACGGCAGCTTTTGGCACGAGTGCTCCAGATGACCGTCCCATAGCAAGTAATCAATTGATTGGTCTGTACCCTCCATGAATAACACACCCCAATTCTCTGTTCCCTTATGCACCCCTTCTGAGGAAGTTGTGACAAAACGTGTGTTGAGGGGTCTTCTGATGTTTTCTGGGCATAGGCAATACATCTTTTTTTATATGATTTTTCCCGTGTCACTTTACCTCATTTCCCATCCAGTACAGTGCAATGCTGCTATGAACTGAGGTGGCTGCTTTCCATAGGAGATTTAATTGATTTCCACTAATCACTTTTCAGAACATTACAGCCGTGAAAGCATCTACCTGTCTTGCACTCAGCACTGTGTTAGGGAATTCATAAACTATTTATTGCCTGTTGTTCTTATATGCCTAATCTGGGCATTATTCATGTAGGTAGAATTTCAATGTATACCATGTGCCTCCTTGTCATATTATTGTATTTTACATACCTGTCATGGAGGAGTACGCACTTCCGTCAGTATGAATTGAGCTCTCTCTTTCGAGTAAGCACTTTATAAGAGATAATAGCCCTAAAGTGTCTACCTCATTATATTCAATACTTTAGGAGCACATCTTAACATCATTCAGTACAATCTGTTTTCATTGTTTAAAGGCCAAGTCTAAGCATAAAGTGTTCCCTTGATACTCAATTGCTTTATATACTTCATTGAAGTGCTACAGCCCTGGGCACAGTCTTGCCAGTTTTTAAATTATTTGTCTTTTGCAATGACATCCATCCTCTATTTTAATTGATTTTATGGAAACTATTTGTTCAATAAAGTTTGCTATTATTCAAAAATTGTGTCAAGGATCCTTTTTTTTTTTTATCGTTTGAATCCAGTCTTTGTCCCTACATCATGTTGCTCCCAGATGGTGTAGCAAAAACTTTGTGATGAATTATTTTTTTTAAGGGTCAAAGGTTTATACTTTCTGACTACACTGCAAATTGTTAGCAAGGCGGATCTGGTCTTAAAAATACAAAATAAAAACATAGACGGATAATAAATACCCCAAGGTCACGAGAGTTGTCTACATGCACTGACACATAGCGTGCATTTATGCCTTTGATACAATTTATTGTGATGCTCTTGGTTTTATTTTTATCTTCATCTCCTGATTCCCAAAAAGTTTCAGTAGATCCGTCTGTCAAGCTTCCAATCATGGCTGGTCTGCTAGAAGTCTTAATGTCCACAATGCTAGTCATGTCTTTAAGGCCAGTAACTAAGCAAAGTTCCTGGAGGAAAGATAAAAAAAATTCTGTTAAGTTGCATTACAGTTATGCTGCAAAATATTAAGTGATTTTAAGGATTGTGCAAATAAATAATCAACAGTAATCAATGGTGACAACTATTGATGAGCGAACGTGCTCGGATAAGGTGTTACCGGAGGCATGCTCAGGTGATTACAGAGTGGCTTCGGAGTGCTCGAATAATATGTTCTAGTGCCCTCGGCAGCATGACTCGCGCCTGTTTGACAGCTGCAAAACATGCAGAGATTGCCTAAGAGATAGTCAAACCCCACACGTGCTACAGCTGCCAAACAGCCATGAGATATGCAGCAGTGGGGGCTGAAACATTTTTGAGCACGCCGTAGACACGCTTATCACCAGTGCATGTCATATAAAACCTTATCTGAGCGCGTTAGCTCATCACTAGTGATAACATTATGTGGCATTTCTAGAGATAAAAACGATGCATCACAGAACCCAACACAAAACTAGGTTAAAACTTTATGAAAAGTACCTGGTTCATTGCTTCGAAGCCAGATTGCACACTGATGTTGAAGCTCTCCTCACTATCGCCATCATCAGACTTGGAAAGAATATTGTTAATGTGGTGAAATACATTGCTCTGGTGAAGAAACTGGTGATCAGACTGCTTGAACTTAAGACTCCAGCATCTGAAATAAAATGTGGATTCAATTTACTATACCATATACGCAACATGGAAATTTTATGGGGAATGATTTTATTTGCTGCAAAAGTAAAATGGGGAAAAAAACAAAAGAAAAAAAAAATCTTAAAGTAAAAATAGAATGACCAAGCAATTAGAAAAAAATACAAAATTAATCCACAACATTTGAAGAAGATTCGCTCCCTGGAGCCCCCATATTAGCTTCACAACTGTAGTGAGGAGGAGTGAGCGGAGGAGATGTTAGGCATGTGACTAGGTGCATCAGCCTTTGTGCGTGAGGCTCGAAGCAGACCAAAGCTGTACTTAAGAAAGAAAATCAGTCGCAAAGAGATTGAACAGGTTTGGAAGAGTAAGGAGGAACTAGGTGGATTAGGTCTGAATACAAGGGACTTCTCACCAGGAGACAAGGCAGACACCCAGGTTTTTCATTACTTACCTTAGTGCCATCTGCTGCAGAGAGCTTCCACCAGGAAGAGACATCATTAAATCCGAGATGGTTTGAAGAAGACGGTGAAATGTGTCAGGCAATGGGTGAGCTGCTTCTCCAGCAATCACTATGTCAGAAAGCGGGTGTTCACACACCCTTGTATCTTTTTCCTTGAATATAGAGAATGACTGATTTAGAATAGTAGTAAAAACAGTCAAATTCAGATCAAAACTTTGCCTATTGAACAAATTCCTCACATCCTACAAAGACAATCAGATTTCATGCAAATCTACATAAAATCTGCATGATTTCCACGCAAATTATACTGCTTATTCCCAATAGAATGTACCTCCTATAATGAAATAGTTGAATTTGGTGGTGAAAATCTAATAGAAATTGACATGCCACACCCCATGCCAACTTCTGTGGATTTGTAAGATTCCATCCACTTGCCTGGTATTGTAATCCCTTGTGGATTTTATCTTCACAAATCTGCAGGTAAGAGCTGCAGTAATTCTGAAATGTGTGGACTAATGTCAGACATGACAGCTTTTACAGCAGAGAATGTGATTTCCATATTGCTCTACAGAATATTCAGAGAGAATAGTACATACTTCAATGTTGACAATGTTCAGAGTTTTCTACCAAGTTGTAAAGCTCTGCAGGGAGCCGCATCTGAATGGAGTGAAGGTTAAGGGTGTGCACTGCTGCTCCACTCTATAGGCCCCTTCTCACATAGCAAGATCGCTGAAGCGTCACCGATTGTGTGACTCAACAGCGACTTCGCCAGTGATCTCGCTGCATGTGACACGCAGCGGCATCCGGCCCCCCCGCTGGATATCGCTGATCGTGCTCGAATGTCCTGGGCCATTTTTCTTATTCGTCTTTGTCCCGCTGGCCAGCGCGCATCGCTGTTTTTGACGCCGCCGAGCGACCTCGTTGGCGATGCCGAACTTATGGAAGCAGGCTGGAATCGTCAGAGAAGCAGCTGTGTGACAAGGTACCAACGACCGGCGAGGTCGTTATACGGATCACTGGATCGTTGCTGCGTCGCTGAAGAGATCTGCCTGTTTGGCAGCTTACTAGCGACCATTTAGTGACGCACCAGCGATCCTTACCAGGTCGTATCGTTGTCGGGATCTCTGGTGCGTCGCTAAGTGAAATAGGATCCTATGGGACTGCCAGCGATAGAGTACAGCGCTCCTCTACTTCTGGCAGTCACAAGCAATGAATGGAGCGTTCGTGTGCGTCATTCACCTCTGCAGAGCTCCGTTCTGGGGGTTGGAGGGGCTCCCAGGTAATAACGATACTTTGGCGTAATTATTCCCATTTTTGAAAGATATTGTTTGCTGAGTCCTTACCTTAATATTTACAAGAAAAACAAGTATGGAATAAGAAATGTGATACCGTCAGCACAAACCTGCTCTGCATTTTCTTTATTTGCCTTATTCTCCTCATCCTCTTCTTCCTCTGGCTCCATAGGAGCAGGAGTGAGAGATGCCACAAAGTGCCATAATATGTCATGAAGGGATGTTGTCTGGATTACATTGCAAAGGAGCCAATTGAAAGCCTGGACAGGAGCAAAAGTTTATTTTATGAGACTGACCACATATATCCATCAGAACAACATCACAAGACAAATTATATATGGATTTATTGCATACATGTGAAAAAACAAGTATTTCTAGCACTACACTTCTGAATTCTAACGGGAACAAAATGGACAGTCCGCCCTGGCACAAGTCTATCAGGTTATCATCACTTACCTCCATAGCAAAAACTCGGCAGGCCGATTTTCTTAGTGCCTGTTTCATAGCAATTTCAAGTCCTTCTAGATCATGATGCTGGATAACAAAAGCCAAGACTGGCCACTGGAAATTTCTCTCCCCTTTTGAAAGTGAACTGTGGGCAGAGATCAAGCGGGATAGCTCTGGCGATGGATGTCTCAGCAATGAAGATCCAACTTCTATGGCAAAATCAGCACAGAGGGCCCATGATATAGTGTTTACATTTCTATCTTAATTATCACAAACAATTTGACTAAACTAAAATAAATACAAGAAACAAAAAAACCTAATATAAAGCTTGTGTGTGTGTGTGTGTGTGTGTGTGTGTGTGTGTGTGTGTGTGTGTGTGTGTGTGTGTCCGGGATTGGCATCTTGCACCATGTCCGGGATTGGCATCTTGCACCGTCGCAGCTACAGCCATAAAATTTGGCACAGTCAAAAGTCTGGACCCCGAGAGTGTCCTAAGCTATGTTGTGAGGCGAAATTTTAACCCCGCGCATTCCAATTCACCAAACAATTTTGCCCCTATCTACATACTGGGGAAAAAGTGTGCATCAAGCCCCGCCCCTCATTATGTCGTCATAATGGTTGCCATGGCAACGCTGATGTCATCATAGGTTGCAAGCCCCGCCGCTCATTATGAAGTCATAATGGTTGACTATGGGATGGAGGATGTGTGATGGGTATATGGGCACTGGACTATGGGATGGAGGATATGTATGACGGGTATATGGGCACGGGACTATGGGATGGAGGATATGTATGATGGGTATATGGGCACGGGACTATGGGATGGAGAATATGTATGATGGGTATATGGGCATGGGACTATGGGATGGAGGATGTGTGATGGGTATATGGGCATGGGACTATGGGATGGAGGATATGTATGATGGGTATATGGGCATGGGACTATGAGATGAAGGATGTGTGATGGGTATATGGGCACTCGACTATGGGATGGTGAATATGTATGATGGGTATATAGGCATGGGACTATGGGATGGAGAATATGTATGATGGGTATATGGGCATGGGATGGAGGATGTGTGATGGGTATATGGGCATGGGACTATGGGATGGAGGATGTGTGATGGGTATAGGGGCATGGGCCTATGGGATGGTGGATATGTATGATGGGTATATGGGCACGGGACTATGGGATGGAGGATAATTATAATTTGTAATAACTAACCACAGTTAGTTACTATGCCTGGGCAGCGCCGGGCTCTTCAGCTAGTAAATAATACACTTGCACTAGATGTTACAAGTCACTGGGATCCATCAGATTTAGCTTTAGGCTACATTTCACGGAATCATAGAATGGTAGAGTTGGAAGCGACCTCCAGGGTCATCATGTTCAACCCCCTCCTGATCAATGCAGGATTCACTAAACCATCTCAGACAGATGTCTGTCCAGCCTGTGTTTGAAGACTTCTATTGAAGGAGAACAATTAGTAAGCGGCTGACACAGCCGTCTACAAAGGAAAATAAATGCATGAGCTTGGAGCAAGCGCTCACCTGTGGTTGTAGGTGAGTGTGACCATTGGCTGCATGAGGAGTCACAGCGTGGGATCTCAGCCTCGGCCAAGTTAAGAACATGAGCAAGAAAGGTAGAATGAACAGAATCTAATTCATTGTGAGCTATTCCTGTAGCTACAATACTGTGAATATTATACTTATTTCATTATGTTTCTATGAAGAAAGTCAGAAGAAATGACATTTTACCAGCATCACCACTGTTGACCCTCCGTCTGGGAATAGCCTTCACCCGTGGCTGCAGGACAGAATGCTGCTTATCATATTCAGAGGCCACGACAGAGTAGGATCTTTGGAAGACTGTACGTTTAGCAGAGTCCGTATCAGTAATTGGGCTTGTTTCAAGGCTGAAAATGTAAAAATCTTTATTAGATCAAATTAAGGTTATTGAATTTACAGATTTGTGTTGCAGATCTAGGGCAATCACTGGGTGCCCAGCTCTTGGAACATCACAAATGTTTTCTTCTGAAAAGACTGAAGTCTTGTAAAGTTTGAGCGTCGCTTTATGGAGTGCTGTTAAAAGGTATTGCGATCCTATACTTTAAGCATACCTAGGAGGCATTGACTTCATGTTGTTCTCTGGTTCCTCAAAAACATTGGGGCAAGCATCAGGAGTTACGGATATGTAAGGTGCGGGTACTGAAGTAGATCGGAGATATCTCATTTCATCCTGGAAGAGATTGTCATCCTGATAGCCCCCAAAGTTCTCATGGTGATGTCTGCAAGATGCAAAAGTGCACAAATGCAATTGTTTTATTTAAGCCATAGTCCGAAGGCACACACAAAAATGCTACATTTTGTGTATTTGTCCTGACAAACACGACTCATACAGTACGAGCAGAGTAGAACATCACGGTGCCACTACCTGCAAGCCGTCATACAATGGCATGCTATACACCTATAGATCACCCTACATTACTATTAATCCGAAGGTAAAAATCACAGCCACCATGGCACGCCAAAACTACTCAACATTACTGGAGTATGCCTGCACCAAACCAACATTTTCTGGTCAGCTCTGACGTTTCTTACACTTGGATATAGGTGTTAGATGTAGCCCGGACGTATCTAATGCAATCACATTAGCTCCATTCTAAAATACAAAAGTCCTGAACCCGTGTCTCACCAGGACCTGTGCTGCATTTACCCTCATGTAGACAGTAACACGGACCAAAGCACATAGAACAATTATCCGCATCCTGAAAGCTAAGTGCCGGGATATAGTCACAGCGCGACTCCAACATTATTGCAGTACATTCTAGTGTCAGTGCAGAGCTGCGCATTTACCTTGCTAGTGTCTGCAGGTAGAGGCACTGCATTTTGGGAGGCAGATCCTCAGAAATCCCCTCTTTCACACTTGGGAGCTGGGACAGGAAAGGCTTGGAGGGGTGGTAGCACAGAATACTTGGCTCTGCCGCGCTACTCAAAGACAGCAGAAAGAGGGCATTGGCTTTTATCACTTGATGGGCCTCCATGGTGGGTAAAGCGCGAGGCGTCTTCACCTGCACTGGCTTCCGTCTGGATTGTTTCACCTGTGAATTGGAAGGGTCAGATGGGCTTCTTTACACATACAATCACATCCTAACATTTGTGCTATTAAATGCTTTTATTGAACACGAGTTCATAATAATAGTGTCCTTTTTAACGGCATGCAGTAAAATTTTACCTTCTCCCTTACCGCTGCCTGCTTTTCTCGAAGATACTTCTCTCGGCACCGATCACACACTAAGTACCAGGTGCTCCCACCAACTCCTCCATCACCACAGTTTCCTGCCCAGCCACCACAAAAGTGGCCGATGCTGTTATATCCCTGACCTCCAGCGTATCGTCCACAGCCTTGTAGAAGAATACAAAAAGCTATTAAAAGTGTGTGATTTTTATGAAAGAATTGAGACTATATGAGCACATATTTACAGAGTATAGTGTATAAAACAGGTGCCTATAAACTACATCTATACTAGGTTTCATATTTGCTATGCTTAGCCAATGTCCAAAATTCAGAAATACATTTTCCACAAGAAATTTTCAACAGGGTTTTGCTATGAAATCTGCGAGCTGTGTGTGGAAGGGGTAGAGACCCTGATTCCATCGCTGTATGATGTAGTGTTGATAGAATTCCCATATTATCTACTGTAGATGCAGCAGTGGTCAGAATGCTGAGCAGTGTATAATCTTGCCCACGCCACTGATTGTACAATGTACACAGCAAGCCGTCACTGTCAGCAAGCTGCCAATCAATGGCGGGGGCTGGGTTATACAGATGCACTACACCTACTCAAGCAGTGATAATCTCCTGCTGATAAAGTACTGATGGTACTGAAACTACAGCATGCTGCTAAGCACGTGAATTGATCACTCTGCTCCTACATTATTCTGCTCTCAGATTAAAAAGCAGAAACATGCTGACAAATTCTCTTTAACACTTTTATATGAAACCAAAGAATAAGCTATGTATTTGAAGGAGAAATCCAGCAATGTTTTACTAGTCACAGGCTTCCAAATACTCTAGAAAGAGGAGAACTGTCAGAAATATAAATTACACTATAATTATATTTTTCATATAAAATGAAACAGAAATATACACATCTGTGCTCTAGTGTCTCTAGCACATGTGATCAGATTCTTCACCAGTTACAGCTAGGCATTACAGTAGTAACCATACCTGGGTGTGCCTGGCGCATGTGATATGTTACAGGATATGGGTGTGATTCGCCACACAGCTCACAAATTGTGTCTTTCTCAGGCCCCCCAACTGCCAATTGGGCCATTTCACCAAACAAATTGCCACGTGGCCTAGATTCCGCCTTGTCTTTCTTCTTTTTCTCCTTTTTGGCTTTCTTGCTGTCCTTTTCACCTTCTTTTTTCTTTAAAACAGCACATGAGCCAGGGCTTGGGAAGATCATATTCTGGGATGCGGCTTTTATGGTGGCTAAAGAGATATCTTCCCAAAAGGCTACAAGATGTTGAAGTGTTAGTGGAAGAGGGGGCCTGGATTTAGCTGAATGGTGGTTTGATACTTCAAACTGCGAAGCCTCATGCTTGCTATCCTCACACTTTTCGTGAAGTGTCCGTTCTGTAAGCATGGACAATACTTTGTTCTTGTTAATACTGACCATTTTTGATATGTCAGGCCCGTGAGGAGAGATATGGAACATGTTAAGTGCAGATGATATTTCTATGGAATGTCTATTCTTTAACTTGACTTCTTTTTCCTCCATAGGCTGTTGGCTGCTAAGACTGCTTCTGATAGGTGCAAAATCTTTGGACAGATCAGGATTAAATTTTAGAAATGAAGAACAAGCCATCGCATCATGAACTATGCCTTCATGCCAGAGAAAAGCTGCAAATACAGCTCTTGCACATTCAGCCACGGATGGGGACATGGCTTCCTTTGCAGGTTCAGCAGATCTTGATGGTTCTTTAAACAAAAAGTTTGTTTTTTCTTTTTTGGGTCGAACATGCCTACCAGAACTTTTGCGGCTTACTTTGGGAGATGCTCTTGTATCTTGCTCTTCCTTTAGGGGTGCTTTTCCAATACTGAAATGGACTTTGGATCCACCATCATCAACACTTTTTAGTTCTGTATTGTCCTCACAAGTACTGTCTATAATGCTGTTGGTCTTTAAAGTACTAGAAGAGCATACTTCGACCACTTCACTATGCAGGTTCTCTTGTACAACATGAGGAGAAGGAGCTCTGTTTTCACTGCCACCCCCTGATTTACCATCTTTCTGTGTCACTTTTGGTTTGGGTGAAGTGGATCGCCCTCTCAATGGTTCTGTGAAGGGTACTTTCTTTTTCCGTAGTGTGTCAGGATCCAGAGTGTAAGAATCAGACTTGGACCGTTCACGCGGTGGTTCAAGTTTGGTCTTTGCAGGACCTACAGCTTTCTGAGGTAGGTTTTTCTCTTGTGGAGATGCAGAACGTGATGCACCAGCACTAGACATATTAGGCTTTCCTGTAGGCACAGTCTTTGGCTTTGGTGATGTAGAACGTGAGCATGGTCCTGGAGATTCTGATCTGAGACCAGAAGGTTTTCCATCAGAGTTCTTCAGAATTTGAAGAGTATTGTGGTTGGGTGACAAAGATCGGCTGTGAGAGTCTGATCGCAATTTTGCGGCATCAGACTTCAACAGGAGAGATTCACTTGCGGTGAGTCCTTCGTTGTTTCGAGGTTTCTTCTGATCTGCATTAGATCGACTTACTCGTCCTTCTGGTTTAGGGGATTTGCCATCAACTCTGTGTTTTGAAGACAAGTCTGATTTGTTCGCAGTAACTGGTGGCTTGGCAGCAGCGTTAAATTGACCTCTTTCATCTATACAATACAAATAAGATATATATATGATTACTTTCAGAAAACAACTTCCTTGATAACATTTAATTGATGCAATTTGCTTTAGGTGCCATTAGTGGTCATGGTTTATCGAAAATTGCTGAGCTGCACTTGGACTTTCTACAGGATCAAGATACAAGTACAGGCACAGTCCAGCACTAAGTGATAAACTGCTTGCACAACCAATGGCCGCTAACACATGTGATGGCACAAATACATTTTACACAAGAGATCAATCAAAAGGAACCACACTTAGATTAACAAACATATTAATATGCAGATTTTATGAGGTTCGATATACCTGAATTTTAGTGTTCATATTAATAAACCCTACACCATACAGGTTTGCCATTTGCTCAAAATTTACAATTGTAATAGAAGAAAAGATGATGTGAACTGGAAACATATGGCAACATGTGTTTGTCCATCTAGCAGTAGGAACTAGTAGAGCATGGTGCCTGGAACCTCCCAACCATGCATGCTTGCTTATATTACGCTTATTGATAGATCATTAGGATTTGTATACGGGCTAATAAGCAACAAAACCCTACAAAAAGGGAATATCTTCCCTCCAAAAGACAGAAAACAAGGAAGAGGAAAAATATCAATTAGCTTTTTGTAGCTGCACTAGGAGAAATAAGGTTATCAATAGAACTTTAAATAAAAGAAAATATATAAGGGCTAAATCAGTCTTTCTTATACCAAAAACACTTTTTTAAATTTTGTATCAAATACGTTTTTGTAGCAGCACTAAATACAGATGGTTATCTATAGAACTGCCATTTTCTAATGTAGGAAACTGTTGGCCAAAAAATGATTAGCTGACCTAGGAAAAAAAAAAAATCTATTATGCTTATTAAAATAGCAATAGATGTATATGTTACAAGTAATGTTTAGGTCACATCTGTAGAATTTAAAGAGGTTGTTGGGACAAATAGGTCAATCACACAGGTTTTGTCATCAGTATGAGACTGGTGGGGGCTGACACTCACTGATACACAGACTTGCAGCGGCTGGATGTCAGCACTACTATATATGGAGCGGTGCACTAC
This sequence comes from Dendrobates tinctorius, assembly GCF_039654945.1. Taxonomy (NCBI): domain Eukaryota; kingdom Metazoa; phylum Chordata; class Amphibia; order Anura; family Dendrobatidae; genus Dendrobates; species Dendrobates tinctorius. The sequence continues at coordinate 50,189,933 of NW_027361732.1, forward strand.
TGGCCTGTAACACTGTAAAGTGGCTGCTGCAAAGCATGGCAGTATGTTCACTTCTTTGAAAGAAATTGCAGATCTTGGGAAGGTCATCAATAGGTTAGTCCCAGACAACCTCTTTCTTGGTCAACAAACCAGTAATTTCTTATGCAAGGTAAAACAAATGCTGCATTTGCTATATTCAGAATGATTACTTTTGACAAAATCAATTTGATCACAGGAACAAATCTAAATTGAGAACAGCATATCCATGGATAATAAGTCAAATAATAGAAGAGCAGCATGTCAACCTGTAAAAAGGCCCACAAAAGGCAAAAACATTTTTGTAGTACTTCAACATTAAAAACGTACAGCTGTTTTTCTGGGATTTGCAGCCCTTTTAATCTGAAGTGCAAGGTAGAAAGAACTCGTCACCCTACTTTAAGTATTTAGTTGAAGTATGTACCTATACAGAACAATTAGTATTTCAGTGTATGTGGACAAAAAGGACACTGAATACAGTAGAGCAAAAAAAATGCAACTACTTTGGGATTACTTTCTTATAAAATGTGGTCTGATTGACTGTCTATATAATGTGTGATTTCGATACAATCTAACTACACACAGTTGTACTGTTCACACCTTACTGAGCAATTATCCAGTGAATTTGGAGAAAATGGTTCACATGCTGCGTCCGTGTAGTATTCTTTTGCTGCAATTGTGGCAAAAACACACAGGTAATTTTCCAAAATCTCCCAGATCACGGTTCTATCACAATCAAGGCAAACAAAAAATGCAATCAGCCCACAATGTGTGAGCACAGCCTAAGTAGACCTCTGTCCTAATGATTTCTCCATCAGCTAATTGGCAATATAGGAGATAAAACTGAATGTATGGGTTTGACTAAGTATTTACCCATTGAACACAGACACAGCCTGGGGATTAACCAATCTTTCTTGAGAAGAACATGTCTGTCAGAGTTATCACAAAATGAGGCAAACAACTTTCAGAAGACCTCAGAAAATATGTTAGCGATACAAAAGCTGAAAAAGGCTATAGAAGCCTTGTTAAAGACCTGGAAGTATCAATCCATGCTTAGAAGGCATCTTGTTAAGAAAAATCTAAAAGGTAAGCCAGAGAGAAGAGAAAAGACCCAAGGGGTGAAGACTCTTCTGAAAACCTTGACCAAGATCAGACCCCGGAGGTGGGGCGAGACACATGCAACAAGACAATGATCCAAAGCGCACAAAGTTAAAAATTGTCGAAAAAGACTTAAGCTTTAGAACACTTTGTCAGAGTCCTGATGATGACCCTTCGAGATGACATTAAGATGGCAGTGTACATGCACAAAATGTACCAGACACATTGGTAAAGCTAAACATTTGCAGGGAAAAATTGTTTAACAATTATCATTATGTAAACCTAATTTGCCGATGTGGGAAATGTTCGGTGGAGATGGTAGTTGTTAGAGGTTATTTAGATCAAGGGTTCACTTTTTTTCTACCTGCACTGTGCCTGTATAGTCAATGTGCTAAACACAAGAACTGTATAACTTATTAGATTAGATTGTGTTTGGCTATAACTGTGAAGATAACAATCAGACCACATTTTATTAAAAATCTATGTTGAAATGTGTAATAACTTACCAGTAATTTGATTTTACAGAACCTATGACAGCACTAGTGAGAGTGGGTGCTGCCCCTAGAGCTGGACTGGAAGTCTAGAGCAAATGAAAGTCCACCCACTTCCTACTTCAGTGGATTACAGAGTAGTGGCAGGTAGAGGAAACCATACAAATACACTCCAAAATAGAAAACACTATCATTCTAAATATTTCAGCTACATCTGAAGAGAAAAGGAAAGGTAGAAACCCCACACAAACTAGTCAAAGAGAGGGAGTTAGAAGGGTGCTGTCAAGGGTTCTGGAAAGTCAAATTATCTGTAAGTAAGTAGCACTTTTCCATTCATCCATGACAGCATCGGTGATAATATAAGAAACACTTCTAAAAAGGGACCACTGTGATATTTTTTTTTTTTTTTTTATAAGGGAAGATCTGGAAAATATGAAGTTCACCTGTGATGTTGAAGGAAAACAGAAGGGGAAAAGGATAATCAGAAGTAAGAGTCAGTTCAAAGATGGGCAGCTAGATTATTACAAGGGATGGAAGACCTCTCATATGATGAGAGGTAGAAAGAGTTGGGCTTGTTCAGCTTAGAAAAAAGACGCCTCAGAGGGTATCTCACTTATATGTATAAATACATGTGTGGTCAATACAAAGGACTGGCGCATTACTTATTCCTTCCAAAAACCAAACTAAGTACCAGGAGGTACTCTTTACGGGTGGAAGAAAGGCGATTAGGAATGGTTCTTTGCAGTTAGATCAGTCAGACTGTGGAATGCCCGACCACAAGAGGTTGTAATGGCAAACTGCTTTTAAAAAAGGTCTGGATGATTTGCTCAGTAAACAACTTAGTGGGTTATAGAAAGTTTAAAAGCAAAAACTTGAATTTGATGGATCTAGGTCTTTTTTCAACCTATGTATGACCAAGAAGCAGCTCTGCTGTACTCAAGTTCACTCAAATTAGAAAATAGCGCTTTCTAAATATGAGGCAGCCAAAGCTCTATAGCAGTGTTCCCAATGACAGACTTCACAGCCCAACCAACAGATCATGTTTTCTGGATTTCCTTAGTATTGCACAGGTGATGGAATTATCATCAAAGACACAAGAAATTGCCACAGGTTCCCTCACCTGTGCAATACTAAGGAGATCCTGAAAACATGATCTGTTGGGGGTCCATAAGCACTGGATTTGGGAAACATTGATCTAGAGGAAGGTACCTTCAATCCTACCGAAAGGAACATCTACAAAACATATGAGCTAGAGCTAAAGAAATCTGGATCAATCTAAGATCTCAGTTTCTACCACAAGAATTCTATAGACATCTAGAAAAAAAAAAAAAAACCTTCAACTAGGAGTTTTGTCAAACTTTACTGGTTTCACCACAATTTTATACATATTTGTATCTTAAACTGTAGTGAGCATACATGGAAATGTGTAACACACTAAACCGAAGAGAAGACATTAGAACGCTTAGAAAATAAGATGTGTAATGAAGGCCAAATACAAAGTATACAGTGAGACTGAGAAAATCCTGAAAAAAAAAATCAAAAATTTAAAAGTGGTTATATTAAGTTCATAAAAGGATAACACTGCAACACGCTTGTAAAAACAAGAAACCTTACACTTTATTACAAATCGTCACCATGTCAAGAACAGAGACATTTTTAACTTTGAAGTGTACAGCTCCTCGCCTAGGTTTAATGGCCACCCTGCAGTTCCAGCATCACTGTATCGGTAGGCATGGAGGTTGGAGGTCTCCAGCCAGCTGTCAGAACCACCCCTCAGCTCTTCCCGATTATAGGATGTTGGGGAGGGGTGTGGCAAATGGGCGCCCAAATTATCGTCTGGGATGGATTGCAGCATGTAAATGCTGCAGTCAGAAACTGATAGCAGCATGTAAAAGGTTAACAGCAGTGATCAATAGTAAACTAATATTCAGTTAGGTCCATATATATTTGGACAGAGACAACATTTATCTAATTTTGGTTCTAGACATTACCACAATGAATTTTAAACAAAACAATTCAGATGCAGTTGAAGTTCAGACTTTCAGCTTTCATTTGAGGGTTTCCACATTAGAATTGGATGAAGGGTTTAGGAGTTTCAGCTCCTTAACATGTGCCACCCTGTTGTTAAAGGGACCAAAAGTAATTAGACAATTGACTCCAAGGCTATTTCAAGGACAGGTGTGGGCAATCCCTTCGTTATGTCATTCTCAATTAAGCAGATAAAAGGCCTGGAGTTGATTTGAGGTGTTGTGCTTGCATTTGGAAGGTTTTGCTGTGAAGGAAACATGCGGTCAAAGGAGCTCTCCATGCAGGAGAAACAAGCCATCCTTAAGCTGCAGAAACAGAAAAAAAACCATCCGAGAAATTGCTACAACATTAGGAGTGGCAAAATCTACATTTTGGTACATCCTGAGAAAGAAAGAAAGCACTGGTGAACTCATCAATGCAAAAAGACCTGGGTGCCCACAGAAGACAACAGTGGTGGATGATCGCAGAATAGTCTTCATGGTGAAGAGAAACCCCTTCACAACAGCCAACCAAGTGAACAACACTCTCCAGGAGGTAGGCGTATCAATATCCAAATCTACCATAAAGAAAAGACTGCATGAAAGTAAATACAGAGGGTTCACTGCACGGTGCAAGCCACTCATAAGCATCAAGAATAAAAAGGCTAGACTGGACTTTGCTAGAAAACATTAAAAAAAAAGCCAGCACAGTTCTGGAAAAACATTCTTTGAACAGATGAAACCAAGATCAACCTCTACCAGAATGATGGAAAGAGAAAAGTATGGCGAAGGCGTGGTACAGCTCATGATCCAAAGAATACCACATCATCTGTAAAACACGGCGGAGGCAGTTTGATGGCTTGGGCATGCATGGCTGCCAGTGGCACTGGGTCACTAGTGTTTTTTGATGTGACACAGGACAGAAGCAGCCGAATGAATTCTGAGGTATTCAAGCCATACTGTGTGCTCAGATCCAGCCAAATGCAGCCAAACTGATTGGTTGTCGTTTCAAAATACAGATGGACAATGACCCAAAACATAGCAACCCAGGAGTTTATTAAAGCAAAGTGGAATATTCTTGAATGGCCAAGTCAGTCACCTGATCTCAACCCAATTGAGTATGCATTTCACTTGTTAAAGACCCCTTTAGCGGATGTGCACACGACATCTTTCAGGCGGCTTCCTCCTGGAACCCACTTGAAAAAGCGTCAGAAGTAATTAACGTAATGTAAAAACGACATTGCTGAGCACATGTTCAGTCTGTTCTTCTATTAACCTCTTCAGGTTTTGGAAACCGTGAAGCAGTTAAAAGTGGCATGCTCATTCTTCGGGTGCACTAGGACACTACTATCTAGTTATTGTTTTAAATCCTAGATAAAAAATAAGTTTGCAGCAGAGCCGCTGTAAAGAAGATGGTAGAGCCACCATCATAGCAGCTCCAGAAAATGGACTGCTGGCTTTCATGAAGCAGCTTCACTAGGAAAAATTTGGTGGGTGCACCGGCATTTTAAAGATGTTGTGTACACAAACCCTTAGTTTAGCTTTTGCCCATGTGTCAGCGAATAATGGAAGAAAGCCTTGCTATGGTATACATACAGGTGCTTCTCACAAAATTAGAATATCGAAAAGTTAATTTATTTCAGTTCTTCAATACAAAAAGTGAAACTCATTATAGAGTCCTTACAGAGTGATTTCTAGGGTTTATTTCTGTTATTGTAGATGATTATGGCTTACAGCCAATGAAAATGCAAAAGTCATTATCTCAGTAAATTAGAATAATTAACAAAAACACCTGCAAAGGCTTCCTAAGCATTTAAAAATGTCCCCAAGTCTGTTTCAGTAGGCTCCACAATCATGGGGAAGACTGCTGACTTGGCATATGTCCAGAAGGCAGTCATTGACACACTCCACATTGACACACGCCACAAAGGAGGGAAAGCCACAAAAGGTCATTGCTAAAGAAGCTAGCTGTTCAGAGTGCTGTATCCAAGCATATTAATGGAAAGTTGAGTGGAAGGAAAAAGTGTTGTAGAAAAAGGTGCACAAGCAACCGGGATAACCGCAGCCTGGAAAGAATTGTTAAGAAAAGGCCATTCAAAAAATTGGGGGATATTCACAAGGAATGGACTGCTGCTGGAGTCACTGCTTCAAGAGCCACCACACAAACGTATCCAGGACATGGGCTAAAAGTGTCGCATTCCTTGTGTCAGGCCACTCATGACCAGTAGACAACGCCAGAAGCATCCTATCTGGGCCAAGGAGAGAAAAAACAGGACTGTTGCTCAGTGGTCGAAGGTGTTGTTTTCAGATCAAAGTAAATTTTGCATTTCATTTGGAAATCAGGGTCCAAGAGTCTGGAGGAAGAGTGGAGAGGCACACAATCCAAGCTGCTTGAGGTCTATTGTGAAGCAATCAGTGATGGTTTAGAGGAGCCATGTCATCTGCTGGTGTAGGTCCATTGTGTTTTATCAAGACCAAAGTCCGCGCATCCATCTTCCAGGAAATTTTAGAGCACTTCATGCTTCCTTCCGCCAACAAGCTTTTGGAGATCGAAATTTCATTCTCCAGCAGGACATGGCACCTGTCCACACTGCCAAAAGTACCAATACCAGGTGGTTTAAAAACTACAGTATCACTGTGCTTGATTGGCCAGCAAACTCACCTGGCCTTAAGCCCATAGATAATCTATGGAGTATTATGAAGAGGAGAGACACCAGACCCAACAAAGCAGACGAGCTGGTTGTAGTTTATCAGTTTGGGTTATGCATAGCCAAACATTTAGTGACACAATTATGCTCATACCTGCTAGAAGTGATGTTGTTCAGAACATCAAAATTAATGGGTAACTCCCCATAAACATGGAAACCTTCATAGAAAATCGGAGTCAATCAACCCAACAAAAACCACTTTTCAAAATCACATCAGTAAAACATACATTTTTATTAGTACACATTTCTTACAAAAATATCAATTTAAACAAAATGAGTCAGTATCAAGGTGGAGACATGATAGAGAGACAAATAAGGTACCAGGTGGAAACACCTATCAATATTGAACCCCTCAACCAAGAAGGGGAAAACATTGTAACACCCTAATTGGGACATAGGGGAGGGTGAAATGGGAGCAAAAAATTCCTTTATGTAGACATTTTTATATGAACCACCTTCACTGGTGTGGGAACAGCACATGCCATAGTCACCAATAAATTCAAAAAAATATATGTAAGGGCAAAATCATAGCCCAAGGTTGTTCACACACACAGAAAGGTGAAAAGGAGTAATAGTCCTATACCTATGCTCCCATTATAACAAGCACCTCACCCACCATCCCTAGTCAGGGAACCGCTAAAGTGCTATTGGTAGTGCAAAAAGTACATCACCTTACCCATGAAGGGTCCTAGAGAGCCTCTCTACTGCCCGACGCGTTTCGCCCTGCTGGGCTTCCTCGGAGGGCTGTGTGGATGCATTATTAAGCCACCTGTATGCTTTTATAGGGGAGTAGATAATTTACAAATGGCGCGCGCCATCTTTGAAAAGCCGCGCATGCGCAGAAGCTCGCCTGAGTCCCGTCACGTCACTACCGGTCTTCCCGGAAACCGGCGCGCGTCATCGCAGTGGCTGTTGCCATGGCTGCGTGTGCACACACGGAACCGTATGGAAGACTGCAGCGACGCGACAGGACACTAATGCGCATGCGCGGGACATCAAACCAGATTCCTCTGCACATTGATGAGACAATTGAAAACATCTATTGGCTATTTAGAGAAAAGAAATCTTTCCAGACCACATGGTGTACCAATTTAAATATGTGAAGCCACAATATAGATGCATTTCAACATAATGATTCAACACTATCTATTTTAACACATAATGGAAAATATAAAATTCAAAATTAATAATCATAATCCATTTAAAGTGCAATAGAATAGATATACCAGAAAGAACGATACATATACAAAAATGAATCAGAGAACTCTCTTCAATGTAACATAGATAGTTATTACAATAAGAATCAGTTAGCTCTAAAATTATGCGCACGTCCTCCATCAATTTCTTGCAGCTCTTCACTCCCCGGTGTCCATAGTTATAGAGCAATATTGACGCATGTGGAGAGATAAAGACCTCATAAAAAACAAATAAGACAAAAAATTAAAATATGAACATACAAAAAAGATACAGATAAAATAATTAAAAACGAGAAAAAGAAGAGAGAGAAGAGGACCATTTAGAGGAATGACGTAAATGACAGCTGCTCATTAAGGCCTGCTGGGAACATTGTACCTAGGGTCACAATCCACCGGCACTCAAGCTGTGCCAATGCTTTTTTATAATCGCCCCCCCTGGCTCCACAATGGATGCGGTCTATGCCGCGAACCAGGAAGCCAGTCGGGTTTGAGTTATGGCACAGCTTGAAGTGCCTAGGGACCGTTTTTAAACCAGAAACATCTTGTATTTCCTTTGCCGCCACTATGTCCCTCACATGTTCGCGTGTGCGAACACGGAGTTCGCGAGATGTTAAGCCCACATAGATGAGCTTACAAGGGCATAGTGCATAATACACCACAAATCTTGTACTACACGATATATATGATAAGATTTGATATTCATTCAAACCATCTGCTGAAGAAAATGCGGTTGCTCGACAAATATTTACACAGGCTCGACATGAGCCACAAGGAAAGCACCCCCATTTTTTCTTTGGTTGCTGTGACCCAAACAGACCCCTCGAGGGGGCTGCCACATAGTGGCTACGTACCAACAGGTCTTTAAGGTTTTTGCCCCTTCTAGCTGTCATTAATGGATTGGATGGTAGAACCTTGTTCAAACACGGATCGGTCTGGAGTACAGACCAGTGTCTCTGCAAAATCTGGCGCATATTGTCCCATTGATTATTAAACGTAGAAATGTATCTTAGGACAAAATCTTTTTTACCATGTGTGTTAATGCGGCCAGGCCCCACAAGCAATTGGTCGCGGGGTGTGGCCCAAGCTCGACTATAACCTTTTTTAATGCACCGATTACTATATCCACGCTCGCTGAATCTGGAGAACACACCCTTTTCATTTTTATTTTTAAAGACCGTTTTTTTCTGCAGCAGCGTGGCACTGCGATGGGCGCGGCCTGTGCCCCGTCCTATGCCAACCTTTTCTTGGGCCACTGGGAGAGGGGCATTTTTGGAGGCGGGGTGCAGGCCGCGGCCCATGCGCAGTGCTGGTTTCGATTTATTGATGATGTTTTTATTATTTGGCAAGGGAGCGAGTCTGGTTTCGTAAACTTCATCGGTGAGCTGAATAAAAATAATCTAAATATTAAATTAACTTATAAGATCAACCCTAAAGTTATAGATTTTTTGGATATCAAAATAATGGTGGATGATGAGGGCAGGATACAGACCGATGTCTTCCGTAAGGAGACATCGGTCAATTCATTGTTACACGCTACATCTGCCCACACATCATCCACCATTCAAGCAGTGCCTATTGGGCAATTTTTAAGAATGAAAAGGGTGTGTTCTACCGATGGGGCTTTTAGGGACCAGGCTCGTGACCTGAGCTCCAGATTCAGCGAGCGTGGATATAGTAATCGGTGCATTAAAAAAGGTTATCGTCGAGCTTGGGCCACACCCTGCGACCAATTGCTTGTGGGGCCTGGCCGCATTAACACACATGGTAAAAAAGATTTTGTCCTAAGATACATTTCTACGTTTAATAATCAATGGGACAATATGCGCCAGATTTTGCAGAGACACTGGTCTGTACTCCAGACCGATCCGTGTTTGAACAAGGTTCTACCATCCAATCCATTAATGACAGCTAGAAGGGGCAAAAACCTTAAAGACCTGTTGGTACGTAGCCACTATGTGGCAGCCCCCTCGAGGGGTCTGTTTGGGTCACAGCAACCAAAGAAAAAATGGGGGTGCTTTCCTTGTGGCTCATGTCGAGCCTGTGTAAATATTTGTCGAGCAACCGCATTTTCTTCAGCAGATGGTTTGAATGAATATCAAATCTTATCATATATATCGTGTAGTACAAGATTTGTGGTGTATTATGCACTATGCCCTTGTAAGCTCATCTATGTGGGCTTAACATCTCGCGAACTCCGTGTTCGCACACGCGAACATGTGAGGGACATAGTGGCGGCAAAGGAAATACAAGATGTTTCTGGTTTAAAAACGGTCCCTAGGCACTTCAAGCTGTGCCATAACTCAAACCCGACTGGCTTCCTGGTTCGCGGCATAGACCGCATCCATTGTGGAGCCAGGGGGGGCGATTATAAAAAAGCATTGGCACAGCTTGAGTGCCGGTGGATTGTGACCCTAGGTACAATGTTCCCAGCAGGCCTTAATGAGCAGCTGTCATTTACGTCATTCCTCTAAATGGTCCTCTTCTCTCTCTTCTTTTTCTCGTTTTTAATTATTTTATCTGTATCTTTTTTGTATGTTCATATTTTAATTTTTTGTCTTATTTGTTTTTTATGAGGTCTTTATCTCTCCACATGCGTCAATATTGCTCTATAACTATGGACACCGGGGAGTGAAGAGCTGCAAGAAATTGATGGAGGACGTGCGCATAATTTTAGAGCTAACTGATTCTTATTGTAATAACTATCTATGTTACATTGAAGAGAGTTCTCTGATTCATTTTTGTATATGTATCGTTCTTTCTGGTATATCTATTCTATTGCACTTTAAATGGATTATGATTATTAATTTTGAATTTTATATTTTCCATTATGTGTTAAAATAGATAGTGTTGAATCATTATGTTGAAATGCATCTATATTGTGGCTTCACATATTTAAATTGGTACACCATGTGGTCTGGAAAGATTTCTTTTCTCTAAATAGCCAATAGATGTTTTCAATTGTCTCATCAATGTGCAGAGGAATCTGGTTTGATGTCCCGCGCATGCGCATTAGTGTCCTGTCGCGTCGCTGCAGTCTTCCATACGGTTCCGTGTGTGCACACGCAGCCATGGCAACAGCCACTGCGATGACGCGCGCCGGTTTCCGGGAAGACCGGTAGTGACGTGACGGGACTCAGGCGAGCTTCTGCGCATGCGCGGCTTTTCAAAGATGGCGCGCGCCATTTGTAAATTATCTACTCCCCTATAAAAGCATACAGGTGGCTTAATAATGCATCCACACAGCCCCCCGAGGAAGCCCAGCAGGGCGAAACGCGTCGGGCAGTAGAGAGGCTCTCTAGGACCCTTCATGGGTAAGGTGATGTACTTTTTGCACTATCAATAGCACTTTAGCGGTTCCCTGACTAGGGATGGTGGGTGAGGTGCTTGTTATAATGGGAGCATAGGTATAGGACTATTACTCCTTTTCACCTTTCTGTGTGTGTGAACAACCTTGGGCTATGATTTTGCCCTTACATATATTTTTTTGAATTTATTGGTGACTATGGCATGTGCTGTTCCCACACCAGTGAAGGTGGTTCATATAAAAATGTCTACATAAAGGAATTTTTTGCTCCCATTTCACCCTCCCCTATGTCCCAATTAGGGTGTTACAATGTTTTCCCCTTCTTGGTTGAGGGGTTCAATATTGATAGGTGTTTCCACCTGGTACCTTATTTGTCTCTCTATCATGTCTCCACCTTGATACTGACTCATTTTGTTTAAATTGATATTTTTGTAAGAAATGTGTACTAATAAAAATGTATGTTTTACTGATGTGATTTTGAAAAGTGGTTTTTGTTGGGTTGATTGACTCCGATTTTCTATGAAGGTTTCCATAGCCAAACATTTGTATAGATGAATAACGGATTCTTGTAACTACTCCTAGATTATCCATAGGCCTCTCAAGAGAGTGAGGACCTGTGACATTGAGATCTGTACAAATAACTCAATATGCAAATTTGTTGGTTTTCTCCCTTTACAGATATTATGATGATTGTGTATACATTGCATTGGTTATTTACAAAATGTGTACATCTGTTTGTTGTTGTTTAATAAACGAATTAAAAAAAAAACCAATGCAGACAAGCTGAAGGCTGCTATCAAAGCAACCTGGGCTTCCATAAGACCTCAGCAGTGCCACAGGCTGATCGCCTCCATGCCATGCCGCATTGATGCAAAAGGAGCCCCGACCAAGTATTGAGTGCATTTACTGAACATACATTTCAGTAGGCCAACATTTTAGATTTTAAAATCATTTTTCAAGATGGTCTTATAAAGTATTCTACTTTACTGAGATAATGACTTTTGGGTTTTCATTGGCTGTAAGCCATAATCATCAACATTAACAGAAATAAACACTTGAAATAGATCACTCTGTTTATAATGACTCTATATAATATATGAGTTTCACTTTTTGTATTGAAGAACTGAAATAAATTAACTTTTTGATGATATTTTAATTTTAAATTTTGTGAGAAGCACCTGTACAGTATATACTAAAGCTAGGTAAATACAAAGGGCACAACTCATCAACCCCAGCATTGCCCACACTGGTCTTGATGAGCAGGCACGCTGTAGTCAGAGTTGCTTATTTCATTAAGCCTCTTAATGAATCAGGTGCGACTGAAAAGTGGTGTAAGGCACACCACAGCTTATAATGAGTTTGACAAGAGGGCGTCACTAAGCCCCATCGTGCCACAACCCACTTTGGCAGAGCTGAATGAAACTGACAAGAAATCGACAAAAGTCATTAAATGTTTGCGCAACTCAGTAGTTAACAAAAAATTGTGAATTTTCAAAGCATTTTCAGTCATAATTTTGGCGTAATCGCTTTGATGAATCAGGTCCAAATCTCCCACAACCAACAGAAACTGATCCGAGATATAAAAATAGTGTCTGCACTTCCTCTATGTAGATGTAGGTTTTAATAGAGCCCACACAGATTCTTTAGTATACATGGAGTTATGTCCCAGAGGCCAACCAGACTGATATTTTCACAGCAATCCTTGACTTGGCCTCAGTCTTCCAAGATGTTCCATCTTCACAGCTATCAGACGGCATACTCTACAGACTCCTCTGTCCAAGGACAGGAAACCACTGAAGGAAGTGGGTGTTGTCGATTTGTGCTAGGCTTCCTGTCCATCTGAAAGAGCAGGATCCACTCTCACTTGTGCTGTCATGAGTGAAAGGAAAATAAGTAATTCCAAAAAGCTTCAATTACTTTTGTTTGCAAAAGTTTGTTTGAACCTTAGGACACTATGGGCATCTCTCACTAAATGCTTAGATTTTTTGTTTTATACATACAAAAGTGTCCCTTTGATTGGGCCAATTAAAGTAGTAATTGATCTTTTCACCATGCAGATATCGCTTTAGGCAATACTTCATATTAAAAAATAAAAAGATCCCCGTCACAAAAATGTACGTTGATAGCTGTGGATATAAAATTTCCTACAAGACAGTATTTTAGAGCCTGTAAACTATGGAATGTAAGAATATGGCCTTCCATGCGAGTTCCACTGAATTATCTGTGCCACATCTAAAAAGTGACCCAATTGGATTGGCAGGACTGTAGACGTAAAGTGAAAGGCAATCACAGATACAACGTAATCAAGTACAAAACCTGCAATAACATTTTTATATACAAATATGCTAACATTTGTGTTTTTAAAGTCATGGTCCTGTATATATAAACTCTATAGCCCCAAGGGTCTGGATAAAAGGGAAAAAAATGCTACAAAGCAGTTGGAAGATAAGGAATGTACAGCTTAGTATTATGTAAAATGTAGGTAAAAGCAGGGTGAGAAGCATGCATACCCACCCTTTGATTTGACAGAAAGAGGTGAGAAAGCAGATGACGAAGCAGCTTTACTTTTGTTATTAGGTTCACGAGAAGCAACGCTGGATGGTGTGAGGTCTACAGTTGAGAACAGATGCACAGAAGCAGCAGCAAAGATAGAAGCAAACACAAGACGTTATACAAAGCATGTAAGAAATGACAATACAGGAAAACAATAGTTTCTAGAGTTAGCTTCTTGATGCAAGGCCATGCAACACTGTAAAGAAATGTTAGGCTCATATGCTCTATTTGACACATGGTTTCTCTAGTAGAGCAACACAAGCTTCTCAGGGATAAACATTACCATCAACTTCAGCTGCTCATTACTGAAAAGATGTTCCTGTGAAATATGTGGAAAAGCTTTTATAGAGGAAATCACAAAAAAGCAATTTGATTAATCCAACAATAAGACGGATGTTTTATAATAGCCCGACGCGTTTCTGAAATTGTAATCTGATTCTTATTTTAGTTTATTTCCATTTCTGTTCTTCAACTTATCGCTACACTTACATGATAGAAATGATTTTTGATTTTCATCTGAGATCAGAGCAACACGTCACAACCCAATTAGTTATATTACCGAGAAACATACTGGACAAATCCCTGAAGCACACCCTTCCACTCCAAGACAAGCAAAATGATGGCATATTTACAGGACTTGTTGCAGAAATTTGTGACTGTCCTATTAATGTAAACGGGGCCTGCAAATAAAATGGGGTTTCCTCCAAACTACAAGACAGGTATGTTTGCATTACCTATGGTCAGAAACGCTTCTTTTGATAGGAGACATGGATGTTTTCTGCTGCGTTAACTTTACAAGGGAAAAAAAAAAATAAAATACGTTTTATGTCTCTCCCCTCCTCCACGCCACAGTCAACTTCATTAAAAAGAGTTGCACCAAAGTGGCAAATTGTGCCTATGAATTTATGTGACCAAACTTACTTTACATGGCATTTGTCAACAATTTTTGATGATGGGGTATTTTCATATAACGAGCTGTATTAAAATCATAAATGGCAATCTTGAAATTTTCACATTGGTTACAGGGTATATTTTAGATTCATACTTCCCCTTTTCAGGAAAAGTTTTATCAGGCTCTTTAGCAGCAGAAGAAGGGTTACAATGATCAGTGACATCTCAATATTGAACTGGGCTGACAACACTCTGCAGGTCACCTGGCTCCCTTCCCTTCACAATGAACTTTGTACAGGTAAGACGTTTAATGCAAAAGATAGGGTCAGAGTCAGTCTACTGCTGTTAATTTACAAGTGCATTTCCTGAAACAAAGGGAGGAATGAATCATCTAGAATTGCCCCAGCAGTCAGTGTGAAAATTGTTCCAGCAGTCAGTCTGAAAACTGCAATATTTATAAATCATTGCAGAATGCTTAATTAAAAACAAAAAACCACCATCGCTGACATTTACAAATTATATATATATATATATATATATATATATATATACACACACATATATATATATATATATATATATATATATATATACACACACACACACACATATATATATATATATATATATATATATATATATATACACACATACATATACACACACACACATACATATACACACACACAATCCGGTTTAGTCTATAGATCATTTTCCATATTCCATTTAAAAGGCTAACTAACCACTGAGCATATTCCTAACATTGCAAGTGATAAAAAAAAAAAAAACTGGCTGGAAAAACTTCACATTCAAAGAATGTTCCTTCTGTATATAGAATGTCTTCTGACAGGCAGTACAAGATTTTGTTCAGCTTTTTCCCCTGACTACGCTGCCTGTGCTCCCAGCTTACAGGGTAATGTCGCTGTACACTGCTGCACAGAATACATCACAATGATCACATGCATCTAATAACACAGGCAGAGTAGTCATCAAGACAAAAAGGCATGAGAAGAACATGCAGGGATGGGAGCAATGCACAAGTGCAGACTGCAAGGTTTTTCTACTGTTAGGAGATTACAGAAGAGGTTTTGCCGGACTAGAGTTTCCGTACAGAGGCTACAGTGCACGTACTATACAAGGACACATGTAATATTAGGATACCTTTAAGGAGAAAATGGTTTTGAATCATGCCATAAAAGTAGTGCCGTAAGATAGTTTGTCGGTAGTTCCATATGGAATGATTTTTTTGCTAATAAGATCTAGATAAGTGATTCCCTCATTGTTAGACTGGCGCCAGCTGCGTCCCCCCATACAACCACGACGATAATTTCAAAAAGGCTGTACATTAAAACTGTGATGCATCCCACCACTTTTGATTACTGCACTCATTATAAGCTTGGGTCCTGGGATCCAGAAAGATTAGTGAAAAGAGCTTCAGACTCTGGGATGCAGATGGACTTTTACTCAATAAAATTACCTACGGATTTCTTAAAGGGAATCTGTCACCTAATGTGAGAGCTACATCATATGAAGACGGACCTCAATTCCAGAGATATGTCACTTACTGGGATGCTTGCTGCAGGTTTTTATAAAAATCCCTGTTTTATCAGAAGCAGGTTATCACTAGAGAACTAGTAAACCTGCTGCCATATACACTCACTGGCCACTTTATTAGGTACACCATGCTAGTAACGGGTTGGACCCCCTTTTGCCTTCAGAACTGCCTCAATTCTTCGTAGCAGAGATTCAACAAGGTGCTGGAAGCATTCCTCAGAGATTTTGGACCATATTGACATGATGGCATCACACAGTTGGCGCAGATTTGTCGGCTGCACATCCCTGATGCGAATCTCCCGTTCCACCACATCCCAAAGATGCTCTATTGGATTGAGATCTGGTGACTGAGGAGGCCATTTGAGTACAGTGAACTCATTGTCATGTTCAAGAAACCAATCTGAGATGATTCGAGCTTTATGACATGGCGCATTATCCTGCTGAAAGTAGCCATCAGATGTTGGGTACATTGTGGTCATAAAGGGATGGACATGGTCAGCAACAATACTCAGGTAGGCTGTGGCGTTGCAACGATGCTCAATTGGTACCAAGGGGCCCAAAGAGTGCCAAGAAAAAATTCCCCACACCATGACACCACCACCACCAGCCTGAACCGTTGATACAAGGCTGGATGGATCCATGCTTTCATGTTGTTTACGCCAAATTCTGACCCTACCATCCGAATGTCGCAGCAGAAATCGAGACTCATCAGACCAGGCAACGTTTTTCCAATCTTCTACTGTCCAATTTCGATGAGCTTGTGCAAATTGTAGCCTCAGTTTCCTGTTCTTAGCTGAGAGGAGTGGTACCCAGTGTGGTCTTCTGCTGCTGTAGCCCATCTGCCTCAAAGTTCGACGCACTGTGCGTTCAGAGATGCTCTTCTGCCTACCTTGGTTGTAACGGGTGGCAATTTGAGTCACTGTTGCCTTTCTATCAGCTCGAACCAGTCTGCCCATTCTCCTCTGACCTCTGGCATCAACAAGGCATTTCCGGCCACAGAACTGCCGCTCACTGGATTTTTTTTCTTTTTCGGACCATTCTCTGTAAACCCTAGAGATGGTTGTGCGTGAAAATCCCAGTAGATCAGCAGTTTCTGAAATACTCAGACCAGCCCTTCTGGCACCAACAATCATGCCACGTTCAAAGGCACTCAAATCACCTTTCTTCCCCATACTGATGCTCGGTTTGAACTGCAGGAGATTGTCTTGACCATGTCTACATGCCTAAATGCACTGAGTTGCCGCCATGTGATTGGCTGATTAGAAAATAATTCTTAACACACAGTTGGACAGGTGTACCTAATAAAGTGGCCAGTGAGTGTAGTCCTCCATATTCATAAGCTCTGTATAACCCCCCATCACAGATTGGCAACCTTCTGTGTACACTGTGCAGAGGCAGAAAGCTGCCAATCAGTGGTGTGGGCGGGGTTATACAGAGCACAGCATCAGGAGATCTGGTAAATCAACAGCAGATATAACACTGATTTTACCAAAACAGCAGCAAGCAGCCCAGTAAGTCATACACCACTGGAATCAGTGTCTCAACCCTTACATCATGCTGCTCTCAGATGGGGTAGCAAACACCTGACATCAGATTCCTTTTAATGCATTTTTCACCACACTAATCTGAACATGGATCAGAGATCAGACACACTTTATTCCCAGTGCACATTCCACATATCCAATTGGAAAAGCTACTAGTGTATACCAAATAGATACAGAATTCTATAAGTCATACAGCTACAGACTGCTGATGTATGCTCAATGGGCACTGCACTGTGAACATGGCCCTACCTGCAGGATGGAATAGGGGTCGGATGCTGCATCTTCTTTCCAAAAAAGAAAATGAAAAGACATGTGGAATAAGAGGCTTAAAGGGGTTGTCTGCTACTGGGACAACCCCTTCTTAAAACTAAATGTTCGGCCCCAATAATATAACAAAGCCTATACTCCCCTCCCATGCTTGCACCATCCACACGGTGTCGGCAGTCGCTCTCTCTGGGGCTGTGATGCGGTGTTGTGACACGTGACGCTGGCACCCAATCAGCGCTTATGTCACTGTCTTCGGACAAATGGAACATCTAGAGGAGGTCATCAGGGCTGCAGCTGATCCCTGACTTCCTCTTCACATTCAGTTTGTCCGAAGGCGGAGAACGTGCTGATTGGGTGCCAGGCATTATGTGTCCTTCCACCGCATCAAAGCACCGGGACCACGAGTGCAGACACTGTGGGAATGGCGTCGGCACGGGAGGCGAGTATAGGCTTTATTATTGTATCAGGGCAGAATATTTAGTTTAAGAAGAGGTAGTCCTAGTAGGGAACAACCCCTTTAAATGTTTATCTGCAAAGTAACAAAACTAGCATGAAACTATATGTATCACCCTGCTCAACATACACATTTGCTGCAATGCATTATCCTTGCTTCTGGTGGTAAACTGGTGACATTTTTCTATTAGGGTATGTTTCCATGGTCAGTAAATGCTGCGAGTTGGACGCTCTGTACATCCACAGCGTCCAAATGTTACAGCACAGTGGATGGGATTTCATGAAATCCCATCTCCACTATGCGTGCAGGGATGCAGGAGACGCTTCCGGCTTCCCTGCGTAACCGGACAAGCGGCGCGTCTTTCCAGACCGCAGCATGTCTATCTTGCGGACACGCTCCGTCTCTGCAAGATAAAGTCACCCATACCATGTATAGGATGCAGTGATTCCGCATGGTTTAGTGAACACATGCAGAATCACCACGCATACAAAAGCCGGCAGCGTTTTGGACGGAGCGGACATGTGCTGTGTCTACAGCGCTGGCAAAACTGACTGTGGAAACAGACCCTTAATGATTGTAAGTTAAACCGTGTGCTCCACTAGAAAACAAAAATAAGTGCTGCATTTACGGACGATACTACTTTACATCGGTATAGAAATTCTTTGTTGAAACATGGTGAAAAAACAATGGAAATCCATATACCAAAAGCAAATGTATATATGCAGCATGCATGGTGTTGGATAAAGTCATTCAATACACACACATCGCGATACATGGAAATCTAGGGGAACTCTGGTAACAGCAGCCTAGATGACGTCCTTAAGGCTACTAATACACTTGGGTTCATATTGGAGAGCCAGCCTGACTCCGTTTTAGACTAGATTTCTCCTAAACCATGGCCAACTAAGTATAAAGAAAACCTATTTGATCAACTTAAGGCACGATCAAGAATAAGGGAACACTGCTAATAAATGTGGAACCGGCAGCTGACGTCTCTATTCTTTGACGTTACCAATTAAATGCAGTTAGCATTTAATGTCAAAACAAAAAGCAAGACTATAGAAACAGGCGTAAGACGATGGTACAAGACATGTATTGCTTCAGTAGACAGCCATGCATGCATAGAAATGGAGGTCTCTGAAGAACCGATGACATTGCCTCAGAAAGAATGGTTGGATGAGCATGTAAGACGGACAGACTTACTCTGAAGCGAAGGCTGAGGCTGCTGGAAGGAGGGGGATTGTCCGAACACAAATGGGCTGTGGACTAGGGAAGAGGGAGGTTTTGCAGCTTGATCAAAGATGGAAGGAGCTGGCAAATTAGGCCGTGACTGAATGGAATTCAGTAAGGCACTCAGCTGATCACCTGCAATGGGCAAAACAGTCAAAACTACAACCCGTTATTGAATGAATTAAACATAAATATATTAAAGTTCAGGACTTCTGAACTGACGTATCAAGAGAGTAAAAGAAAAAAAAATGTTCAAAACTAAAATAATGTCAGGTTTTAATAAAAAAAAAAAAAAAAATAATAAAAAATAATATCACAGCATGGCATGCAAAGGTATCACAACATGCAATAAAATAGATACAATATCATTCTTAAGGAAACTACTTCCCTGATCACAACCAGCAGATTGTTGTTCAAGGATTTCCATGAAATTGTTTTCAATAGACTCAAAACCTAAAACTAACGTTATCATTGGGCCCTACTTTATCTCCATTATACATAAGCACTGCACTGGGGGCTGGAATCCCTAATGATGTAGTGACAGAGAGAACACTTACACCATTTTTTTATTGTATAAAATAAAGAACGGATATCTAGTCCAAAAGCAACCAAGGCCATGTGAACAGTCCCATAGATTAGAATGAGTTCACGTTCTATACACGAAGTTCACAGACAGAACACTACGTGAAAGTCAGACGTCTGATTGAGGCCTTAACCTAAGTTCACATGGACAGTTTTCCTACACTATGTGTTCCTTATGAGCAGCAATTTTTAGTGGTTCTAGGCACCTTTTCATTACTTTTTTCTTTATTTGCGTCTTAAAAATGGAATCTGTCAGGAAGATCATCTACCTAAAACTATATATGGGCATGTAGGTCTATGTAATGAAAAGCTACTGACACCTTTAGATTGTTTATCTATTGCCGAAGAAGGAGAAGTTTCATTCATATGCAAATTGTGTTTCAAGTGCTCTGGGAATGAGAGCACTTAAAGAGCCACTGCCTTCCAGGTTGTTTCCTCGCCCAGCACCCATCTCTTTAGCTTGACTGACCACTCTGATATCACAGAGACAGTGAGCTACCAATCAAGCCAACAAGGCCAATGCTGGGCAGGGAAACACCCTGGCAGAGGAAATGCTCTGCCATGTCCAGAGCTCCTCATCTGCATAGGAATGAAAATGCTGATTGGGAATGCAGCAACATATAGGAGACAGAAAGTGTTGATGAATTTACATTTTAAAGACATGCACGACTGTGTAGTTTGGGGGGAGTTGATCTCAATGACAGATTCCCTTTTTCATCCAGTCATTTTCTATTACTTTGCTGCTACAGAGACCATACAACTCTGTAACCTAGCTGACTGTCTTGTTTACGACATGCAGAGCTCACTGGTCCTGGCTGTTTGGTCACTGTACTCTACAGCTCTGTTCTCTCACTGTTAGAAATAGCAGCAAAAATGTTATATAGAGCAGATGAGATTGTGAAGGAGGAAAGCATCCAAGTTATCAGGGAGGGCAGATCACACAGGATGCAGATTGGGTGAAAAACACACAAAGATGTTTGCAGATAGGGAGCAAGAGATTGCTTAAGGCCCTGTCTCACATAGCGAGATCGCTGATGCGTCACCGATCTCGCTACATGTGACACACAGCAGCGACCGGCCCCCCGCTGGATATCGCTGATCATGCTCGAATGTCCTGGGCCATTTTTTCATAGCGTGCATAGCTGTGTTTGACGCCAACGATCGACCTTGTGGGCGACGCAGAACTCAGGACGCAGGCTGGAATCGTTCAGAATAGCTGATGTGTAACAACGCACCAGTGAACCTTACCAGGTCGTATCGTTGTCGGGATCGCTGATGCGTCGTTGAAGAGATCTGCCTGTTTGGCAGCTTACTAGTGACACACCAGTGATCCCTACCAGGTCGTATCGTTGGCGGGATCACTGGTGCGTTGCTATGTGAAACGGGACCCTTAGGCAATGTGTGATTGTAAAGGGAAGAGCACAAAGCCATTCCAAAACGGATAGAATTACAAACTTCTCAAATATCAGTGCATCAGTACAAGGCAAAAGAGATCTCTGTGGGCCGTAGATAGGGGAAATCAGTAGCTAAGTTGTGCTTATATATATGGGACATGGAAGACAACTGGTATACTGGACACACAGACCTCACCTTCCAGTATATCTTAAGGGAAATGTCAGCGTGAAAAACAAACATTTCAAAATAAGAGCAGGTAGGGGGACAAACTATATACCAAGGTGTCCGATGAATGAGACTGCGATTCGAAACTTGGTGCAATTTATTTGTTTTTTTTTCAAATGCAAGATTACCATTCTAAAAGTATAACATGTATGATAATAAATATAAACTTATAATATAATTAATAATATTAAGCATTCAAATATTAGTTTTCATAGATATCATGAATGAAATGATTCTTCAATTTTCGCTTTGTCAAACATCTTGAACCATAGAGAAAACTGCAGCACAGAAACCCACATAAGGGTGAGTGCACGCAGTGCGGATTCAGCTGCGGATTTTTCAGCGCGGATTTGTAGGTAAAACTGCAGGTAAATTGACCTCAGGTTTTCCCCTGCGGTTTGACACCTGGACAATGGAACAGGTGTCAAACCGCTGCGGAATCCGCAGAAAGAATTGACATGCTGCGGATTTAAAACCGCGGAAAAATCCGCAGCATGTGCACTGCGGTTTTTGAAATCCCACTGGCTAACATGGTACTGTACATTGCTTGCGGATCTGCTGCGGATCCGCAGAGCCAAATCCGCAGCATAATCCACAGCGTGTGCACGTACCCTAAAAGAGTATGTGGCTGAATATTGTCTGTCGCCTTCTCCCTGTGCCAAAGGTCTTACAGCACTTCTTTTGCTTAAGGGGACACTTGCAATTTGAATATGAGACTATATCTTCCAATATATAACTTTCATATTACAGTGTTGAGCAGTTGTCCTCTCTGTAGGATCTAATTTTCAGATGTCTCTGGAGTGTATGGGATAAATCACAGCAATCAAACAGAAGAGATCCTGCCCTCCTCTCACTAACACACTTTCAGCAGCAGTACATGGAGGACATAAGGTACTGAGCAGGGTAGCTATGAATGCAGCATCTCTCCCTCCCATCCTCTCTGCATTGACTTGCACCATCCATTATTCCTTGGGGAGTGTAGAACACATCTCAAAACCAGATTTTACCAATAAACAGACTGAATGAGCTGTTCAGCAGTGCTTGAAAAAGATTCGCCACTTGAACCAAATATATACACACACACATATATATTATATATATACACACACATATAGCAAAAAAGCAGCGAAACAGCACATATATATATATATTTTTTTTTTTAGGAGTCTAACATGTTCAGTCATAAGGTTGTAATATGGTTCTGACAAACCCAATTTAGAGCATTACATTTAAACCTATAAATTCTAAAAATATTTCAAGAGGATCGGTCAGCAGGATTTCATCTCACAATCTATAGGATCAAGTAACTATTTCAAAAACAAGTCTAGCAATACATTTACATGGCCAGTCTGATCATCTGCTACTGAGGAATCAGCGTTTGAACTGATACAGTGGGGGGGGGGGGGGGGGAATAATTATTTGATCCCCTCGCTGATTTTGTAAGTTTGCCCTCTGACAAAGACATGAACAGTCTATAATGTTAAGGGTAGGTTAATTTTAACATTGAGAGATAGAAAATCAAAAATAAAATTCAGAAAATCAAATTGTATAAATTATATAAATTTATTTGCATTTTGCAGTGAGAAATACCGTAAGTATTTGATCACCTACCAACCATTAAGCGTTCTGGCTCCTACAAACCAGTTAGATGCTCCTAATCAACTCGTTACCTGCATTAAAGATAGCTGTCTTAAATAGTCACCTTTATTAAAAAAAAAAACAAAAAAAAACTGTCCACATGCTCAGTCAGTTAGGCTATGTGCACATGTTGCGGATTCTACTGCGGATGCGCAGCGGATTTGGCCCTGCGGATCCGCAGCAGATTCTGCTGTAGTGTACAGTACCATTATTATCAATGAAAAAAAAAAAAAACAAGTGCACATGCTGCGGATTTTTCCATGCGGAGTAGCTGCGGATTCAAATCCGCAGCATGTCAATTCTTTGTGCGAAATCCGCAGTGGTTTGATACCTGCTCCATTATAGAAATCCACAGGTCTCAAACCGCAGGGGAAATCTGCGGATTTTTTTCAGAATTTGTGCGGATAATGTGCACTAAATCTGCAGGTAAAACGCAGGCCATTTTACCTGCGGATTTAGCCAAATCCACGTGGAACAATCCGCAGAACAATCCGCACCATGTGCACATACCCTCAGACTCTATCCTCTACAAAGTGGGCAAGACCAAAGAGCTTTCTAAGGATGTCTGGGACAAGATCAAAGACGCTAGGTGAGAAGGAGACAACTGTTGGTGCAATAGTAAGAAATACAAAATGACTGTCAATCCACATCGATTTGGGAACACCATGCAAAATCTCACCTCGTGAGGTATCCTTGATCGTGAGGAAGGTGAGAGATTCAGCCTAAAACTACACGGGTAACTTTATGATCTCAAGGCAGCTGGGACCACAGTCACCAAGAAAACCATTGGTAACACATTACGCCGTAAAGGTTTAAAATCCTGTAGTGCCCGCAAGGTCCCCAAGAAGGCACATATGCAGGCCCATCTGAAGTTTACAAATCAACACCTGGATGATTCTGTGAGTGATTGGGAGAAGGTGCTGTGGTCACATGAGACAAAAATTGAGCTCTTAGGCATTAACTCAACTCGCTGTGTTTGGAGGAAGAGCAATGCTGCCTATGACCCAAAGAACACCGTCTCCACTGTCAAGCATTATGTTTTGGGGGTGTTTCTCTGCTAAGGCCACAGGACTACTTCACTGCACCAATGGGAGAGATGGATGGAGCCATGTACCATAAAATCCTGAGTGACAACCTCCTTCACGTTGCCAGGACATTAAGCCCTTCATGTGAAAAATGAGGATGAATGAACTCATGGAGATCAACATCCAACACTGCGGAGATACCATCACATGTCTCTCAACGCAGTGATTCTAGCGCAATGCCCCCGTCACTTATGGGAAATATGCAAAAACATGCAAAACACAAGCCGCGGAGACACCATCACATGTTTCTGAACGCAAGCAATGACTAGCCAGGTGTTTCCCCGGGAAGGAACAACCACGGGAAGGGCAGTCTCCAATGAAGGAAACCACCTATGCCAAAACATGATATTCATCCACAGACAGCTGTTTCGGGGTATTGCCCCTCATCAGTGTGGAGTAGGAAACTGGCCAGTAGGAGCAATGCCTAGTAAAAGACTGTGAAAAATGAGGATGAATGAACTCATGGAGATCAACATCAAACACCGCGGAGACACCATCACATGTTTCTCAACGCAGTGATTCTAGAGCAATGCCCCCATCCCTTATGGGAAATATGCAAAAACATACAAAACACCCCTTCATAACCCAGTTTATTTTGACCTTAATGACCTGGCCATTTTTTGCAATCCTGACCAGTGTCCCTTTATGAGGTAATGACTCAGGAACGCTTCAACGGATCCTGCTGATTCTGAACGTGACATATTGGGCTTCATGTTAGTGGTAAATTTAGGTCAATAATTTTTGCATCCATATGTGAATAAAACGGGAATTTGGCGAAAATTGAGAATTTCGCAATTGTCAAATTTTGAATTTTTATTCTGTTAAACCAGAGAGTTATGTGACACAAAATAGTTAAAAATAACATTTCCCACATATCTACTTTCAGCACAATTTTGGAAACATTTTTTTTTGTTAGGAAGTTATAAGGGTTAAAAGTTGACTAGCGATTTCTCATTTTTACAACAACATTTACAAAGCCAATCTTTTCAGGGACAACCTCACATATGAAGTCACTTTGAGGGGTCAATATGGCAGAAAATACCAAAAAAAGGAGATTTTTGTGTACTCACCGTAAAATCTCTTTCTCTTAGCTTTTAATTGGGGGGACACAGAACCGTGGGTGTTATGCTGCTGTCCACTAGGAGGCGACACTATGCATAATCTGAAAAAGATTAACTTTGGCTCATCCTCTGCAGTATACACCCCTGGACGGCGTCAGCCTTCTCCAGTTTTGTGCAAAAGCATTAGGAGGAATATACCAGAAACATAACCATGCCTGTAAAAAAAGGCTACTATAAACAGGCTCAAACAACAATATGAGAACCCAACCGTAACAACGGCCCGCAAGGGCTACAGGGTGGGAGCTGTGCCCCCCAATTAAAGGCTAAGAGAAAGAGATTTTACGGTGAGTACACAAAAATCTCCTTTACTCTGTCGCCTTATTGGGGGACACAGAACCGTGGGACGTCCTAAAGCAGACCCTGGGTGGGAAGCAGTGGCCGAATATTGTGCTGACAGTCCCCTAGACTTGGGGTACTGCCGCCTGCAGGACCCGTCTACCCAGGCTCGCATCCGCTGAGGACTGGGTATGCACTCTGTAGTGTTTTGTAAATGTGTGCAGGCTAGTCCAAGTGGCTGCCTTACACACTTGATGTGCTGAGGCTTGATGCCGAATGGCCCAAGAGGCCCCTACCGCCCACGTAGAGTGTGCCGTGATACCGGCCGGAAGGGGAGAATTGTTAAGGCGGTAAGCCTCTTGAATGGTGGACTTGATCCACCTAGCAAGGGTGGCTTTGGAAGCCGGTAGGCCCTTGCGAACGCCTTCTGGAAGGAAAAGTGAATCAGACTTCCGGAAGGGAGCAGTCCTAGACACGTAAATACGCAATGCCCTGACAAGGTCAAGCGTATGCAGAGCCTTCTCTACCCTATGAACGGGAGCCGGGCAAAGAGACGGTAGTGACATTTCCTCATTGAGGTGGAAGCTGGACACGACCTTCGGAAGGAAGGATGGTACTGTACGGAGAACCACCTTGTCCTGATGAAAAACCAGGAAGGGTTGTCTGCAGGAAAGAGCTGAAAGTTCAGACACCCTGCGTAGCGAGGTGATTGCCACCAGGAAAACCACTTTCTGTGATAGAAAGCGGAGTGAGACCACCCTAAGGGGTTCAAAAGGAGGTGACTGTAGTGCTGTCAAGACCAGGTTGAGGTCCCACGTCTCCAACGGACGTTTGTAGGGGGGAACCAATCGGGAAACCCCTTGGAGAAAAGTCTTCAATTGCGGCTTGTTAGCAATACGCCTCTGAAAGAGCACTGAAAGCGCTGACACCTTGCTCTTCAGCGAGCCCAGGGATAGCCCGGCGTCCAGGCCTGACTGAAGGAACCCGAGGACCTTTGGAAGAGAATAGGGAAGTGGAATCTGCCCACGAAAGTCGCACCATGTGAAGAAAACCTTCCAGGTACGATAGTAAATCCTGGCTGAAGTTGGCTTTCGAGCCCTGATCATGGTTTTAACAACGTCCAGTGAAAAACCTGCTTGGGTCAAAACCCAGGTCTCAATGGCCACGCCGTCAAATTGAGAGCCCCTGAGTTCTGGTGGAAGAACGGGCCTTGTGACAGGAGGTCGGGACGTGTGGGGAGACACCAGGGAGCGTCTGCTGTGAGTTGCACGACGTCGGCGTACCATGTACGCCTGGGCCAGTCTGGAGCGATCAGAATGGTGGGAACACCCTCTTGTTTGATCTTCCTCAGGACTCTGGAGATGAGGGGGAGGGGTGGAAAAAAGTACAGAAGCTGGAACTGGGTCCAGTCCTGAACCAGGGCATCTGCTCCGAGCGATTGCGAATCGCGCGTCCTGGCCATGAAATTGGGAACCTTGGCATTGAGATGGGATGCCATCAGATCCACGTCCGGGGTCCCCCAACGATGACAGATCTGACCGAAGACTTCGGGATGGAGAGACCATTCCCCCGAGTCCATTCCTTGTCGGCTGAGATAGTCGGCTTCCCAGTTGTCCACACCCGGAATGTGGACCGCGGAGAGTACCGACCTTGCATCCTCCGCCCATTGTAGGATACGCGTTACTTCGGTCATCGCCTGGATGCTGCGGGTGCCGCCTTGATGGTTCACGTATGCCACTGCCGTGGCATTGTCAGACTGTACTCTGATATGAGAGTCTGCCAGCAAGTGATGGAAGGCTTTCAACGCCAGGAAGATGGCCCGAATTTCCAGGATGTTGATAGGCATGGTCGATTCCCTTGGTGACCACCTGCCTTGCGCTCTGTGATGTAGGTGCACCGCGCCCCAACCCATAAGGCTTGCGTCGGTGGTCAAAACCTTCCATTGACTGGAGAGAAAGGATTTTCCCCTTGCAAGCGAGGTTGGCTTGAGCCACCAGTGCAGGGACCTCCTGGTGTTTGCTGATAACCAGAACTCCCTGTCGAGGGAGAACGGATTCATGTCCCAGGATTTGAGGATGGCCAGTTGAAGGGGTCTGAGGTGAAACTGGGCAAATGGTACCGCCTCCATTGCTGCTGCCATCCTGCCAAGTACTCTCATGGCATACCGGAGAGAACTGGGGGACTTGCGGAGGAGTGTGTGAACTCCCAGACGGAGAGCCAGTGCCTTGTCCCTGGGGAGGATCACCAGACCCTTGGAGGTGTCAAATAGCATCCCCAGGAAGGTCAGAGACTGACTCGGGGTAGTCGAGGACTTCCGTAAATTGACTAACCATCCCAGGCGCGTCAGAGTGTCGATCGTGATCGAGACGTTGACCTCGCAGTCCTTGAGGGTGGGGGCCTTGATGAGAAGGTCGTCCAGGTATGGAACGACTACTATGCCTCTGGAGTGCAGAACATCCATGGTAGCTGCCATGACCTTTGTAAATGTTCTGGGGGCCGTGGCCAGACCGAACGGGAGGGCCACAAACTGTAATGGTCTTGGTTGATTGCGAATCGGAGAAACCTCTGATGGGCGGGAGCAATCGGTATATGCAGGTATGCGTCCTGTATGTCTATGGAGGCAAGATATTCTCCCTTTTCCATAGACGCAACGATTGACCGGAGGGATTCCATGCGGAAGTGACGAACTCGAACGCACTTGTTGAGTTGCTTGAGGTCTAGTATGGGTCGGACGCTGCCTCCCTTCTTGGGCACCACGAACAGGTTGGAGTAGAACCCTCGGAAGCGCTCTTCTGCTGGGACTGGCACTATGACTCCTGCTCGCAGGAGGGAAGAAACCGCTTGACGGAAGGCCTGAGCTTTGAGCAGGGATTTTGGAGGGACAGAGGGAAAAAACCTGTGCGATGGGCTGGTAGTAAACTCGATTTTGTATCCTGAAGACACTATTTCCTTGACCCACTTGTCTTCTGTAATAGGCAGCTAGACCTGCTGAAAGAGTAGCAGTCGTCCACCTACAAGTGGGGTGTCTTCCAGAGGGCATGAGTCAGGACGAGGGAAAAGTCTGAGGTTTTCCTCCTTTAGGTTTTGCCTGGCTTGCCTTTGATTGCCAGTTCCTGTCCGGCCTCTGTGCCGCACGTGTGTTGTCCCTGCGGGGGGAACGATTACGGTTTAGTGCTGGGCGTGAGACGGACCAGCCTGAAGAATTCCGAAAGGATTGGAAACGAGATTGATTACGCCTTTTAAACGTGCGTTTTGGTCTTAGTTGAGGGAGGGAAGTACTTTTGCCCCCGGTAGCATTGGATATCATTGTATCCAGCTTTTCACCGAAAAGACGGCCACTGAAGTACGGGAGATTTGTTAGGGACTTTTTTGAGGCCGCATCCGCTTTCCATTCTCTTAGCCAGAGAATACGCCGGATTGTAATGGCGTTTGATGCTATTCCCGCTATTCCTCTTGCAGAGTCCAACGCTGCAAGGACCATGTAATCTGCCACCACTGCAATTTGCACCGCCTGGTCCGCCAGCTGAGGATTTGAAGCTTGAAGGCCCTTTTGCAATAGAGCAGCCCAAGCCATGTTGGCCTTGGCTGCCCAAACTGAAGCAAATTCGGGAGCCAAAGAGGCACCTGCCGCTTCAAAGATTGAACGAGCCATGCGTTCGACTTGTCTGTCTGCCGTGTCTTTGAGGGTTGAACTGTCCGGCAGCGAGAGAAGCGTTTGTGCTGCCAGCCTAGAGTCTGGAGGGTCCACTTCAGGCGGATCAGTCCAATTCTTGGTGTCTTTCTGTGGAAAGGGGTATTTTGCTTCCAAATACTTGCGATTGGCGAATTTTTTCTCAGGCTGCGAAAAATGCTTAGAAAGGATTTTTTGAAATTCCGGGTGATTAGGGAAGACCTTCGATGGTTTCTGAACACTTTCAAAGGAAATCTTGTGTTCTGGTGCTTCCGGGGTTGGATCTGAAATGTCCAGCACCCGAAGGATGGAAGAGACGATATCCTCAACTATCACAGTATTGCTAGGGGGACAAGGGAGCAAAGCGTTCTCTGTTTCGTTATCTGAATTGGAGTCACATATGCCCCCTGAGTCTTGCGCATCGCTAAGGAGCTCCCTAGCGGGCGAACTAGAGCGGAGGTTTCCCGTGGTCTGGGATCGCTGTAGAGATCCGCATTGTCCTTCTCTATCAGGGGACGGCCTTGGTGACCTGAGGCCACTGTCTCTCCCTGGAGGGGGACGACCTATTGCTATGTGAGGACGCAGCTGAACGCGACCTGTGGGTCCGCTTACGCCTCGAATTGTCGGAAGCGTCCTGATCATGAGACCGGACGTCCCTTTGCTGGGTAACGTTCATAGCCGAGACATGACCCTGCAGTAATGTGGAGGTCAGGTTATCTATAGACTGTGTCATAGACTGCGACATCTGAGTCGCCCATTCCGGCGCAGTAGCGGTCGCAGAAGCGTTGGTAGGGACTTCTTCGGGTTCTGATCCTGTTTTTTGGGTACAGTCCCGGCAGTGCGGGTACGTGCTGCCACTGGGGAGAGTGGCCTTGCAGGCTGTGCAGACTGCATAAAAGCAGTCTTGCCTGGTTCTTTTCCTTGAGCCCGACATAGTACCTAGGCTGATTAGTGGAGGCCCTACAGGGGTATCTACGCAGAGGAAAGGAGGAGAGCGCTATATGGTATAGCAATTCACAGCTGAGTACCAAGGACCCAGCAGTGATCTTACCCCACCGGTGCTCCCCCTTAGGTCCAGCGCTGATAATTCCCACGTCCTGTGCCCCCCGGAGACTGCTGTGCTGCGTTCTTTCAGGTGCAGCAAGATGGCCACCGGATTCTGAGGTGGAGAGGGAAGGGGGCGGAGAGCTGGAAAAGGGCGGGCTGGGCCATGTAAAAGCGCGCCCCTCCTGCCTCGATCCGCCCCTTCTATGACACTGCAGTGTCATTTTCGTCATCCGGGGGGCGGGAATGGGGCGGCGACTTTGGCTAGGCCGAAGCCGCGGCCTAAATTTGAGGTCTCCTGCCCAGCAGGGCTCCAGGACGGCGCGGTCGTCCGCGGGGGGGGGGGGGGTCTGATTTAAACCAGACCCCCCCAGAATGAAAGGAGGGCTGGCGGTGGGGCCATATATGTGACTGGGGCCCTGTGGCGCCAGTGCTGCAGAGACCGGGGCGCAGGGAGCCCGGTCTCTGATAAGTGCCGTGCCTCTCTGCACCTCCTCCGGTCCCAAAAGGAGCACACAGGTGGACTGGGGTCCCTGGTGCCTGGTACAAGCCCTACCTGCGGTGTCTCAACCTAATACCCCCAGAGGGGGATTAGGGAGGGTGCTGCTGTCACCGTCAGGGGCTTCATCGTTGCCTCGACCTCGACCCAGAGCCGGACGGAACTGAGGAAGGAGGGGGGTCTCGACCTCGAACCAGTACCCGAGGGACTGGTGAGGGAGCGACATGGGGAATAGCCACCTCGACCTCAACCGGGTACCCCTAATAGGGGACCGAGGAGAGAGTCTCGCTGGAGACCCTCTTTTCTTCATCTGTAGTCCTTTGGAAAAAAATCCAGGAAAAAGACGGAGTGAAAAAAAAAAAAAAAAAAATTAGGTGTGCCTCCTGCGACACTAAGCAAAAACTGGAGAAGGCTGACGCCGACCAGGGGTGTATACTGCAGAGGAGGAGCCAAAGTTAATCTTTTTCAGATTATGCATAGTGTCGCCTCCTAGTGGACAGCAGCATAACACCCACGGTTCTGTGTCCCCCAATAAGGCGACAGAGTAATTACACCATTCTAAAACCTCAAGCTACTCAAAACTACATTCAAGAAGATTATTAACCCTTCAGGTGCTTCACAGGAACTAAAGCAATGTGGAAGGAAAAAATGGACATTTTAATTTTTCCAACAAAAATTTTCTTTTAGCATCAATTTTTTCATTTTCCCATGGGCCAACAGTATAAAATGGATGCTAAAATTTGTTGGGCAATTTCTCCCGAGTACACCGATACCTCATATTTGTTCATAAACCACTGTTTGGGCGCACGGCAGGGCTCAGAAGGGCAGGAGCGCCATTTGACTTTTTGAATGGAAAATATGCTGGAATATCTAGCGGTTGCCATGTCGTGTTTGGAGAGCCCCTTTGTGCCTAAACACTGGAGCTCCCCCACAAGTGACCCCCATTTTGGAAACTAGACCCCCCAAGGAATTTATCTAGCTGCATAGTGAGCACTTTGAACCCCCAGATGCTTCACAAATTGATCCGTTAATTTAAAAAAAAAAAAAAAAAAAAAAAAAAAAACTTTATTCACAAAAATTTTTAGCCTGAGTTTTTTCTTTTTCACATGGGCAACAGGATAAAATGGATCCTAAAGTTTGTTGGGCAATTTCTCCTGAGTACACCGATACCTCATATGTGGTCATAAACCACTGTTTGGGTGCATGGCATTGCCCGGAAGGGAAGGCGCGCCATTTGACTTTTTGAATGGAATATTAACTCCAACCATTAGCAGACACCAGTTTGGAGAGCCCCTGTGTGCCTAAACAGTGAAAAACTCCCACAAGTGACACCATTTTGGAAACGACCCCTTAAGGAACTTATCAAGGTGTGTGGTGAGCACTTTGAACCCCAAAGTGCTTCACAGAAGTTTATAACGTCGAGCAGTGAAAATATAAAAATCATTTTACTTTCCTCAAAAATGATTTTTTTAGCCCGCTATTTTTTATTTTCACAAGGCTAACAGGAGAAATTGGACCACAAAAGTTGTTGTGCAATACATCCTGAGTACACCGATACCCCATATGTGGGGGGGAACCACTGTTTGGGTGCATGGGAGAGCTCGGAAGGGAAGGAGCGCCATTTTGGAATGCAGACTTTGATGGAATGTTCTGCGGGCGTCATGTTGCGTTTGCAGAGCCCCTGATGTGCCTACACAGGAGAAACCCCCCACAAGTGACCCCATTTTGGAAACTAGACCTCCAAAGGAGCTTATTTAGATGTGTAGTGAGCACTTTGAACCCCCAAGTGCTTCACAGAAGTTTATAAACGCAGAGCCGTGAAAATAAAAAAAAAAAATATCATTTTTTTCCTCAAAAATGACTTTTTAGCCCGCTATTTTTTTTTTATTTTCCCAAGGGTAACAGGAGAAATTGGACCCCAAAAGTTGTCCAGTTTGTCCTGAGTACGCTGGTACCCCAATGTGGGGGGAACCACTGTTTGGGCGCACGGCAGGGCTCAGAAGGGAAGGAGCGCCATTTGACTTTTTGAATGGAAAATTAGCTCCAAGCGTTAGCGGACACCATGTCGTGTTTGGAGAGCCCCTGTGTACCTAAACTTTGGAGCTCCCCCACAAATGACTCCATTTTGGAAACTAGACTCCCTAAGGAACTTATCTAGATGCATAGTGAGCACTTTGAACCCCCAGGTGCTTCACAGAAGTTTATAACGCAGAACCATTAAAGTAAAAAAAAATTTTTTCCCTCAAAAATAATTTTTTAGTCCCCAATTTTTTATTTTCCCAAGGGTAACAGGAGAAATTAGACCCCCAAAGTGCAATTTTTCCTGCGTATGCCGATACCCCATATGTTGGGGTAAACCACTGTTTGAGCTTGGAAGGGAGGGGGCACCGTTTGATTTTTTGCCATGACGCGTTTGGAGACCCCCTGATGTGCCTAAACAGTGGAAACCTCTCAATTCTAACTCCAACCCTAACCCCAACACACCCCTAACCACAACCCATCCCCAACCCTAACCCAAATCCCAACCCCAACACACCCCTAACTCTAATCCCAACCCTAACCACAAGCGTAACCCTAATCACAACCCTAACCCCAACACACCCCTAACCTTAATTTTAACCCTAATTCAAACCCTAATTCCAACCCTAATAGAAAAAGTATTAAGTTACGTACCGGTAACGGTATTTTTCGGAAGCCCATGACAGCACCACGAGAGAGGGGATCCGCCCTTTAGGAACAGGAAACCTACAGATACAAAAGGGCGGCACCTCTCCCACGCATCAGTTGGTTTACAGAGCTTGAGAGGCTACCATGGTTAGTACACAACATATAATATATACAACCCATCTACCCTATATAGCAGTTTTTTTTTCTCCCACATACCGTAAATTGTGAACAATCTTCTAAAGGAGTGCACCCTTATATGTGAACAAGGGAGGGAACAAAGGGTGCTGTCATGGGCTTCCGAAAAATACCGTTACCGGTACGTAACTTAATACTTTATTCGGACTCCCATGACAGCACCACGAGAGAATTACAGAGATGTAAACTAATTTAGGGCGGGACTACAGCCTGCAGCACCCTTAGCCCGAAGGTGAGATCTGAAGAGGCACCCATATCTAATCGATAGTGGTTAAAAAAGGTGGAAGGAGATTACCAGGTGGCCGCCTTACATATCTGATCAATTGACACTCCAGATCTTTCTGCCCAAGATGATGCCATGGCACGAGTGGAATGCGCCCTCAGGTTCTGCGGAGCCGGACCTCCACCTGCTGTGTAGGCAAGAGAGATAGCCTCCCTAATCCACCTTGCTAATGTGCGTTTCGATACCCTACAACCTTTCCTGGGACCTTGGAAGGATAGGAATAATGCATTCTCCTCCTTCCAAGGATCCGTGGCTGCTAAATATTTAAGTAAGCATCTCCTAATATCTAATGCCTGAAGTTTTTGCTCCTTAGGGTTGGTCGGATTAGGGAGGAAGGAAGGCAGAACTATCTCGTGTCCTGTGAAATTGTGATGCTACCTTGGGAAGGTATGCGGGATCTGGCCTTAGGATTACTCTATCCTGTAAGAACTCTGTGTAAGGGGCAATCTGGAAAGTGCCTGTATGTCGCTCACTCTACGTGCGGATGTTATCGCCACCAGAAAAGCTGCCTTAAGAGATATAATCTTTAATGAGGCCGAATCCAGAGGCTCAAATGGTCTTTCTGTCAAGGCCGTAAGGACTAAATTTAAGTCCCAAGGTACACATCTGTCTTTGTGTATGGGTCTCGATCTAGCCGCTGCTTTGATGAACCTTGCTACCCAATAGTTATTGGCAATATCACATGCAAACAAGGCCCCTAAGGCTGAAACTTGAACTTTTAATGTACTTGTGGAGAGACCCAATTCCAGACCCTTCTGGATAAATTCCAGAATATGTTTCGTGGGAATTCCGTCTCTGGCATCAAACTGAAAGGTGGACAGGAATCGCTTCCAGGTCCTAACATAAATGTTAGTGGTAGTCAATTTCCTGCTTTTTAGGAGGGTATCAATTAACTTCTTGGAGAACCCTCTATCCTCTAACAGTGACCTTTCAAAGACCACGCCGTCAAATGGAGTCTCACTACTTGTGGGTGGCTGACTGGCCCCTGGTAGAGGAGATCCGGAAGGTTCGGCAGCACCCAGGGATCGCATACAGACATGGTCCTCAACCATGCAAACCAGGTCCTCCTGGGCCAAAAGGGGGCAATTAATATGACTCTTGCCCGATCTTCCCTGATCTTCCTTACTACCAGAGGTAGAAGATTTAATGGCGGGAAGGCGTATGCCAGAGAAAAGTTCCAACTTATCAGGAGGGCGTCCACTGCCAGTGGATTTTCCCTGGGATTCAGAGAGCAGAACGATTTTTCTTTTCTGTTTTCTCTGGTGGCAAAGAGGTCTACCTCTGGCCGACCCCATCTGCGGACAATCTGGTGGTAAATATCCCTGTTCAAAGCCCATTCTCCTTGTTTTAGAGCCTTGCGGCTTAGAAAGTCTGCCTTTACGTTGTCCTTTCCTCTGATGTGGAGCGCCGTCAAAGATAGAAAACTTCCCTCTGCTATTTGAGGAGACGTTCTGTTGTCCGCATCAGGGCGTCGGAGCGGGTTCCACCTTGGTGGTTGATATATGCTACCGCTACCTGGTTGTCCGAGAGTATCCTCACGTGATGGCCCTGTAGGTACATAATGAGTTCTTTGACTGCCTGCTCTATCGCCAATAGCTCTCTTTGGTTGGATGAGATCTCCGTATCCGAATCCCACTGTCCCTGTACCACTATGTCCCCCATATGGGCCCCCCAACCGAAGGGACTAGCGTCTGTGGTTATAACACGGGTTATCTGCGTTATCCAGGGCACCCCTGAGGCTAGGTTCTCATCATCGAGCCACGATCTAAGCGATGTGACAGTCGAGGGGCTTAGCAACAGTTGACCTTGTAAGGAGTGTCTTAAGGCCCTGCTATTAAATAGGACATCCTTCTGAAGGGCTCTAGTATGGAATTGTGCCCACCTAACTGCTGGGATGCATGAGGTTAGAGATCCCAACAGGGACATGGCCTGTCTGAGGGTCATAGAAGGATTATCAACCGCCCGAAGAACCTGCTGCTGTATCTTTTGCATTTTATCCAAATGGCAACAGACACTGCTGAGTTTCTGAATTTAATAGTAAGCCTAGAAACTTTTGTATTCTTGAGGGCTGGAGTCGGGATTTCTCGTAGTTTAATATCCATCCGAGGTTTTCTAACCTGGACTTCGCTCTTTCTATCTGGGATGTACAATGCCCCCCCGATTTTCCCACAATTAAAAAATCATCCAAATATGGAACAATCAGGATGTCCACTTCCCGTAAATGCGCCATCACTTCGGCCACTATCTTTGTAAATACCCGGGGCGCTGCTGAGAGACCAAAGGGAAGGGCTCTATATTGATAATGACGGACTGTGCCGTCTATTGAAACCGCCACCCTCAGGAACTGCTGGAAGTCGGCATGGATAGGTACATGATAGTACGCATCTTTCAAATCTATGACCGCCATAAAACACCCTTTAAACAATATTTTTATTGTCGTATTGATGGACTCCATCTTAAAAGTACGGTTCACCAAAAACTTATTAAGGAAACGTAAGTTAATGATCGTTCTAAATGTCTTATCAGGTTTTTGGATCAGGAATAAGGGAGAGTAGAACCCTCTTCCTCTCTCAGCTTCTGGAACCTCTATCAGGACGTTTTTCTGGCATAGGCTCAAGACTTCCGCTTCTAAAGCTGCTTGTTCGAGGGGTGAAGATCTTAAAGGAGTGGATTTAAAGGTATCCCGCGGGACCTGGGTAAACTCCAATCTAAGCCCGGTGGATATTACATTGCGCACCCAGTCACTATTTGTAATCTGTGACCATGCCGGAAGGAAGGATGATAGTCTACCTCCCACGGGAATTGCTAGTCATTGATTTTGTCTCTTTTGATCTCTAGACGAGCGTCTAAACATGTAGCCCGTACCTCTTCTCCTTCTATCTTCCCATCTGGGACGGTCTCTAGTAGGTGAAGAATTGCGCCTTCTCCCCTGACCGAATCTTCTTCTACCAAATGGGCGTCGGTAGGATGTAGGCCAGAGATTTGGGAATTTTTTCTTGTCGTCCCCCGCCTTCTCAAGCAGTTCGTCCAGGACTGTGCCGAACAAATATTCCCCCTCACACGGAATAGTACAAAGCTTCGCCCTGGTCTGAATGTCTCCCTGCCAGCACTTTAGCCATAGGGCTCTACGAGCCGCATTAGAGAGACCTGCCGCTCTGGCTGCCATTCTTACTGCATCCGCCGAGGCATCTGCTAGGAAGGCTGCTCCCTCTTGGAT
Organism: Dendrobates tinctorius; assembly: GCF_039654945.1. Lineage (NCBI taxonomy): Eukaryota > Metazoa > Chordata > Amphibia > Anura > Dendrobatidae > Dendrobates > Dendrobates tinctorius. The sequence goes on from NW_027361732.1 coordinate 50,227,141, forward strand.
TGTTGGTAGGGCCCCAAGAATTGTTTGTCTTGACGTACCCTGTTTTAATTGTGACTCCAACTGGTCCAACCAGACCATCATGGACCTGGCTGTGCATGTTGACGCCACTGCTGGTCTTAAGGAACCGGCTGCCATCTCCCAAGTATTCTTAAGGAAGGTGTCTGCCTTCCTGTCTAGGGGATCTTTAAGGGATCCCATGTCCTCAAAGGGCAGCGATGACCTTTTCGATGCCTTTGCAATGGCCGCATCTAATTTGGGGGTCTTGTCCCAAGTATTTACTGCCGGATCGTCAAAGGGATATCTGCGTTTGAGGGCTGGTGGTAGCGACCCTCTTTTATCTGTTTTTTTCCACTCTGTGGATTAGATCCTGGATCTTTTGATTTAACGGGAAGACTCTACGCTTCCTCTGCTCCAGCCCCCTGAACATGACATCCTGCATGGATAATTGGGGCTTAGGCTCCTCTACTTCCATTGTCCCTCTGACTGCTTTGACCAGCTTGTCTACCCGGTCAAGAGGCAGACAAAATCGCCCAGAGTCCTCTTCTCCTGAGGAGGACGAGGGAGATGAAGCCTGGGAGTCTCTACTTCTCCTCCATTCTGCCGAGGAATCGGACTCCACCGGGACCCCGCCCTTTATAGTTTCCGGCTGGGATAGTGACTTTAGGGTTTCCTTCATTTCTGCCCTAACAATGTCTCTCAAACTCGCTGCTACCGCGGGCGACTCTTCCGCCACTGTCTGCTGAATACAGGGGGGGCACGAGTCCGGTAATGGGCATGCACAGAGTGCGCATTCCCTGTGTTTAGTTTTACTTGAAGCCTTCTTCCCCTAGAATAAAGCACAGAAGGGGGGCCCAGTCACTGAGTGAACTTTAACGAAGATCACTTACCAGTGCCACAATCAAGTACCGGAGGATGAGGGGGATTCTTCTCAGACGATGCTCCTGTCTGCTTAGAGGAGCTTTTATGGCCGGACTGGTCACTTCGTCCGGCACGTTCGCTGTCACGTGACTTTCTTTTTCTGCTTGACCTGCCGAAGGTCATCCAGGGGCGGCAGAGATGTTTGTCGCTGCTGCCGTCGTTGCTGCTGCTGCCGCCGCTGCTCCTGCTCGCTCTCCATTACTGCTCGCAATAATGTGGCCAAGGCAAGGCACCCTGCCAGGGTCCTGCCTATATACCCCTCCTCCGGACAGCAGTCTGTGTGCCGCGCCCCTCCCCCCCTAATAGGGCTCCCTTCCCCAGCTGGCGCCGCACCCGGCCGGAGAGCCGACGCTCATCGGCGTTTGCGATGGGCGCCGCCATCTTGTTTTCCTTGCGCCTGCGCAGTGGCGCCGCCGACCCGGAAGAACCTCCTCCGGCCGCCCCCTGACGTCACCGCGACCCCCGCCTGACCGGAAGTCACGTGGGACGCCCGGGAGCTTCGGGATACCGCGCTCCCCGGTCGCAGCCCCCCCGCAGCTCGCCGGCCACCGCACTAGCGCCGCCGGATCCGGGGGCCCCCGGGGGGAACATACTCACCGGCGGCGGCCTCTATCCTGGAGTCGGACATCCTCCGGACGCCGCTCCCTGCTGACTACGCCACCGCCGTACTACCCATCCTGGGCCACCGTGGCGTCTTCCAGGGATCCGCATGAGGCCGAGGTAGGAGACCCCCCCGCTACCTGTATCGGCCGGCCGGCCTGGGATCCTGGTCTTCTGTAGGATCCCGTCCCTTCAGGAACAGGAAACCAACTGATGCGTGGGAGAGGTGCCGCCCTTGTGTATCTGTAGGTTTCCTGTTCCTAAAGGGGCGGATCCCCTCTCTCGTGGTGCTGTCATGGGAGTCCGAATAAAAAATATATATTTTCTTTACTTTATTATTTGTCCCTACCTATGGGGGTGATAAGGGGGGTGATTTACTAATTTTTTTTAAATTCTGATCACTGTGATAGGATCTATCACAGTGATCAAAATGAATGAATGGATGAACTCGACGGGCGTACTGCGTCCGCCATTTTGGAAGATGGCGACGCCCATGATCCGGGACGGCGGTACACCGCGACTTGGAGGGTACCGGGGGGGGGGGTGATCGGAAGGCGGGGAGCAGAGGGAAAGTGAAGGGGGAGCAGTTGATGACGGCGGCAGCAGATAGCCGCCGTCAGTAGGTGGCGGGGGCCGATCGCCCCCCATCAGTCGTGGAGGAGGGGGTTTCGGAACGGTGTCTCCAGCCATGCCCGATGCTATTTCAGCATCGGTCATGGCTGGATTGTAATATTTCATTAAATTTCATCGGTGAAATATTACTATCGCTCTGATTTTCTGTTTCACTTTCAACAGCCAATCAGAGCAATCGTAGCCACGGGGGGGGGGGGGTTAAGCCACTCCCCCTGAGGTGAAGCACAAAGGGTCCTCTGTCTGCGGGTCGTGTGACCTTTCAGTGACCCCGGTCACCCGACCCACAGGAGGGCGATTTATACCATGATGCCTACGTAGGCGTCATGTGTCGTATTGGCACGAGTTTTCATGGGTGGGGAAGGGGTTAAAAATGGATCATGGTTGGGTCTTCCAGCAAGACAATGACCCAAAACATACAGCCAAGGCAACAAAGGAGTGGCTCAAAAAGAAGCACATTAAGGTCATGGAGTGGAATAGCCAGTCTCCGAACCTTAATCCCATAGAAAACTTATGAAGGGAGTTGAAGCTCCAAGTTGCCAAGCGACAGCCTCAAAATCTTAATGATTTAGAGATGATCTGCAAAAAGAGGAGTAGACCACAATTTCTCCTGACAAATGGCTCCTTGGACTCATTTGCATATCAATTCAAATGCTTGATTTCTCAGTGACAGAGGAACAGACTGTGTAGGTAAAGGTATTGCTGGAATTTTATTTGAAAGATACATGTACATATACAGTCATGGCCAAAAGTATTGACACCCCTGCAATTCTGTCAGATAATACTCAGTTTCTTCCTGAAAATGATTGCAAACACAAATTCTTTGGTATTATCTTCATTTAATTTGTCTTAAATGAAAAAACACAAAAAGAATTGTCCTAAAGCCAAATTGGATATAATTCCACACCAAACATAACAAAGAGGGTGGACAAAAGTATTGGCACTGTTCGAAAAATCATGTGATGCTTCTCTAATTTGTGTAATTAACAGCACCTATAACTTACCTGTGGCACCTAACAGGTGTTGGCAATAACTAAATCACACTTGCAGCCAGTTGACATGGATTAAAGTTGACTCAACCTCTGTCCTGTGTCCTTGTGTGTACCACATTGAGCATGGAGAAAAGAAAGAAGACCAAAGAACTGTCTGAGGACTTGAGAAACCAAATTGTGAGGAAGCATAAGCAATATCAAGGCTACAAGTCCATCTCCAAAGACCTGAATGTTCCTGTGTCTACCGTGCACAGTGTCATCAAGAAGTTTAAAGCCCATGGCACTGTGGCTAACCTCTCTAGATGTGGCCGGAAAAGAAAAATTGACAAGAGATTTCAATGCAAGATTGTGCGGATGTTGGATAAAGAACCTCCACTAACATCCAAACAAGTTCAAGCTGCCCTGCAGTCCGAGGGTACAACGGTGTCAACCCGTACTATACGTCGGCATCTGAATGAAAAGGGACTGTATGGTAGGAGACCCAGGAAGACTCCACTTCTTACCCCGAGACATAAAAAAGCCAGGCTGGAGTTTGCCAAAACTTACCTGAAAAAGCCTAAAACATTTTGGAAGAATGTTCTCTGGTCAGATGAGACAAAAGTAGAGCTTTTAGGGCAAAAGCATCAACATAGAGTTTACAGGAGAAAAAAGAGGCATTCAAAGAAAAGTACACGGTCCCTACAGTCAAACATGGCAGAGGTTCCCTGATGTTTTGGGGTTGCTTTGCTGCCTCTGGCACTGGACTGCTTGACCGTGTGCTTGGCATTATGAAGTCAGAAGACTACCAACAAATTTTGCAGCATAATATAGGGCCCAGTGTGAGAAAGCTGGGTCTACCTCAGAGGTCATGGGTCTTCCACCAGGACAATAACCCAAAACACACTTCAAAAAGCACTAGAAAATGGTTTGAGAGAAAGCACTGGAGACTTCTAAGGTGGCCAGCAATGAGTCCAGACCTGAATCCCATAGAACACCTGTGGAGAGATATAAAAATGGCAGTTTGGAGAAGGCACCCTTCAAATATCAGGGACCTGGAGTGGTTTGCCAAAGAAGAATGGTCTAAAATTCCAGCAGAGCATTGTAAGAAACTCATTGATGGTTAACGGAAGCAGTTGGTCGCAGTTATTTTGGCTAAAGGTTGTGCAACCAAGTATTAGGCTGAGGGTGCCAATACTTTTGTCCGGCCCATTTTTGGAGTTTTGTGTGAAATGATCAATGTTTTGCTTTTTGCTTCATTCTCTTTTGTGTTTTTTCATTTAAGACAAATTAAATGAAGATAATAATACCAAAGAATGTGTTTGCAATCATTTTCAGGAAGAAACTGAATATTATCTGACAGAATTGCAGGGGTGTCAATCCTTTTGGCCATGACTGTAAATAGTTTGTGGGCAAAATCTTGGTGATAAATTCCCTTTAAAGTAAAAGGGGCTGTCCCATGAATAAAGTACATTTTAATCAATAAATCTTTGAATAATAAGTTCAATAATTATTATTTATTATTATAGCGCCATTTATTCCATGGCGCTTTACATGTGAGGAGGGGTATACATACAAGTACAGTAATCTTAAACAATACAAGTCACGACTGGTACAGGATGAGAGAGGACCCTGCCCGCGACGGTTCACAATCTACAAGGGATGGGTGAGGATACAATAGGCGAGTGTAGAGCCGGTCGTGCAGCAGTTTGGTGGATCGGTGGTTACTGCAAGTTGTAGGCTTGTCGGAAGAGGTAGGTCTTCAAGTTCTTTTTGAAGGTTTCCATGGTAGGCGAGAGTCTGATATGTTGTGGTAGAGAGTTCCAGAGTAGGGGGGATGCGAGGGAGAAATCTTGTATGCGAATGTGGGAAGAGGAGATAAGAGGGGAGTAGAGAAGGAGATCTTGTGAGGATCGGAGGTTGCGTGCAGGTAAGTACCGGGAGACTAGGTCACAGATGTATGAAGGACTCAGGTTGTAGATGGCTTTGTATGTCATGGTTAGGGTTTTGAACTGGAGTCTTTGGGTAATAGGCAGCCAGTGTAGGGATTGACAGAGGGGAGAGGCCGGGGAATAGTGGGGGGACAGGTGGATTAGTCGGGAAGCAGAGTTTAGAATAGATTGGAGGGGCGCAAGAGTGTTAGAGGGGAGGCCACAGAGCAGGAGGTTGCAGTAGTCAAGGCGTGTGATGATGAAGGCATGGACTAGGGTCTTTGCAGATTCTTGGTTGAGGAATGTACGGATCCGTGAAATGTTTTTGAGTTGAAGTCTAAAATCCAATGGAGCTATTTTTGGACTTCGTGCGCTGCTTTAATAACATACAAGATTACAGTTGAGATGAAAGATCAATGTTTTTATTCCCAACGCGTTTTGAAGTATGAGCTACTTCTTCCTCAGGGGGTGACAGCGCACGAAGTCCAAAAATAGCTCCATTGGATTTTATACTTCGGCGGTCATTTATCTGACCCTTGGACGTGCAGCAACTTATCATTAATCCTATGTGCCTTTTCTCTCCGACAACGGGTGAGTAGAATTTATATATTTCTATAATCTTATCATCGGATAAGACCCTATTTGTGCTTTTCTGTTCCTATAGTGCAAACCTTTGAGTTGAAGTCGGCAGGAAGTGGAAAGGGCTTGGATGTATGATTTGAAAGAGATCAGTGTCAAGGATAACCCCGAGGCAGCGAGCTTGGACTGGAGAGAGTGGGCAGCAGTATACTTTAATTGATAGGTCCGTGTGTGGGGGGGGGGGGGGGTGTCGTGTGAGATGGGGGAAAGATGATCAATTCTGTTTTGCCCAATACTTGAATGTGTCAAAAAAAAAAAATCCTGTGCTGAGAATCTTATAAATGTGCCTGTTTAGAGAAAACGTTCTACCTCACAGAAAGCAGAAACTACATCCCAAGCTGTCCTGTCTGTATACTCTCTTTTTGCATCCCCCCTGCCCAGGAGCTGTGTATGGTCAGCCACAGCCATTACACAGTACACAGCAGGGGCACATTTACAAGATTATCTCAGCACTGGAACATTATTTATATTTAACACCCAATAGTGGAACTTATTTTTATTCCAAAATCTATTGAAAAAATGTACTATTTTTGTAGGAAAACTCACATCCACAGGTGACGGCCATCAGCCAAAGCGCCCTTTCTCCCGGCTCTCCCACACGTTTTCAAGGGTGGGGGGACGTGAGAAGACTCTTCCAGACAGGTCTTAGAGCAGCTACTCTCCGAAGAGCAAGATGGGGGGTAGGGCATTATAATCCAAACTGCCTGATCCTCATCTCCGCCAAAACCATGTGTCAGAGAAGAGTTGTGAGGGCCCTTTACGAATTAAATGGTTGGCCAAGGTGAGGTCAATTTTTTCAGAATTTATTGTGTATGGGGCCTTATAACCCCTAGAAAAAAAATCTACAGCCAAGTATAGACAATGAACATCAGACTCAAGTTCGTGGCCACCTCCTCATGTACAAAAAATAAAATTACAGCATTAATAACAGATTAATCTTCAGTATAACAAGTCATTTTTACAATTTGCAGCTGTTCCAAGAAAATACCAGATACTCAAATACAGGTAAATCTTAAACTTTTGAAGAGAATACCCTGTTACTCTTAAAGGGTACCTGTCAGCAGGATTGTGCTCAGTAAGCTACACACAGTGTCAGGTCGGCGCGGTTATACTGATTACATTGATACCTGGGTTGATGAAATCCTTCTTGTGGTTGTACAGCCGGCGCCTACCTGCAGAAGGTGATTTTATTTTTTTTCTTCAATATACATAATATTCATTATGTAAAATAGGGGGCAGGTCAGTGAGGGATCAGTGACCGGTCAGAAGCCATACAGATGAATATTTAAGCATAGCACCACATGAAAAGCCCCCACACAGGCCGCCCCGAAGCATGAGAATCTCATTAACCGAAAACTGAAAATAAAGATTACACAACAACCACAAGACGGATTTCATCAACCAAGGTATCATTGTAATCAGTATAACGGCACCGACCTCACACTGTGTGTAGGTTACGGAGCACAATCCTGCTGATAGGTTCCCTTTAAGTCATACAAAGCAAACACTTTAAACTAGTTGCAAAATAATTAGCAGGTCCAAATGAAAATATTTCATTCTGTCACTAATGCTTATGTCTATGGTCACTTGTTACAACATATACATGGTGTTCAGCCAGGGCTGTGGAGTCGGAGTCGGTGCTCATTTTGGTGGAGTCGGTATAAAATGGACCGACTCCGACTCCTAAAATATATAATAAATTGGGTACAGTAATTCAATGCAGGATGTGCTGAATATTTTTTCATAGGAGTTTGGGAAAGTTATGAAATGTCCTATAAATGGCTGTTCTATTCCTGATCTAAGGCTACATTCACACACAGCGTTTTTCCTGTGTTTTTTGAGGATACGTTTTTCAGCTGCAAAAGCTGATCATCTTTTTAAAAAACCGCATCACCTGAAAGGTTTTTGAGCTCATAGATAATGTTTTCAATAGCAAAAGCAGAATAGAAATCTGCTCTATCCATTTATCCATATCTGTCTATCCATATCGTATCTGTACCAAAAAGAATGAAAACCGGGTAGTACACCAATATATATTCTGTTCTATCTAAATATCTTGATTATTGGATCATAAAAATGATTAAATGTCTGAGGTTCACATTGTACTACAATAAATTTTTCACTTAAATATAAGCAATATGTGTGGGAGTCGGAGTCGGAGTTGGTGTAAGGGAAATTGAGGAGTCGGAGTCGCAGGTTTGGCTTACCGACTCCACAGCCCTGTGTTCAGCCACTTACTTTTTGCAAGAGTTGGACACGATTGATAGGGCACCAGTCAGGGTGTCCATAATTTGACAAAAAATCACTGCTTGCAACAGTTCCTTACCCATCTCAGAGAGACTGATGTCACCGAACACAAAAGTGACCTGCTTTATCATAATTATGAGGGAGACTCCCAAGTCAGACACATGAATGGGGGGTCCAAAGGTGCATCAAGCCAAGATGAGCAGAGCCATTTAACAACTATATTCTAACGTGAACACAGATTTTCCAAGAGGAAGGAGATAAGGGTGTTCTCACAGACAATATACTCCTTTCCCCGTTTTAATTGAATGTGTGTACAGCATGGTAATATATGATGCATTTTTCCCCCGTGCATAGAAAAAACATACATTTTACAATAACCTCAAAATTTTGACGCCCCCGGAAGAAATCAGCGGTGAAACGCGTGTTGGGGTGGAGCTGCCACTTTTCCTATTTTATTTGATCTACAGGTATTGATATTTTATTTATATTATCATTTTCTCGTTCGCCTTATTGGGGGACACAGAGACTATGGGTGTATGCTGCTGCCACTAGGAGGCTGACACTATGCACGAAAAAGGTTAGCTCCTCCTCCGCCGTATACACCCCACCGACCGGCAGGAAATTCCTCAGTTTAGCTTAGTGTCAGTAGGAGGTGGACACGGGTCTTTTATTAGACCCATATCTACCTCAGTGTGCGTCGTTTCTTTGCAGGTTCCGGAGGGATACGGAGTGAACAGTCACATCCGTACTCCCACAAAGAGACTATGAGTACGGCGTGTACTGCCACCCCGTATCCTCATAGGTCTCCGCAGCAGGACCAGGAGCCTCGCACAAGTAGGTGCCAGCCGCACGGACGGTCCTTGCCCCCCGCCTCCCACCCTCTCGCCTAACAGAGCCTGAAGGTTGGATGAGGCGCGGATTTCATAGAGACAGACAGCGTGGGATTTTCAGGTACCTTTATTGTAAGGCCCCCTGCCTGGGTGAGTATGTCAGTCTTCCCCCGGCGTTTTCTCTTGGAGCGGTCGCCAGGGGGACCACGTTAGGGTCCCTGCACGCTCCGCATCCCCCCACGGTCACCGCATCCATGCAGGCCCCGGGTCTTCACGGGCCTCGTTCTGCGCTCCCCCCCCCCTTTTTTCCATCTCGGCAGGGGTAGCGCTGGAGTCGGGCAGTTCTGGGCAGGGACGCGGCCCGGTGTTGCGACGCGTCTTCCGCGCCGACCCCCTGCTGACAGGCGGCCGCCGCAACTAAATTTAGGCCCCGGCTTGTGTTCGGGCCTACTGCAGCGTCGCGGCCACGCCCCCCGCCCCTTTCTTCTAAGCGGGCTTCTCTCCAGCTCTCCCCAGGCCCTCCCCCCACCTTTCCCTCTCCTGCCCAGCATATAATGGCTAGAGGGCAGCAATTATTAACCCTGCGAGGAGCTCCGCCCTTCCCCTTCCCCGGGACCCGCGCTTTTCTACAGGCAGGCGCCATCTTCACAGCCTGCCAGCCGGACGCAGCTGGAGACGCTCCCCAGCCCCTGAGCAGTTTCTGCAAGCAGCTTTTTGCCTCTTTGGGACGGCCAGCCGGACTTCTCCCTGATCTGCATCCCCGGACAGGTCGAGCAGCATCGCTTTTGGGGACACCGGACAGTGAGTAGCTCTGCACGGCAGACTGACCCTTCTCCGCCCTCTGTCCCCCAACCTTCCGGCACGACCTCAGGGGTCAGTCCTCTCCCCTCTGCCTGGACTGTAGCAATCCAATCCAGCCCGACGCCGCTCAGGAGCCATCCATAGCCCCAGGGGTGAGTGAGCCCCCCTTGCCGGGTTGGGCCTCCTCCCTATCACAGTCGGTGGCAGACCTCACCAAGGTGTCTCAGTCCCTAGTAGCCGTTCTGGATAAGTTGCCCTTGGGAGCTTCTGCGGGACCTTGCACGTCCCAGGACGTCCCATCTGAGCCAGCCAGTGTCAGTCGCAAGAGACCCAGGCAGGATCTCCAGGCGGAGTCCTCTCCTCGCCCTACCTCACCCCACACTCCCCAGCAGTCTCCCTCTCGGGCCTCCTCTCCCGAGTCAGGTGAAGCGCTTTCGGAATCTGAAGGGGTCTTAGAGCTGGATTCGGATCAGGATGCGAACATGAATGTTACGGTGCAGAACCTCATTGCCGCGATTCACCATACCTTCGACATCACTGACGCCTCTGCGAAATCCTCAGATCAGGAGGTTTCGTTCAGACGGGCCGAAACACCTTCCAGGGTGTTTCCCTTTCATTCCGAGTTTGGGAAGATTTTTACCAAGGAAAGGGAAGATCCGACTAGACGCTTTCAAAGAGGAAAGCGTCTCGGCGTGCTGTATCCGTTCGCTAAAGAGCTCACGGACAACTGGGCCGCTTCTCCTTCAGTGGACCCTCCCGTATGCAGACTCTCTAATAATACTGCTGTTCTTCCGCTGTCGGGTGTAGCGTCTCTAAAAGATTCTAATGACAGAATCATAGAATCCCGAGCAAAGTCTGCCTTCGAGGCGGCATCTGCGGCGGTATGTCCACTCTTTGCTTCATCTTGGGCAGCAAAGGCTATATCCGCTTGGGCAGAGGACCTTCGGCAGGGCATTCTGGATAAGGCACAACCGGAGCATTTGGCCGATCTCGCCAATCAGATTTCCCATGCGGGGGATTATCTGCTTTCTGCTTCCTTGGATGCCGCATCTTGCGCGGTTCAGGCGTCAAGCAACATCGTGGCAATCCGACGTACAATTTGGCTCAAGGTCTGGCAGGCGGACTTGTCCTCTAAAAAGTCTGACTAATCTGCCTTTTCAAGGAGTGCGTCTCTTTGGGTCCCAATTGGGCCAGATTATTAAGGACGCTACCAGAGGTACGAGTTCTCTTCTCCCCCAATCCAAGCCTCGCAGACCTCCTCCAAGGCGTCAGTTCCGTCCCTTTCTGTCTTTCCGCCGTTTCAATGCGGCGGAAAACCCTTCCAACCAGCAAAGGCCACAAGCACGTCAGGAAAGAAAGAAGGTCTCCTTCAGGCCCACTCCGTCCTGGCAGTCCCACTCTTCCCAGGGAAGACCACCCAGATCTAGATCTGGACGGTCTACGTCCGCATGACTATCATCGGTCTTCCGTGGGTCCCTTCCAATTGGGAGGTCGACTTCTTTTCTTCAGTGACGTCTGGTTCGCCTCAGTAGAGGACGCTTGGGTCAGAGAGGTTGTATCGACAGGATACAAAATAGAGTTCGTTTCTCTTCCACGGGATCGCTTCTTCCATCCCGTCCGCCACGGGATCCTGCCTTGATCCCGGGGTTCGGTTCGGCCATCGCCTCTCTCCTCAGCTCCGGGGTGATTGTGCTCGTTCCCGAATCGGAACGCTTCACAGGGTTTTATTCAAACCTGTTTGTGGTGCCGAAAAAGGATGGGGCGGTTCGACCCATCTTGGATCTCAAGTTACTCAACAAGAGAGTTCGCCTCCGCCACTTCCGGATGGAGTCGGTTCGCTCGGTGATAGCCTCCATGAAGGAGCAGGAATTCATGTGTTCCATAGACATCCAAGATGCCCATCTACACGTGCCCATATTTCCCGGACATCCGAAGTTCCTGTGGTTTGCGATTCACCACGAACATTATCAGTTCGTCACGCTCCCTTTTGGGCTCGCCACCGCTCCCAGGGTCTTCACGAAGATTATGGCGGCGTTGATGGCCTTGTTGAGGATCAGAGGTCTTGTTCTTTTTCCGTATCTCGACGATATTCTGATCAAGGCTCCCTCCTTTCATCAGGCCCGCCTAAGTGTGGCGATCGTTCTAGACACCCTGTCCAGTTTTGGGTGGATCGTCAACCGGAAAAAGTCCTGTCTGATCCCTACTCAACGCCTTGTGTTTCTGGGCCTTCTTTTCGACACTCGTCGGTCAAGGGTATTTCTCCCACAAGGCAAGATTCTTTCCCTGCAGCAGGGCGTCCGATCACTATAGATCGCACGGTTTTCATCTCTCAGGACAGCCATGAGGATTCTGGGGAAGATGGTGGCAGCAATAGAGGCAGTTCCCTTTGCCCAGTTTCACGCCAGGCCCCTCCAGCAGGCCATTTTGTCCAGGTGGAACAGGTCGGCTCTGTCTCTGGATCGTCCGGTTCGTCTTTCATGCCGGATCAAGCGGTCTCTCAACTGGTGGTTGACGTCTCCCCTCATTCTCTCGGGGCGGTCCTTTCTTCCCAGATTGGCACAAAGGACGCCAGCCTCATTGGCTGGGGTGCAGTGTTCCGCAATCACACTGTTCAGGGTCGATGGTCGACTCAGGAATCAGCTCTGCAGATCAATGTCCTAGAGATACGAGCGATCCTTCTGGCTCTCGTCCACTGGGAACGGCGCCTCAAGGGCCTGCCTGTCAGGATTCAAACAGACAATGCCACAGCGGTGGCGTATATCAACCGACAAGGTGGGACACGGAGTGTCTCAGCCCTGGCGGAAGTGTCCAGAATTCTTCAATGGGCAGAGACCTTTGTTCCAACAATTTCCGCGGTTCACATTCCCGGCGTGGACAACTGGGCCGCCGATTTTCTAAGCCGCGAGGGTCTCGCGGCAGGGGAATGGTCCCTACATCCGGAGGTGTTTCATCTGCTCTGCCGTCGGTGGGGAACCCCGGACGTAGACCTCATGGCGTCTCGCCTCAAAAGGAAGGTACCACAATTCGTGTCCAGGTCTCGGGACCCCCTGGCAGTGGGCGCCGACGCTCTGGCCGTTCCTTGGTCACAGTTCGAGCTCCCCTACCTGTTCCCTCCCCTGCCTCTTCTTCCCAAGCTGTTGAAGAAAATCAAGGCAGAAGGGATTCCAGTCGTCCTCATCGCCCCGAATTGGCCCAGAAGGTCTTGGTTCGCGGACATTGTCAACCTTCTCGCGGACGCCCCCTGGAAGCTTCCCGACAGGGCAGATCTGCTGTCGCAAGGCCCGATTTGCCACCCCAATTCTCGGTCGCTCAATTTAACGGCGTGGCTGTTGAGACCGAGGTTTTGAAACGGGCAGGATTCTCTGACCGAGTGATTCATACCATGATCCGCGCCAGAAAGCCTTCCTCTTCCAAGATCTATTACCGTACTTGGAAAGCCTATTTCTCCTGGTGTGAGGCCATTGACATCGCGGCCATGGTTTTTTCGCTTCCTTCTGTTCTGGCGTTTCTTCAGACAGGGCTGGATGCGGGGCTTGCTCTCAGTTCCTTGAAGGGTCAAGTTTCGGCACTGTCCATTTTATTTCAGAAGACGCTGGCCTCCCGGCCTCAGGTCAAAACCTTTCTTCAGGGTGTGGCTCACACGGTTCCTCCGTACCGAGCGCCCGTGGATCCTTGGGATCTTAATTTCGTTCTTGGGGTTCTGCAAGGTCCTCCTTTTGAACCTCTCAGGGATGTTTCCCTTGCCCTCCTTTCTTGGAAGGTGGCCTTTCTGGTGGCCATTACTTCCATCCGACGTGTGTCAGAATTAGCGGCCCTTTCTTGCCGCTCTCCCTTTTTGGTACTTCATCAGGACAAGGTAGTTCTGCGGCCTCCGCCCTCTTTACTTCCAAAGGTGGTATCTTCGTTTCACCTCAATGAGGACATTGTTCTGCCATCCTTCTGCCCGAGCCCAGCTCATCCTCGGGAGCGATCCTTGAACAAGCTGGACCTGGTCAGGGCATTGAGAGTCTATCTAGCCAGGACATCTTCCTTGCGGAAGTCAGACTCTCTGTTTATCATTCCAGACGGTGCAAGGAAAGGTCACTATTGCTCGCTGGATCAGATCGGCAATTTTGGAGGCATACCGGGTCAAGCATCGTGCAGCTCCTTCAGGGATCAGAGCGCACTCTACCCGGGCGGTGGGTGCCTCCTGGGCGGTGCGCCACAGAGCTTCCGCGCTGCAGCTTTGCAAAGCTGCAACGTGGTCTTCGGTTCACACTTTTGTGAAATTCTACAGGGTCCACACCTACGCTTCGGCGGACGCCAGCCTAGGTAGAAGGATTCTGCAGGCCGCGGTGGTGAGTCCACTGGCCTGATGGAAGTTTGTTTCCCACCCCAGGGACTGCTTTGGGACGTCCCATGGTCTCTGTGTCCCCCAATAAGGCGAACGAGAAAACAGGATTTTTTGGGTTGCTTACCGTAAAACCTGTTTTTCGGAGCCTTCATTGGGGGACACAGCACCCTCCCATGTTCTATAACTCCTGTTCTTATGTTTGTCGATTGAAAACAGAACGAACAACTCAACTGTAACCAATCTATTCCGTTACTTCTCCTACTGCTTTCTCACTAACTGAGGAATTTCCTGCCGGTCGGTGGGGTGTATACGGCGGAGGAGGAGCTAACCTTTTTTGTGCATAGTGTCAGCCTCCTAGTGGCAGCAGCATACACCCATGGTCTCTGTGTCCCCCAATGAAGGCTCCGAGAATCAGATTTTACGGTAAGCAACCCAAAAAATCCTGTTTTTGGTTACATGAAAACTTTCCTCTATCATTGAGTAGTTGTTTATACACTTGTTACCTATTGTGGAATTTTTGTACCCAGTATTTTCTATTGCTGTTTGATTCATTTATGGCTTAATGGCATACCTGGTTTAAGATCATGTTCACATAATATTTTTAGTGGCATCTCTCTTTGTGAGACTTTTCTCTGGTTTTTTAATTTTTTGTATTTGTATCTTTATAAATTATTAATAAACATTGTGTTTTTATAATTTTTTTGGATCTTTTCATTTTCCTTTGACTACTGTCATAGGAATTTTGTTTCCAATGCCTATCTGGGTAGGATAAAGGCTTAAGCCCTGATGCATTTTCCCCCCGTGCTTAGAAAAAAAACATACGTTTTACAATAACTGCAAAATTTCTAAAGTCACATTCACAGTGTTTTTGTAGTGCGTTTTCGTCAATTTTGGTATATATTTTTTTTTACGCGGCATGTTATTTCTTTAAGCATTTTTACTGTTTTTTCCCCCAATTGCATACAATAAACACAAAAGATGGATTTTTGGTTCTTACCGTAAAATCTCTTTCTTGGAGCCTTCATTGGGGGACACAGAATACCATGGGTGTATGCTGCTGCTGCTAGGAGGCTGACACTATGCAAAAACAAGAAAATTAGCTCCTCCCCGGCAGTATACACCCACCGACAGGCACCAAGCACCTCAGATGGTGAAAAAGCAGTAGGACAAGCAACGAGAAAAAACTCGAACCATATGTACCAACCCAACAAGGGACTCTAAGACCCAACACGGTACAACTGAAACAGGGAGGGTGCTGTGTCCCCCAATGAAGGCTCCAAGGAAGAGATTTTACGGTAAGAACCAAAAATCCATCTTTCTTTATCGCCTTATTGGGGGACACAGAATACCATGGGACGTCCCAAAGCAGTCCCAAGGGTGGGAACAGCAATAAGTAACGAAAGTAACTGAAAGGCTTAGGTCGGCCGGTGAGCCACCGCCGCCTGCAGAACCTTCCTACCAACCACAGCATCAGACGAGGCCTGGGTATGAACCCTGTAGAACCTCATGAAGGTGTGCAAAGATGACCAGGTTGCAGCCTTGCAAATTTGCATGGCCGAGGCCTGGTGACGAGCAGCCCACGAAGCCGCCACAGCCCGGGTGGAATGAGCTCTTACTCCCGGAGGGGGCCGCTTTTCCTGAAGACGATACGCTTCCAGAATGGTAGAACGAATCCAGCGAGCGATCGTGGATTTGGAAGCCGGAAGACCCTTCTGGCGACCTTCAGAAATGATCAGCAAGGAATCGGACAGATGAAAGGAAGAGGTCCTGGCAAGATAGACACGCAGGGCTCTAACTACGTCCAGTTTGTGGAGAGACTTCTCAAGAAGATGAGATGGAGCCGGACAAAAAGAAGGAAGGACGATATCCTCATTGATATGGAAAGCGGAAACTACCTTTGGAAGAAAAGAAGGAACGGGCCTGAGGACGGCTTTGTCCTGATGAAGAATGAGGTAAGGAGAACGACATGACAAGGCCGCCAATTCAGAAACTCTTCTGATGGATGAAATGGCGATCAAAAAGGTGACCTTCCAAGAGAGAAGGGACAAAGGAATGTCCTGGAGAGGCTCGAACGGCGCCTTCTGGAGCGCGCTAAGGACGAGGTCGAGATCCCACGGGTCTATTGGCGAACGATGAGGAGGAGCCACGTGGGAAACCCCTTGTAGAAAGGTCTTGACCTGTGGTAGAGAAGCTAGCTCTCTTTGGAAGAGGATAGAGAGAGCGGAAACCTGGCCCTTGAGCATACTGAGGGACAGACCCGCGTCTAACCCAGCCTGAAGAAACCCCAGGATAGACGGGATAGAAAAAGACATCGGGAAGACTCTTATCATCGCACCAACGGAAAAAAGCCTTCCAGTACCTATAGTAAATGCGGGAAGAGGCTGGTTTCCTGGCTCTGATCATAGTTTGAATAACCTGACTGGACAGACCTGATTCCTTCAGAATTGCGGTCTCAACGGCCATGCCGTCAAATTCAGAGACTGAGAATTCTCGTGGTAAAGGGGGCCTTGCGAGAGAAGGTCTGGACGGTCCGGAAGCCTCCAGGGAACGTCCGCGAGCATGTTGACCAGTTCCGCGTACCAAGGCCGTCTTGGCCAATCTGGAGCGACTAGAATCACTGGTACGCCTTCCGATTTTATCTTTTTGACCACCCGAGGTATCAATGCCAGAGGCGGGAACAGATACGGAAGTTGAAACTGGGACCACGGAGTCACCAGTGCGTCGCATGCGACGGCTAGAGGGTCCCTGGACCTGGCTACGAACTGCGGCACCTTGTGGTTCATCCGAGATGCCATGAGATCGACATCCGGGGTGCCCCAACGGTCGCATATCTGAGAAAACCGCGGGTGCAGGGACCATTCGCCGGACGCTAGGCCCTGGCGACTCATAAAGTCGGCTGCCCAATTTTCCACCCCTGGAATATGGACGGCGGAGATTGTCGGAACGTAACGTTCTGCCCAGCGTAGTATCTTGGCCACTTCTGACATTACTTGTTTGCTGCGCGTGCCCCCCTGATGGTTTATGTACGCCACGGCCGTGGCGTTGTCCGACTGAATACGGGCCGGCTTGCCGGAGAGGAGGGGCTGCCAGTGAAGAAGGGCCAGGAAAATTGCCCTGATCTCCAAAAGATTGATTGGAAGGAGAGACTCCTGTGGCTTCCAGCGGCCTTGGGCCGCTTTCTGATGGAACACGGCTCCCCATCCTAGAAGGCTCGCATCGGTGGTGACGATTCGCCACTGAGGCGGAAGGAAGGACCTCCCTTGGAGAACTGACGCTGGCTGTAGCCACCAAGTGAGAGACTGCCTCACTCTGAGAGGAAGCCGAATAGGACGTTCCAAGGACCTCGTGGTCTTGTCCCAGGCTGAAAGCAGAAACAGCTGAAGGGGGTGAAGGTGAAACTGCGCAAAGGGCACTGCTTCCATGGAGGCCACCATCTTCCCCAGGACCTTCATGCAGAACCGAATGGGAATGGGAGCAGGCCTCTTGAGAGTTCTGATGCCCTTGGCCAGAGTTGTAAATTTTTCCTTTGGAAGAAAAACACGGGCTAGCTCCGTGTCGAATTCCATACCCAGAAAGGTCAGACGCTGGGTGGGGATCAGAATGGACTTCTCCTTGTTGACCAGCCAACCTAGGCGGCTGAGAGTGTCCAGGGTTATCTGAAGGCTCCGGAGACAGTCCTGGCGAGACGAACCCTTGATCAAAAGATCGTCTAGATAAGGGATGATGAGGATCCCTCTGGAGCGAAGGATGGCCATGACGGTCGCCATCACCTTCGTGAAAACCCGGGGCGCTGAAGCTAGGCCGAAAGGGAGAGCTGTGAACTGAAAGTGGTCTCCCTGAAACGCAAATCGAAGATACTTCTGATGTTGCACACATATTGGAATGTGCAGATAGGCATCCCGAATGTCCACCGAGCAGAGAAATTCCCCGGGCTCCATGGAAGCAATCACCGACCGAAGAGACTCCATCCTGAAATGAAGAATCTTCACGTGGCGATTGAGCAATTTGAGGTCCAGAATAGGACGAAGAGAGCCGTCTTTCTTCGGGACTACAAAGAGATTGGAGTAGAACCCGGAAAAACGTTCGTCTGAGGGAACGGGAACAATGACTCCGGCGGAAAGAAGGGAGGAAATGGCCTGCAGAAAACCCGGAACCTGGGCCCGCTGACGCGGAGGCCGAGACCGGAAAAACCGTCTGTTCGGGAGTGAAGCAAATTCGATTTTGTAACCGGATGCGACGAGTTCTCTGACCCAAGCGTCGTCTACAACGGACAGCCAAGCATCCGTGAAAAAGGAAAGTCTGCCGCCCACCCTGGAAGAAATTCCAGGTGGGGGTGACCCGTCACTTAGACGAAAATCTGCCGGAATTGGCTCCTGCAGATCTGGAATATTGACCTCTAGATCTCCAGCGAGGAGCGGGTTTGTAGGAAGGTTTCCTCTGATCCCGCTCCCTGGTGGCAGGCGGCCGATCCTGTTGAGTGGCTCTCTCCGTGGCAGAGAAGGGACGAAAGGGCCTGAACGGTCGAAACCCCCTTCTGTTGAAAGGACGTTTTGGTCGAGACTGGGGAAGCGAAGTACTTTTACCTCCAGTGGCATCGGCAATTATCTGATCCAGCTTTGCTCCAAAGAGCCTAGAGCCATGGAATGGCAGATTGGTAAGCGACTTTTTCGAAGTAGTGTCCGCATTCCATGACTTTAGCCAAAGGACTCGGCGTACAGCTACTATGTTGCTGTTAGCCCTTGCTACGCAGCCGGCCGCGTCCAAGGAGGCGGCCAAAAGTTATTTTCCCGCCTGGTTAATCTGATCTGCAAGATCTGCCAACTCGTCTTGAGGAGCTGACGCTAAGATGCCTCTGCGAAGAATTTTTGCCCAAGCGGAAATGACCTTCGCCACCCAGGCGGATGCGAAAATAGGGCAGAGAGAGGCGCCAGAAGCCTCAAAGATAGACTTAGCCAGAGATTCAATCTGCCTGTCAGTAGGATCTTTGAGCGATGCCCCGTCTGGCAGAGAGAGCACAGTTTTTGAGGCTATCCGGGAAACTGGAGGATCTACCTCGGGAGCCTTGGACCACTTTGAGAGCAGTTCTGCGTCAAAGGGGTACAGAACGTCCAAGTACTTGCGGCCTGAGAAACGTTGCTCAGGGCGCTCCCAGTGTTTGGATAAGGTAGTGTCGAAATCGTCGTGATTGGGAAAAGTTTGAGACGGAGGTCTGGCTCGTCTAAGGAGAACAGAGCTTTCCTGAGTTGGAGCCTCATCCTGTTTAAGTTTTAGTGTTTGGAAGATAGCTGCAATAAGACTATCGACCATGTCCCGCGTTTTAGAAACGCTGTTCCCCTCTGAGCTAGCTTCCGAATGAGAATCCTCGCCTGATTGAAGATTGTCATCCGAGGAAGGAGAAGGAGGCCTGGGCGCAGAAGGGCCCTGCGAGCCCGAAGACGAAGTGGACAGAGCCCGCTTCCTAGAAGTCCTTCCCTGTCTGTCTCTCTGAAGGTCGCAGTCAGGTGCGGACGACTCACCCCGAGAGGTGGTCGGAGCAGAGGTGGCTGAGGATAGCTGAGGTAATCGTTCTAAGACCTGGACCAGCGACTGTGATACTTTTGTCAAGTCAGAAACAGACTGTGACATTGTAATGGCCCACTCCGGGGGGAGAGAGGAGGGAAGAGTGCCCTCCGCCCGGGACTCTGTGCGTTCCTGAGATGCTGACATATTTGAAGGACTGCAGGGGGGGCAGAATGGGGACGACTGACCCGATGCCCACTTCTTTTTACAGCGCGCACAGGCGTAATAGGTAGCGGTGGGCCTGACGCAGAGATCCCCTGAAGGGTTGGGCATAAGTAAACTGCACTGATTGGCTGCAGATATTAGGGAATAACTGCCGAGGGGAGCTAATCCCTGTCCCAGAGCCGAGCCTACCGAGATTCTGTGAGCAGCAGAAGAAAAATGCCGAAGTGTCCCCCAAGCAGCGCAGGAAAGAGTGGTTCAGGCATCAGGAAACGCTGTGCTGGGAGATGGGGGCGGAGCTTAGCGGCCGCGCCGTGATTGGTTAATAGCGCCTGGGGAGGGCATGTCAGAAGAGGGGGCTGGCATCCAAGAGAGAAAGAAGCCCTGTGATGGGCTAGAAAGGGCGCGCTGAAAAGAGCGCGCTCAGGAAGGGAGGAGGGAGAGCAGAGGAATTCCCCGCGCTGAGGGGAAAGTGAAAGTGCCTCCCACCGTGACGGCGCCGCAGCCCCATGCCCGACATACCGCGCTAAGGATGATCTGACAGGGTCCTGACGCTGCGGTGAGTGAGGGGATCCCCGTAGACTCCCTGGCTAGAGCAGGGAAAGTGAAGGAAGGCAAGCGCTGAGCGCGCGACAGGCAGAAAAGGGCGGGAGATTTAAACTTGTGGAACTGCAAAACCAGGTCCCTTCTTCTCCCATGTCACTGGAGCTTATGCGGGGCTGGAGGGAACGTACAGGCACTTACCTGACGTCCCAGAAGAGGATGACCACAGGGGCCCACGGGGAAACGGCAGGCCGCTGGGAGGGGAAGGAGTCCTCTGTACCCGCATCCTGCAGAAGACGGCTTGAAACACCTGCGATCGCCGTCTTCCTCTCAGCCCTGTCCCGAGAAAGGGGTGAGGAGGGGGAATCGGCAAGGACCAGCCACCAGTCCGTAACCCTTGTCACCAGAAGGTGATAAGGGAAAAGTCCTGCCTGCGGTACTGAGAGTTGCGATGTGGGTGACACCACACTGCTCGCTCAGCCGCATGATATGGGAAATCAGAGTGATAAATATACTCTGTTTCCCGATGGAAAAGGACCTAAAAGAGAAAAGAGGGAAAAATTAAAAAGTTCAAACTAAACTTGAAAGGAAAATTGGATTAAAACTGCGGATCTGGGGAGATCCCGGTCCGCCTCCTACAGACACTAAGCACAAACTGAGGTGCTTGGTGCCTGTCGGTGGGTGTATACTGCCGGGGAGGAGCTAATTTTCTTGTTTTTGCATAGTGTCAGCCTCCTAGCAGCAGCAGCATACACCCATGGTATTCTGTGTCCCCCAATAAGGCGATAAAGTAAAAGCATTTAATTTCCAATGTGGTTTTCTCCCAATAGTACTCATTTTTTATGCAGAAATGAAAATATCAAAAAAGCTAAGTGTGAACATACCATTGAATTGTTTATATACTATGTATAAAAGGTCTACATTAAATCCATGTAGTGAGTGTGTTTGATATTCTGTATAACTCACCCCTGGATACTGGTCCTGTTTATGGACATGTATGCCAAGAAAAGCTCTTGTCAAATGCCTCTGGATGTATGCAAGAAAACCTTGTATGCCTATTCTGGATACTGTTGTGTTTCATCGCATTGTCTACTATACCACTCAACTTAAATGGTCGCGCACCTTTTGGCCCAAGTCAGCTTAATAAGATGCTGTGGACACGATTAGTATGAATGCAAGAAAAAACTCCTAATCTAAACAAAGGCAATATGGTAAGGGTAAGGGCACACGTAGTTTTTAGGTTGTGCGGATTTTGTTGGAAAATCCGCAGGACAAAAGTCCTGCGGTTTACCTGCGGATTAGCCTGCGGTTTCACACCTCATAATGATAAGGTGTGAAACCGCAGCGGAAACCGCACAAAGAATTGACATGCTGCGGATTGTAACCTGTAGCAAAACCGCGCAGAAAAATCCGCAGCATGTGCACTGCGTTTTTTTTCCCATAGGAAATAAAGGTACTGTAAAATGCAGCCAAAACTGCTGCGAATCCACAGCGTGTGCACATAACCTCATGTGAACACAGCCTTTATCATGTTCACTCTTGGCACTGGAAACAAAAGCAAATTGGACAGAATCATACCGTTATTTCCAAGACCATAATCAAATCCTGGCACGATGTTTCCACTTGCTGTACGGCGAAATATCTGAATGGAAAATGGGCTTGGAGGCGGCGTCTGAGATCCCTGATCCAAAGGTTGCTCTGCAGGAAGGAGAACCAGAAAGATTACTCAGTTACTGCTAAATCACCACGCTCAAGTGAAAAGCAAGATGCCTTTACATCTATAGGGCTACATGAATACTCAGCTGTTTAATGATTTTTTTTTTGGCCCCAGCAGAAACAAAAGTGTCTATTGTCTTAATCCGTTCCCATGCTGCATGCCCACGTGGGTTTTCTGCAAGTGAGAGCCGCATGGTTTCTACTTCGGTACTGAGCTATAGAACGGTTTTCTGAATACTGAGCACCACAGGGCCTGATTCATGGATACCTTATTCAGACTCACTCCAGACCACCTTTCCTTTTAGAAAACATGCAACTTCTTGCTTTGAAGTCGCAAAACGGGGCACACAAAACAAAACATTTTGGTTTAATTTTACGGTAGAAAAATGTCAACAAATACCACAAGACAGAAAAAAAAAAAAAAAAAAAAAAAAAAAAATCAGGCCCACAGACTTGTTAGACAATAATACAAATCTTAGGCTTTGTTTAAAAACAACAAAGCTTAAGAGGAGGTGGCAAAAAACCTGATGTCTGATCCCATTTGAGAGCAACAAAGGAAAAGGAGTAGCAGCAAGCCACACGCAGTAAATTTATATATAATGTTTATTATGACTTTGATTATAGTTTGGGAGAGCTTGATGTGAATATGCTCTTGGCCATATTATGTACGGTATAGTGTGTTTTTTGATTACTGTTAAAGTCTCATCTGAGAGCATCGCCGCGCAGGCACGCTTAATCCAGTGATGTGTCACTTACTAAGCTGCTTGTGGATATTGATAAAAATCAGTTTTACATGCTGTCGATCTAGCTGTTCGCTGAATGCTGGGCTCTGAATAGCCCCGCCCACACCGCTGATTGACAGGTTTGTGTGTAATACTGTACATAAGCAGTAAGCTGCCAATCAGCATTGGGGGCAGGGTTATACAGAGCTCATAAATATGCTTGACTACCTGGCAGTGGGTTTACTACTCCTCTAGTGATACTGTTTAAATTAGCAGGAGATTTATCAAAACTACACTAAGCCGCACAGTAAGTGATCCGTTATGGTCTCTGTCCCTCCATTATTCTGCTCTCAGATTAGGTGTCAGGTTCCCTTTAAGAGGATACTCCCAGGAAGCAGGGAGGCTGGGAAGCGGTGCGCTCCTGAAGAATGAGGAGGATACAAACCCTTTCAATAACAATGTACTGCATTGAACACAAAAATCTTGAAAGCTTGATACACATGATGACAATACACAGGACAGTAAGCAGGGCAAAAAAATTATTTATATACAAGCTTTTATTTTATTAATTTTAAAGGTGATTGCTCAGTTATCTTGATTGGCGCAAAACACCTTTCAGAAATTCAATTATAACAAAGGTTATAATAAAGTATATTATATCAAAGAAAGGTTGTAAACTTGCCATCCTCATGACGGAGGTATTGATTTCCACCAGCATCTCTAGCCAAGGACCAAGCCTCCCCTTCATCATTCTCACAGAATTCTACCATGCTGTTCTTGTCCAGCTGTACCCATGTACCTTCTGAACTGACCACCTGGTACAGAGACAGAAACCACAAGATTCATGGAGTTCATGCAATTGCAGCGCCTAATATGATGAAAATTAATGACTGCATGCTAAGGTACTGGCATGGTCTGCCAAGCGTAGAAATATACAGGCATTTTTGTGAACATCGGTATTTAAGGCAGAAGCATAACAGCCAGCAGAACAACAATCCAGCACAAAAGGCAAGCTTTGCATGTCCCAATTTAAACCACCACATCCACATATTTCAGAAGTGGATCGAGAATTCGCATGACACACTACATCCTGGAGCGGAATGCATGAACGCTGAAAATCACATTACAGAAGGAAAGTCAATTGGCAAGTTCATCTTTAACTTGCACCCATACCATTATATTAGTTTACAGCTGTCCAGATTAACGTTATTTTCAAGAATTGGGGTTAGTGAATACGCTATCAAATTTGCAAAATTCGCATATATTAGCACAATATGAAAACAAAACATGGAAAGAAGAAATGAAAGGGTAAATTACTTTAGCATTTGCAAGACAAAAGCAGTTTAATACAAGTCCATACCTCGCCGACAGCCTTGACTTTGTTTCCCAGTACTAACATTCCAATTGGGATACCTCTTAGGTTTGGGCAGCTTCTGATGTTATGACCGGATGGCCCAGTTTTCACTACCTTGTAGAATCCCGGCCCGCCCCGGAGTACTGGGACCTCATGCTCTCGCATGGTCATCTCTTGGGTACAGCGGACATTGAAATCTTTCATCAAATCCTCTGCATTTGCTGCCTGCTCCTGAAAAAGAAAACAAAACAAAAGATCTATCAAACTGTCCAGAGCGTTACTGGTAAAATGCAAGATATATGATCAAATATCAGTTCAAGAATGTGGCATACGGTCCTTTGTCCATCCAAAGTCAAAAATAGCAACATCTCCTACTTCGTATGATCCAGGTTTCTGCTCTAACACAAGTAGGTGTATGCGAGTCCACCAAGTGTTCCAGGATTCTGCCATGTACGGAATACAATATAGAATACACTCTGGTTCATGACAAAAGACTGGATCACATACAGACTACAGACCGCCTGTACTGACAGACAAGGAATAACTTGGTTACTCACCGATAACGGTGTTTCTTGGAACCCATGACAGCACCACGGAGAGAGGGGATCCGCCCTTCAAGGACAGGAACCTACAGATAAAAAGGGCGGTACCTCTCCTCCGCCTTCAGTTGGTTACAGAGCATCAGAGGGCCTCCAGGATAGTTAGACAACAGAATTATAAACACCATATCATACTGCTTATTTATCAAAAGCACCGTGCCTAAACGAAAACACTCTACTAATATTAACACGTGCACACCACACTCGTGAAGGGGAGGGGAATAAGCGGGTGCTGTCATGGGCTCCGAGAAACACCGTTATCGGTGAGTAGCTAAGTTATTCTCTCTCACCCATGACAGCACCACGGAGAGAATTACAGAGATTGGTAGCTTAGGGAGGAACCACCGCCTGAAGGACCCTTCTCCCGAAGGTCAGGTCAGACGTAGAGGCTAGATCTAATCTATAGTGCCTGAAAAAGGTCAAAGGTAATGACCAGGTAGCCGCCTTACAGATTTGTTCTATTGATACCTCAGATCTTTCAGCCCATGAGGTCGCCATTGCCCTTGTGGAATGGGCTCTCAGCCCCTCCGGGATAGTATTTCCACTGGATGAGTATGCCTGGGCAATCACATCCCTTATCCACCTTGCCAGGGTACTCTTGGATGCCTTGAGCCCCTTCCGAGGACCCTGGAAACACACAAAGAGAGAGCCTTCCTTCCTACATTTTTTGGTGGCCTCTAAGTACTGTACTAGGCACCTTTTAACATCTAAAGTGTGGAATTTTTCTTCCCCCTTATTTTTTGGATTTGGGCAGAAGGAAGGAAGGACTACCTCTTGGGACCTGTGGAAATGTGATGACACTTTAGGTAAATAGGCCGGGTCAGGTTTTAGGATGACCCTATCCTCTAGAATTTTTGTAAAAGGAGGCCTTGCTGATAAGGCTTGGATATCGCTCACTCTTCGGGCTGATGTTAGTGCCACCAGAAGCACCGTTTTAAGTGATAGGATTTTTAGGGGTGCCGAGTGAATTGGTTCGAACGGAGGGCCTGTCAGTGTTGATAGTACAAGATTCAGGTCCCATGACGGTAACCTTTGACTAGCTATTGGCCTAGATCTGATTGCGGCCTTAATAAATCATGCTACCCAAGGGTCACCTGCCACATCATGGTTATAGAGGGCGCCTAACGCCGCTATTTGTACTTTTAATGTGTTAACCGCCAGACCCTGTTCTAGGCCCTTTTGTAGAAATTCTAGGATCTTATCAATCTGCACTCCGTCCTGGACCTTTGCCCTAGAAGTGGATAGGAATTTTTTCCATGTCCTGCCGTAAGCTCTCATTGTAACCAGTTTCCTACTTTTTTGTAATGTAGTTATAAGGTTCTCTGAAAACCCCCTGTCCCTCATTAGTGCCCTCTCAAATTCCATGCTGTTAAATGGAGGTTCAGTGCCAGAGGATATAACACTGGGCCCTGCGATAGCAAGTCCGGAAGATCCGGTAGGATCCATGGGTGAGTTTACTGAGAGCATTCTTAGCCAGGAAAACCAGGTTCTTTTGGGCCAGAAAGGGGCTATCAGTATCAATCTTGCCCCTTCCTCCCTGACTTTCCTTAGGACCACTGGAATGAGCATGATTGGGGGAAAGGCATATGTTAGACTCTGTGTCCACGGGAGCATAAACGCGTCCAGAGTTAGAGGATTCCCTCTGGGATCTAGGGAGCAGAAGGTTTCTACTTTTTTGTTTTTGAAATCGGCAAACAGATCTACATCCGGTGTCCCCCACATTTTTACAATCTGCCGAAAAATGGACCCCTTTAGTACCCATTCCCCTTGTCGTAACTGGGTGCGGCTCAGAAAGTCTGCCCTTTGATTCTCTGCACCCTGGATGTGTAGGGCTGATAAAGATATCAGGTTTGCCTCCGCTAGTTTGAGGACTCTGGCGGATGTGTCCATTAGGGCTTGGGACCTGGTTCCCCCGTGATGATTTAAATAGGCCACTGTGACTCGATTGTCCGAAAGAATGCGGACATGGTGATTCTGGAGCAGGGGTAGGAAGTGTGTTAGTGCATAGCCTACTGCTAGAAGCTCTTTTTGGTTTGAGGAGGCTTTTAATTCTTGATCTCCCCACACGTCCTGAGCTACCTCGTTGTTCATGTGTGCTCCCCATCCCGTGAGACTGGCATCCGTTGTCACTATGTGTGTTATCTTTGTTACCAAGGGGATCCCTTTGGACAGATTTTCCTGGTTTCCCCACCAAGCTAGGGAATGAATAGTTCTTGAATTTAGGGTAATACAACCCTCTAGGTATCCCCCTATTGCTGCCTGGTTGGCTAATACGTCCCACTGGAGATCTCTCGTGTGTAACTGAGCCCATTGAACTGCTGGCAGGCAGGCGGATAGGGAACCCAGCAGTGACATAGCTTTCCTTAATGTCATAGAGGGATTTTGGATTGCTCTTGCTGTAATTTGAACGATTTTCTCCTTCTTGTGGTCTGGGAGGCGATACTCCTGAATGTTTGAGTCCAGTATTAGGCCCAAGAATTCTTGTACCCTGCTGGGCTCCAATCTTGATTTTTTTTAGATTTAGAAGCCAGCCTAGACCTTGTAGAGTGTCCATCACCCTGTCCCTCTGTTCTCTGCATTTTTGCGCCGAGCTGCCTGCTATTAGGAAATCGTCTAGATACGTCTTGTTCCCTTATATGAGCCATCATCTCTGCTACTATTTTGATAAATACCCGCGGGGCTATCGATACTCCGAACGGCAGGGCTCTGTACTGGAATTCTTTGACCTTGCCCTTCATTGAGACGGCTAACCTGAGATATTTTCTGGAGTCTTTGTGTATAGGGACGTGATAATAGGCGTCGCTTAGATCTAACACCGTCATGTAGCAGTTTGGGAACAGGATTTTGGTGGTGGACCTGATCGACTCCATTTTGAAGCTCTGATTCCTGACGTATTCGTTTAACTTTTTCAGGTTTATGATCGTTCGAAAGGTGCCGTCCGGTTTGGTTACTAAAAAAAGCGGGGAGTAGAACCCTCTGCCCATATCTTGCAGGGGAACCTTCCTGGAGGACTCCTTTTTTACTAGGCCTAGGACCTCGCTTTCCAGCGCTTCCTGTTCTCTCATACTGGATCTCAGCGGCGTTATTACATACTTTTGGGGTGGAAGAGAGAGAAAGTCTATTTTTAGGCCCTCCTGGATTAGGTTTACTATCCATGGGTTGTTTGAGATTCTCCTCCAGGCTGGAAGAAAAAGGGTTAACCTTCCCCCCACCCTCGGCGTACTGTCACTTGGGGGGCTTTTTGTCCCGGGAGGAGTTACTAAAGAAGAACCCTCTATCTTCTTTTGTCATCCCATTTTTGTTCCCTCGGTGGTCTCCTCTGAAAAAACCTCCTATTCCGAAAGGGTCTTTTAAATGCTGCTGGCCCCAAATTTGGGAACCCTTTCTTCTTATCCCCTGCTTTCTGGAGGATATCATCTAATGTCTTCCCACCATAGTGTTCTTCGGGCCGCGTTTGAAAGTGCTGCTGTTTTGGACGATAGCCAGACTGAATCGGCCGATGAGTCTGCTAAGAAGGCAGCCGCTCCCATTATTACTGGGATAGAATCTAAGATCTTTTCCCTTGGTGTCCCTTCCCTCAGCTGTTTCTCAAGTTGGTCCACCCACACCATTAGGGCCCTTGAAGTACATGTCGCCGCTATGGCTGGCCTGAGGTTACCGCCTGCTGACTCCCATGCCCCCTTTAGAAAGGTATCTGCCTTTTTATCTAGGGGGTCCCTGAGGGTGCCCATGTCCTCAAAGGGAAGAGCGAATTTCTTTGAGGCCTTTGCGACTGCTACGTCGAGCTTCGGGGCTTTATCCCAAGACGTAGATGCCTCCTCTTCAAAGGGATATTTGCTTTTAAGGGAAGGGACCGTAGTATTTTTCCTGTCTGGCTTATCCCATTCTTTTTTTGATTAGACCCTTGACAATTTCGTTAAGCGGAAATACTCTCCGTTTTTTCTGGCCCAGTCCCCCGAACATTATGTCCTGGACTGTTTTATTTGGCCTGGGGTTCAATACCCCCATGGTAGACCTTACAGCTTTTACTAGTTTGTCTACCTCTTCTAGGGGAAAACAGTGACGCCCTCCTGTTTCCTCGTCTGAGGAGCCGGATTCTGAGAATTTAGACGATATTTCTCCGGACATGGAAGAGTCTGACTGGGAGGTTTCTATCGTGTCTTTCTTCCTCGTTTTGTCCCTATGCTTAAGTGATACGAGGGCGCTCTGGACCTCTGATTTGATTGCGACCCTTAGGTCGGATGCGAAATCCGGAGTCTCCTGACAAAGAATCTCTTTTGTGCAGGGCTCACATAGTTTTTTCTCCCATGATACCGGTAGGGGTCTAGTGCAAGTGGGGCATTCCCTGTTCTTTTTCGTTTTCTTCTTTCCCTAAGGGAGAGGGATTTGTATTACAAAGGTGAACATTCACGAAGATCACTTACCCCCAAAAGGTGCGCGGCTGCAGGTACCGGTTTGGGAGACGGAGTCAGGTCCTGTAAAGGCTGACCACCTGGTGGCGATTTGCTTCTTGCTGCTGATGTACTATGCCGCGTGAAGTGACTGCTGGAACGGCTCTCTCTGTTTCGTTCCTTTTGTCGGTGGTGCTGCTGCTGCTTGAGCTGCTGTCTGGCATGCTGCTCCTGTTGTTGGTCGCTATCCTCCATTATTAGGATCGCTTCCAGCCAGGAGTTTCTGCAGCCACATCTTTAAATTTGCCGCCCCCGTGACGTCACCGCTCCCATCCTGCATCGCGCTGGTCGGGGAGCGCACTCCTGCGCATGCGCCTGATTCAGGGTCCCGGAAGTCCGCCTCTACTTCCGGGGCAGCGGCCATCTTGGTACTCTCCGTACCATGGCGCTGCCCGCACTTCCACCGGGTCCCCGCGAGCCCCAATCTCCTTTCCGGAGCGGCAACTCCGGCGTTCCCCCCCCCACCCCGCTCACCCGGTTGGCGGCTTCGGGCACCGTTCCTGCTGCGACAGGGGCCTCCCTGACTCTCTTGAAACGCAGGTTCGCCGTACTGTGGGTCCCCCAGTCAGGGACAGGAACCCATCTGAAGGCGGAGGAGAGGTACCGCCCTTTTTATCTGTAAGTTCCTGTCCCTGAAGGGCAGATCCCCTCTCTCCGTGGTGCTGTCATGGGTGAGAGAGAACTGCCAGTGAGCGAAATTCTTCAGAAAATCCCGGTTAATCACACACTGCTGATAACGCCATTATATAATCTAATGCCGATATATGCAGAGATTACCACTCCCTGTTTAAATTTTTTATGATAAATTAATTTAAGAATTTTTCATGTCAGTATTTGTAATAAAAACCTAAATAAATTGCAGTTTTCACTCTAATCAACTGATACTTCTTGTTCTGCAGGTATCATCTTTTAGATGTCATCTCGATATCATCACAGGCAAGATAGCAATAAGATATACTGTAAATGCAGATGTGGGATTCACCCTTAACTACAGATGATAGTCAGGCACTAGTGATGAGAGAACATGCTCGGATAAGGAGTTATAAGTGTTTGAAAATTATGGTAGAGTCCCTGTGCCTGCGATCCTTGCATATATTGCGGCTGTCGTACAGCCGTGGGGACTCAAACATATTATTCGAGCACTCCGAAGTCACTCGGCTAGCACCAGAGCAGGCTCAGATAATGACATATCCAAGCACAATCACTCATCACTATTAGGCACAGCTCACCTCCTTCACCTCCCTGTACAATAATTTCACAGGTCACAGAGCAAGCCAAGTAAGCTCTCATATAAAAGTCAATTTACATTTCCAGACCACTATAGTCTGGTTTGTTTAACTTCCAATCATGTACAGAAAATAAAAAAAAATAAATCTACAATCAGAAAATAAAACCAATGTGAGTGTAGTGTGATTACAGATTTAAGAGATGTCATATCTATACTTTCACCCAACAACAGAATTTTTGAGGAATACAATTTTGGAACTTCCACTGCTGCCATTATTCGTGTTTTTGGCAGTAGAACTTACTTACATGCTCAAAAAACAAAAAAAAACAAACCCTTATATACAGTTGTGTCAAAAAGTGTTTGCCCCCTTCCTGATATCCTATTCTTTTGCAGGTTTGTCACACTTAAATGTTTAAGATCAACAAACATATTTAAAATTTTAGATAGCGATAATACAATTAAACACAAAATGCCATTTTTAAAAGAAGGCCTTTATTATATTAAGGGAAAAAGATATCCACAACTACAGGGCCCTGTGTGAAAAAGTGATTGCCCACTAAACTTAACTGGTTGGGCCACCCTTAGCAGCAACAACTGCAATAAAGCATTTGCAAAAACTGGCAATGAGTCTTTTACAATACTCCGGAGGCATTCTGACCCACTCATCTTTGCGAAACTGTTGTAATTCAGCCACATTGGAGGGTTTCCAAACATGAACCACATTTTTAAGGTCATGTCAGAGCATCTCAGTCGGATTAAGGTCAGGACTTTGACTAGGCGGCTTCAAAGTCTTAATTTTGTTTTTCTTAAGCCATTCAGAGGTGGACTTGCTGGTGTGTTTTGAATCATTGTTCCTGCTGCATAACCTAAGTGCGCTTCAGTTTGAGGTCACGAACAGATGGCCGGACATTCTCCTTTCAGACTTTTTTTGGTAGACAGCAAAGTTCATGGTTTCATTTACCACAAGTCTTCCAGGTCCTGAAGCAGCAAAACAGCCCCAGACCACACTACCCACCACTATATTTTACTGTTGGTATGATGTTCCTTTTCTGAAATGATGTGTTACTTTTACAGCAGATGTAATGGGACATACACCTTCCAAAAAGTTCAACTTTTGTCTCGTCAGTTCACACAGTTTTCTCGCAAAAGTCTTGAGGATCATCAATATGTTTTCTGGCAAAACTGAGATGAGCCTTTATGTTCTTACTGATCAGCAGTGGTTTTTGACTTGGAAACTTGGCCATTTATGCTGTCTCTTTCTTAGGCCAGGGTCACACTTGTGAGTGCAATGCGAGAAACTCGTGCGAGTCTCTCGCCTCAATACTCGGCAATGCCGCCAGCACTCGGGACCGAGTTTCTTGCATTGCAGTTGTAAGTGTGACCCCAGCCTTATGGTGGAGTCATGAACACTGACTATAACTGAGGCGAGTAAGGCCTGCAGTTCTCTGGATGTCGTTGTGGGGTCTTTTGTGATCTCTTGGATGAGTCGTCGCTGCGCTCTTTCGGTAATGTTGGCCGGCGGGACACTCCTAGGAAGGTTCATCACTGTTCCATGTTTTCGCCATTTGTGGATAATTGCTCTCACTGTGGTTCGCTGGGGTCCCAAAGCTTGACAAATGGCTTTACAACTTTTTTCCTGATAGATCTCTGTTACTTTGCTTATTATTTGTTGCAAAATTTCTTAGAATCACAGCATGTTATCTAGCTATGGAAGAAATTTTGGTCTACTTCACTTTGTCAGGCATGTCCTATTTAAGTGATTTTTTGATTGTGAACAGGCAGTAATCATGCCTGGGTGTGGCTAGGTAATTTGACCTCTCTTGCCCAAAAATGTGATAAACTACAGATAATTTATGTTTTAAGGGGGCAATCACTTTTTCACACAGGGCCTTGTAGGTTTAGAGACTTTTTTCCCTGAATAATAAAGACCTTAATTTAAAAACAGCATTTTGTGTTTACTTGTATTATCTTTGTCAAATGTTTCAGATCACCAAACAAATTAAGGCTACGTGCACACATGCGGAATTGCCACGGAAATGTCAGCGGCAATTCTGCAACTCCCTGCCGCGGGAAATTCACGGGAAATACGCATGTGGAATTCCCGCAAAAAACTAGCGTTTTGCAAGTTTAATTCGCTTGCAGAATGCTAGCGTTTTCCAAGCGATCTGTAGCATCGCTTGGAAAACTGATTGACAGGTCGGTCACACAGTGTGACCAACTTTTTACTATTGATGCTGCCTATGCAGCATCAATAGTAAAAGATCGCATGTTAAAAAATATTGTTATTCTCACCTTCCGACGGCCACCGGAGTCCTTCTCGCCTCTCACCACGCTCCCAGCATCTTCCGGTCAAAGTAATGCTTTTGCGCGAAGGACCCGAGATGACTTCACGCTCGTGAGAGGCGGGAAGGACTCCGGTGGCCGTCAGAAGGTGAGAACAATAATATTTTTTATTTTTATTCTATTTTTTACAGGATTACTCTACGCATGGTGGGCATAGCCACATGTAAAAAAAAAAAAAAAAAAAAAAAAAAAAAAAAAAAAAAAAAGCGTTTCAATGCAATGCTATGGGTGTGGAATCGCCGCGATTCCGCAAAAAGAATGAGCATGCTGTGGATTTTTACGCTATGCGATTCCGCAGCAGAAAAATCCGCAGCATTAGCACAGCATTGCGGAATCCCTTAGGATTGCATGGGATGCGGGTTTTTTGCGTTTTCGGGGCAATTCCGCGCGTAAAAAAACGCCACGAAAACACAAAAAAAACCCCTACCTGTGCACACAGCCTTAAGTGTGACAAACAAGCAACAGAAAAGGAAATCAGAAAGAGGGAAAACACTTTCACACAACTGTACATTTAAACTAGATTAGAAATATTACTACTGGTATTTTAGGGCATGCTGAGGTTTATTTCACATTTAGTATGAGCAAAAAAAATAAAAATAAATCAAAAGAGGATTATTTTAATTGACAGCCACATTATATGGTGAATTGACACACATGCATCAAACATGCCTGATGTAGGCCAAAAGACCACACTGTGGAGGAAAGTGATAGGAAATACCCCAAACGTAAACCCCTGTCATACACAGCAAATGGGGTGTCAACCAGACAGGGGATCAATAACGCATTACGTTCACCCAACCCAGAGGTAATAGATATTTAATGTCCACAGATGGACTTATTGCTACTGGGGTATCCAGGGTACTGCATGCGTTCCAGTGTCCTGCACAGCCAGGTAACTAGTTATTTTTTATAGTTATAACTAGTACCTGAATTAAATCCATCAGCAGAAAAACCTTGCTCCTTCCCAAAGGATTTGCTACAGCATATATAATACAGTCAAAAAGCATACACAAGAAAAGATATAACGCCCCAAAACAAGTACAAAAATATAATTTTTGGTTTTACCCCCTAAACTACTTTTTGGGCTTTTAAAAGTATGAAATTATGTTAATATAAAAGTTTTTTTTCTAGAGTTTCAAAATTTCTTCTGTATTGTTTTTGGAAGTTGCACTTTATCACTTCCATTTAAACTTCACAAAGGTAACATTGAATGTATGGATTTTTAGCCTCTAGCAGTAATCAAGAGTATTTTTACTTAAAAAAGCTTAGAAAGTGGAGCTGAATAGATCCACTAAGTTTGAAAGGAACCGGTCAGCAGGTTTGTAGATCCCAACTAATGTCATCCATGTAAAGTCTCTGTAATGTTGATGACAATCATGCCTTTGTTTTACATGTCCATGACTCAACTTTATAGAAATCCATCTGCAAATTTTCAAGTATATGAGCCGCAAGTACCCAGGGCTTTGCCATTCACTTAAAGCTACCCCAACGTCTCCCACCCGCTGACAGGTTACTGTCAGTGACTGACAGGTCATTCTCATCTGTGACCTGCTTCTCAGTGTGAGATCTCGCAAAAACATTATTCCCAGGTGTGGCACATGGGCAGATAGAAAGTCTGCCTTTCAAACGTCAAGACCTTTCTGCGCACGTTCTGCCCCGGGAGTGATGGCGCATGTGTGACATCTTGGGCGGCGTACTGCCCCGGGAATGATGGCATTTGTGTGAGATGTTGAGGGGGTAACAGAAGATGTTTAATTACTCCACGTCTGTTTTATAAAAATCCAAAAGGTATGGACATCATTGACATTTCTGGGGCGTTAAATAGATGACGATAGTTTAGGGTCCAAGAACTTGCTGACCAGTTAAGTTTAAAGAGATCTACTTCTGCAACATAAATCTTGCTTAACTGCCACTAAAACAGGATAGGGCAGCAGAAGAAAATAGATAGGACGACAAACATTATTAAGACACTGCATCGGCGAATCTGAAAGACTGGTGAGAGCAGGAATACAGGACTCACCTGAGGAAAAAAGGTTTTAGAAGTCCAAGATAAAAAGTCCAAATCCCTGGTTCCTTGGCTAGCATAAAAGATATTCTGAGCAGCAAAAGTTTAGAGAGAAAATATTGACAGAAAAATCGGGAAAAAAAGCATCAGATTATAAAAAAAAAAAACGCCATTAATGAAGGAAAACACAGAATAGAAGACTCAGTGTATAACATTCTGTATAGACAACACTTGGAGAGATGAATCAATTGTAACACGTTAGATACACTCTGAAAGGGATGTAGTGTGTCATGCCATTCAATGAGGAGCTTATCGCAGAACATAGTAAGACTGATGGTAAAACTACATATGCCTGCATGTAAATCAAGGAAAGGAGTACTGAAGGCAGAATGGATTCACTGGGAAATTTTAAGTGGAGGGTCTTAAGGGGGGATTCTCTTTGATTCAGAGTCATGTACTATGCCCTCACGTACTGCACCAGGCATATAGCGCAGTGAATCCGCTTTACCTGGAGTGCTCCTTTATCTGCTGGTTAAGGTTACACAACCACAAGTTTCAAACAATATTACCATTCTTTTCAACACAAGTTTTTAGTTTTATTTTCCACATGTTAGCAAAAATATAACAGAGAGATCAATAGAGTGGTTGGAATTAACAGACAATTAATATATTTTATACAATGGAGTTGAGGGAAAATTGCCACAGTAAAGAAAAAATATTAGGACCAGACAAACCCATAGATCAAAAGAATCTGTCAGGGTCTATAAAAACAAACAAACAAAAAAAAACAGAACTTGTGAAAACCTCAACTAATGACATCCACAGTGCAATTAGTCCTGCATACAAAGATCATGAGTTTGTCTGCTGGCGTAGACAGTCTATTAAATGGCCCTAAAAAATGTTGAGAGATGAAACACATTGCCCACATTTACTAAAGCGGTGTCATTTTTACATTCATTTACAGATCACGTTAGACTGAGATTTAGAGGTGGCTCTAATGTGTTACTATGGACTGGAGCAGATTAAACTGGTTACAACTGAAGAAATCCTAAGGCTAAGTTCACACGTAGCGGAATTCCTGCGAAAGTTACCATGAGAATTCCAGAAATCCATTCCGCGGGAAAATAGCATTTTAAATTCCCGCGATTTTCCGGTGGAAAAACTAGCGATTTGCAAGCGTAATTAGCTTGCAGAATGCTAGCGTTTTCCAAGCGATCTATAGCATCGCTTGGAGAACTGATTGACAGGTTGGTCACACTCGTCAAACAGTGTTTGACAAGTGTGACAAACTTTTTACCACTGATGCTGTCTATGCAGTGTCAGTAGTAAAAAGATCTAATGTAAAAAAAAAAACAAAAAAAAATAAAAAAATCGGGTTATATTCACCTTCCGACGTCCTGCGCAGTGTCCCCATGCCCCCGCGATGCTCCGACAGGTCCCGTTCCCAGTAATGCATTGCGGCAATGACCTTTCATGACGTCGCGGTCTCGCGAGACCGCTACAGCATCACAAGACGCGACGTCAGCAAAGGTCATTATCGCAATGCATTACTGGGAACGGGAGCATCGCTGAAGCCTGGGGACGCTGTGCGGGACATTGGAAAGTGAATATAACCCGATTTTTTATTTTAATTCTATTTTTTACAGGGAAGTGGTACCCAGAGGTCAGTCTCCTCTCCTCCGGACCGTGGGTACCATCTGCAAATGTTCTGCTTACTTTTCGCATGGTGGGCACAGCCACATGCGGAAAGTAAGCAGAACAATGCATTCCTATGTGGGCGGAATTTCCGCGATTCTGCAAATTAATGAGCATGCTGCGGATTTAGTCTCATATTACAAATAAAATTTAAAAAAATTAGAAAAGAATCTCCTCTGTGTGTCTCAGGATGTGAACTCCCCGTCCCCACTCGGCTTTGTCTGGCAGTAAGATATCTGCCCGAGCCCTCTCTCAGCAAGGGCAGGAGAGGGACTTTCTAATCAGCCACCAGCTAATGATGGAACTGATTGGCAGGAGATTATTCTTTATGTTCTGCTGGATTTCCACAAGACTGACAGGCAGAACAAGCTGTAGCCTAACAGTGAGGACAACTACTGTAGATTCCTTGTTTAATGTAAACATTTTAGGTGCAGTGTTCTTTTAAGAATATGTGGTATAAAAGAGACACAGTGGGGCCTTAGTATTAATTGAAGCACAATTTGGCCATGACATTCCACTGTACGAAAAATAAAAGGAGGTAAAACCACATGGTCCTTTATACCCGAGACTAGCGACATTCTGCACTCAAAAGGGTTGTCCAGAATTAGAAAAAGGAGTGTCTTCTTTTTTTACTGTTGGGACAATTATTGGGAAATATTTTTACAATTAATCATTCCTTGCAGAGAAAACAAAGGGATAAATAGTATTCTATAATGGTATTCTTAGTAGCAGATACCTGCTTCAGCATCTTGAAGTCGCCAACTGGCCATTTATAAAGAGATTGTCCAAGGAGTCCCCCTCCTTCAACAGGCCGTTATGTCAGAGATCATTTGAATTCTCATTAATTTTTTTTTTTAAATGACTGAAAATGTTGCCATTAAAGGAGTTATCTGGTGAAACAATATGGACTACTTATCGTTAAGATAAGTTATGAACCATGAGATGAGCAGGTCTCTGACACTGTGCACTCCCACCGATCAGCGGTTATTTGTTCTGATGCCTGTAAGACGTAAA
This sequence comes from Dendrobates tinctorius, assembly GCF_039654945.1. Lineage (NCBI taxonomy): Eukaryota > Metazoa > Chordata > Amphibia > Anura > Dendrobatidae > Dendrobates > Dendrobates tinctorius. The sequence goes on from NW_027361732.1 coordinate 50,264,429, forward strand.
CCATTTAATTGGAGCTGCAAGTGTAGTGGCAGCTGTCAGGTACTGCAGAGCAGCTGCAAAGTAACAGGAGCTTTTCTGCATTACCCGACAGCAGCCGATAACTTGAGTGGAGCTGTGTCATGCAGCTCAAATTGTTTACATCGGGCAGCTACTGGAGCAAACAGCTGATCAATAGGAGAAGATTTATTTTAGACATTTAAAATGTATTAGCTGCTACAGGCCAATCATGCATGTACAGAATTGGTTTATTAGGAAAAGATGACCAATAGCGATGAGCGAACGTGCTCGGATAAGGCGTTATGCAAGCATGCTTGTGTACTACCAAGTGTCTTCGGCGTGCTCGAAAAAAATGTTCAGAGTCCCCGCAGCTGCACGTCTCAAGGCTGTCAGAGAGTCGCAAGAGGATGCATGGATTTCATGTTTGTTAGGCAATCCATGCAAGTGTTGCAGCTAACAGCCGCAAGACATGCAGCTGCGGGGACTAAGAACATATTTTACGAGCACGCTGAAGACTTACCACAGGAGCATGCTCGGATGGATAACGCCTTATCCGAGGACGTTCGCTCATCACTAGTGATCATAGAACGCGCAACTGTAATAGTGGAGAGTCTAAAATGTTCAGTAGATTGCAAAAGAACATCTTGGCACTCAACTTCAGTGCAACTTCTTATTTTATTTCACCATGAAATTTATAAAAGTATTAAGATGCGTTTCAGCCCAACCCAAGTTTTCATTGACATCTAAACAAGTAATCATACATCACATTTAATAGTACTATCTCCAGGAAAATACATCAGGATTTGTATTGAAGTTGTTGTGTGTGCTGGGAAGTCCTTTGACTTTTTTTTTTAATTTTTATTTTATTGAGTTCACATCAACCACCTGGACAGGGAAGTGATGATCATTTTGGAACAAAATATTAGCAAAGCTGCACAGTGCCTTGCGAAAGTATTCGGAACTTTTCAACCTTTTCCCACATATCATGCTTCAAACATAAAGGTACCAAATGTAAATTTTTGGTGAAGAATCAACAAGTGGAACACAATTGTGAGGTTGAACGAAATTTATTGGTTAATTTAAATTTTTGTGAAAAGTCAAAAAACTGAAAAGTGGGGCGTGCAATATTATTCGGCCCCTTTAACTTAATACTTTGTTGCGCCACCTTTTGCTGCAATTACAGCTGCAAGTCGCTTGGGGTGTGTCTCTATCAGTTTTGTACATCGAGACACAAATTCTTGCCCATTCTTCCTTGACAAACAGCTCGTTCTTAGTGAGGTTGGATGGAGATCGTTTGTGAACAGCAGTTTTCAGCTCTTTCCACAGATTCTCGATAGGATTCAGGTCTGGACTTTGACTTGGCCATTCTAACACCTGGATATGTTTGTGAACCTTTCCATTGTAGATTTTGCTTTATTTTTTCCATAAATGTGTTTATTAAACTTTTCAAAATAAGGTACAACAATCCAGAAAGATGATATACATATGAATACACTAGAATATACAGACAGGTAAGATACAACTTTGTGAGGGACAAAACAAGCTTGTAATCCTAGACATCTCAAATCAGACACGTCATGTCCATTCACATTTTAGTAGATTTTGCTTTATGTTTGGGATCATTGTCTTGTTGGAAGACAAATCTCCGTCCCAGTTTCAGGTCTTTTGCAGACGCCAACATATTTTCTTCAAGAATGGTCCTGTATTTGGCTCCATCCATCTTCCCATCAATTTTAACCATCTTCCCTGTCCTTGCTGAAGAAAAGCAGGCCCAAACCATGATGCTGCCACAACCATGTTTGACAGTGGGGATGGTGTGTTCAGGGTGATGAGTTGTGTTGCCTTTACGCCAAACATATCTTTTGGCATTGTTGCCAAAAAGTTCGATTTTGGTTTAATCTGGCCAGAGCACTTTCTTCCACATGTTTGGTGTGTCTCCCAGGTGGCTTGCTGCAAATTTTAAACAACACTTTTAAAAGGATATCTTTGAGAAATGGCTTTCTTCTTGCCACTCTTACATAAAGGCCAGATTTGTGCCTACCTCAGCTGTAGATCTCAACAGTTCATCCAGAGTGATCATGGGCCTCTTGGCTGCATCTCTGATCAGTCTTCACCTTGTTTGAAATGAAAGTTTAGAGGGACAGCCGGGTCTTGGTAGATTTGCAGTGGTATAATACTCCTTTCATTTCAATATGATCACTTGCACAGTGCTCCTTGGGACGTTTAAAGTTTTGGAAATCATTCTGTATCCAAATCCGGCTTTAAACTTCTCCACAACAGTATCACGGACCTGCCTGTTGTGTTCCTTGGTCTTCATGATGCTCTCTGTGCTTCAAACAGAACCATGAGACTATCACAGTGCAGGTGCATTTATACGGAGACTTGATTACATTACACACAGGTGGATTATATTTATCATCAGTCATTTAGGACAACATTGGATCATTCAGAGATCCACAATGAACTTCTGGAGTGAGTTTGCTGCACTGAAAGTAAAGGGGCCGAATAATATTGCACGCCCAACTTTTAAGTTTTTGAATTTCCACAAAAATTTAAAAATAACCAATAAATTTTGTTCAACTTCACAATTGTGTCCCACTTGTTGTTGATTCTTCACCAAACATTTACATTTGATATATTTATGTTTGAAGCATGATATGTGGGAAAAGTTTGAAAAGTTCCAGGGAGCCGAATACTTTCACAAGGCACTGTACTACCATAAACCAAAATTATATAAAAAAAAAAAATTCAGTAAATGGAGAATTATGCAATATAGATAAATACTCTTAATTGGATCCTCCTGCCTGTTCTACCAAGTACTTAAAGGACTCTTCTGTACAGACTTCCAGATTATGGGTGAGCAGATAAAACAGCAGGTATAAATGCCACACATCTTTCCTAATATTGGCCAAAGGGCTAAACTGGGCTAAAGTTTTTACAGCAGTGTGTAAAAATGGAACAAATGCAACTAAAAGACATGATCTAAAGGGTTTGTCCACTCTGACCAGTACTAAACATAGGCATGTCCTAAAAGTCAATGATAAGGGAGAAAAACTCATAAGTAATTTATGGACACCTAAAATATGTCAAATAATCACACTCTGAATAGAAGAGACATCTGATATAATGGTAAAACAGGCACAGCCATATTGTCATCTATTTGAAGATTACAGTGTGCAGTGTATATTTTAAGTACAGTTAAAAGGTTATTTTTGGTTTTCAACAGATCCAATGGGCATAAACTTAAAATCCATAAAATATTTCTAGACCCAAAAGCGGGGTATAATGGCGATCAGCGTACACTGACAGTCAGCAATACTCTGTATGGTATACAAGACTGCAGTGTGCTACTGCGGGGTGTGCGTCAGAGAAAGGGGGCTCTCTGTACTATATTGGGTGGAACTACTACTGTGTGAATTAGTTATTGCCAAGATGTTTCTTAGAGGCTCCTAGACTAGTGTGAAATGATAATTGGGGCTTTACACAGCTATGTTATGGCAAAGAAGGAGTATCTATAAGAGGGGATTCGAGAGAAATGTGAAGCCAATGGGCCAAGCAGGATGTGGAGCTTGGGTTAATAATAATGCCGATATTTGTACAATACGCAAAAGCAATAATCAGGAGAATCGATGTCCATTTAAACACAAATTTTTGCCTATATACATATACAACACAATCAACAAAAAAGTATTTGAATACTACAAGCAAGGTGATAAGGTGATGAAGTGACCATTCCTGATGATGCAAGACGGTACATATCTATTTATAAAAATGCCTCTTAAGATTATTTAATCCGATGCATACGTGTGCAATGTTAACTTGTGATCCATATTACAGACACCAAAAATCGACAATGAATGAAATAACTTGAAATGATATATCCGTGTATTACAGAGGAGCCTCTACGGCACTGTGATAGGGAGGTGCCTTTTACTTACATCAACAGGAGCCAGGAGACTCTTGCCGAGATGCTGATTAAAAGACAGGCACCAAGCTTCATTGTAACCATTCATGTTAGGAACATACTTCTTTATTGTCTCATCATTCAGCCTGAGCCACACACCATCATCATTGTGGATCTAGATGGGAAACAAGCAACAATAGCGAGCCATGCTCTCCTGTAACTACTTTTTGGTTAGCAAGTTCTATGTGGTTCTTTCTAAAAGCAAATAGTAGATGTGAAGCACAACTGTGGGGGGGTCTATGCCACATGCATCACCAGTGATAAACAGGTGCAGTGAAGGTGTGAATAGTGAAGAGTGGGGGGGACAACGCTCACGTGGATATACCAAGAAAGAGCATGGAAGCAGGCAGGACTGGCAGTGTATCACTACAGGGCAAGGCAGAAGTGTATGCAAAAGTGTAATTAACACAATTATTGAAACTCATGAGAACAGAAAACGTCATAATGCACATTTGATGCTTTATCTACTGTACAGACACAACTGCCTATTGCAGCGTTACTGCAAATTATTAAAGCAATTAATAAAATCATTAATTAGCCTTTAAGTGCCATATAACTTGGTCAATGACCCATTATAGTCGGCCATCATAAATGAAATATCCTTAACAAAGAGTGTCTAAGGGTTTACCTCGTCAACAAAAGCGATGGTTCCATTGACTTTCACTATGCCTATCTGCTCACTCTGAAGAGAAGGGTGGCTACGAATACGGAGCCCTGCACTGTCCTTGGCCACAAATTTGCGAACCTATGAAGCAGAGGTAGACAGAAAGGAGAGAAAACCTAAAGCGCAAAACCACAGCAAAAACAAAGCCTGAATAACACAGCGCATCAAAAAATAAGGGGATATAGTAAGGCAAAAAAAGTTACAGGTTGTTGCTAGTTTCCCACATTAATGCAATAATTAAACAACAAGAGCAGAGCTGAAAAACATTTCTGAAAAAACACAAATTCAACAATGGACTCAAGACAAAGCTGGCTCTAGATAGTATCAGGGAGTAGGCTTTGTGTTTCCCTGTAAACTGAACAGTACAAACATTATCCAAGTGATATGATCTAAGTTTTGGCTCATGCCCTTTAGTCTATCCTGTGTGTGGCAAAAACAGGCCAGGAATACAATTTATTACATTGGTTTATTGCCCTTTCCTTAGAACTGGTCTTGTACATAGTACTGCTTGTCACCAAGTATCTCCCATCAATATCTAATTCTACTATTCAGAATATAAATTCAGTTTGTGGATCCATGCGACGGATGGGGACGTCAGTCAATGCTGTGAGGCACCAGGGCATACCCCCAGATGCAATGCAAGAATTACTACCGGCTTCTGACGAACCAGCCACGAACAGGTAAATTATATAGAGCAGATTAAAGCTATTTGTTCACAAGGAGCAGGTTTGCGGAAGAAAATTACTGCAGCAAATAAGCAATAATGCATGTAAATGTGCATCATTTGGTGAGGATTTGCTGCTGATTTCCCTGGGATACACATGTCTTCCAGTTGAGGGGGTCCCTTGACTGTTTTTCTGTTGGTAGTGACGTTTTGCTACTCGTCACTACGGGAGTTGTCACATAGAAATAGACCCCCATAGAAGGGGTACATGCTGGCAGTCTACTTAGCTTGGCCTTTTCCTTGTTTCATATTCATTTTGGACAAATGACTGGTTCCATATAATAGTGCAGTACAGAAGATTTTAGAGATATTGTTCGCATTGCGGTACAACGGATGATGGGAAAAAATAATATTTAGAAATGGACTAAAAGAGCAAAATTAATAATGCTCAAATTAATTAGCAAAATATTGTTAGAATGAAGTTAAGGAAATTTAAGCAATGTAATAACCTACCTTGTTAGGTTGGGGCTCAGCTTTTGGCTTTACCAGCTGTGTCCCAGGAGGAATCATTCCTTTAGGTGGATCCTTTACTTTGACTTCTAATCCTGCATCTATATACGTTTAAAAAAAAAAAAAAAAAGACAGAAAAGACATGTATAAAGTTAGCATACAGTGACAATGAAAAAAAAGAAAAGAAAGTTTGTTGCAATGCTTAAAGAGGGCTGGTCATCGGGTCAAAGTGGCCTGTAATTACTCCTGCGAACAAACGGAGGGCACTGCTAAACCGCAATAGGAAAAGAGGGAAGGGGTTCTCCAAAGGCAAGTCAATTTAGACAATAGCCTGAAACAAGAAAAGCGACTGGCCCATCTCAAGGGAACACCACAAACAGATTTGTATGAAACATAAATTGATAGTTTTGTCAAAAAAGGCACAAACATGGAACAACACAGAATCCATAAAAACAATTAATGCAAAAAGGAGATTTTTGTGTACTCACCGTAAAAGCTCTTTCTCTTAGCCTTTAATTGGGGGACACAGAACCGTGGGTGTTATGCTGCTGTCCACTAGGAGGCGACACTATGCATAATCTGAAAAAGATTAACTTTGGCTCCTCCTCTGCAGTATACACCCCTGGACGGCGTCAGCCTTCTCCAGTTTTGTGCAAAAGCATTAGGAGGAATATACCAGAAACATAACCATGCCTGTAAAAAAGGCTACTATAAACAGGTTCAAACAACAATATGAGAACCCAACCGTAACAACGGCCCGCAAGGGCAACAGGGTGGGAGCTGTGTCCCCCAATTAAAGGCTAAGAGAAAGAGATTTTACGGTGAGTACACAACAATCTCCTTTACGCTGTCGCCTTATTGGGGGACACAGAACCGTGGGACGTCCCAAAGCAGTCCCTGGGTGGGAAGCAGTGGACGAATATTGTGCTGACAGTCCCTTAGACTTGGGGTACTGCCGCCTGAAGGACCAGTCTACCCAGGCTCGCATCCGCTGAGGACTGGGTATGCACTCTGTAGTGTTTTGTAAATGTGTGCAGGCTAGTCCAATTGGCTGCCTTACACACTTGATGTGCCAAGGCTTGATGCCGAATGGCCCAAGAGGCCCCTACCGCCTGCGTAGTGTGCGCCGTGATACCGGCCGGAAGGGGAGAATTGTTGAGGCGGTAAGCCTCTTGAATGGTGGACTTGATCCACCTAGCAAGGGTGGCTTTGGAAGCCGGTAGGCCCTTGCGAACGCCTTCTGGAAGAAGGAAAAGTGAATCAGACATCCGGAAGGGAGCATTCCTAGACACGTAAATACGCAATGCCCTGACAAGGTCAAGCGTATGCAGAGCCTTCTCTACCCTATGAACGGGAGCCGGGGAAAGAGACGGTAGTGACATTTCCTCATTGAGGTGGAAGCTGGACATGACCTTCGGAAGGAAGGATGGTACTGTACGGAGGAACCACCTTGTCCTGATGAAAAACCAGGAAGGGTTGTCTGCAGGAAAGAGCTGAAAGTTCAGACACCCTGCGTAGCGAGGTGATTGCCACCAGGAAAACCACTTTCTGTGATAGAAAGCGGAGTGAGACCACCCTAAGGGGTTCAAAAGGAGGTGACTGTAGTGCTGTCAAGACCAGGTTGAGGTCCCACGTCTTCAACGGACGTTTGTAGGGGGGAAACAATCGGGAAACCCCTTGGAGAAAAAAGTCTTCACTTGCAGCTTGTTAGCAATACGCATCTGAAAGAGCACTGAAAGCGCTGACACCTTGCTCTTCAGCGAGCCCAGGGATAGCCCGGCGTCCAGGCCTGACTGAAGGAAACCGAGGGCCTTTGGAAGAGAATAGGGAAGTGGGATCTGCCCACGAGATTCGCACCATGTGAAGAAAACCTTCCAGGTACGATAGTAAATCCTGGCTGAAGTTGGCTTTCGAGCCCTGATCATGGTTTTAACAACATCCGGTGAAAAACCTGCTTGGGTCAAAACCCAGGTCTCAATGGCCACGCCGTCAAATTGAGAGCCCCCGAGTTCTGGTGGAAGAACGGGCCTTGTGACAGGAGGTCGGGATGTGTGGGGAGACGCCAGGGAGCGTCTGCTGTGAGTTGCACGACGTCGGCGTACCATGTACGCCTGGGCCAGTCTGGAGCGATCAGAATGGTGGGAACACTCTTTTGTTTGATCTTCCTCAGGACTCTGGAGATCAGGGGGAGGGGTGGAAAAATGTACAGAAGCTGGAACTGGGTCCAGTCCTGAACCAGGGCATCTGCTCCGAGCGACCGCGGATCGCGCGTCCTGGCCATGAAATAGGGAACCTTGGCATTGAGATGGGATGCCATCAGATCCACGTCCGGGGTCCCCCAACGATGACAGATCTGACAGAAGACTTCGGGATGGAGAGACCATTCCCCAGAGTCCATTCCTTGTCGGCTGAGATAGTCGGCTTCCCAGTTGTCCACACCCGGAATGTGGACCGCGGAGAGTACCGACCTTGCAGCTTCTGCCCACTGTAGGATATGTGTTACTTCGGTCATCGCCTGGATGCTGCGGGTGCCGCCTTGATGGTTCACGTATGCCACTGCCGTAGCATTGTCCGACTGTACTCTGATATGAGAGTCTGCTAGCAAGTGATGGAAGGCCTTCAACGCCAGGAAGATGGCCCGAATTTCCAGGATGTTGATGGGCATGGTCGATTCCCTTGGTGACCACCTACCTTGCGCTCTGTGATGTAGGTGCACCGCACCCCAACCCATAAGGCTTGCGTCGGTGGTCAAAACCTTCCATTGACCGGAGAGAAAGGATTTTCCCCTTGCAAGCGAGGTTGGCTTGAGCCACCAGTGCAGGGACCTCCTGGTGTTTGCTGATAACCAGAACTCCCTGTCGAGGGAGAACGGATTCCTGTCCCAGGACTTGAGGATGGCCAGTTGAAGGGGTCTGAGGTGAAACTGGGCAAATGGTACCGCCTCCATTGCTGCTGCCATCCTGCCAAGTACTCTCATGGCATACCGGAGAGATCTGGGGGACTTGCGGAGGAGTGTGTGAACTCCCAGACGGAGAGCCAGTGCCTTGTCCCTGGGGAGGATCACCAGACCCTTGGAGGTGTCGAATAGCATCCCCAGGAAGGTCAGAGACTGACTCGGGGTAGTCGAGGACTTCTGTAAATTGACTAACCATCCCAGGCGCTTCAGAGTGTCGATCATGATCGAGACGTTGACCTCGCAGTCCTTGAGGGTGGGGGCCTTGATGAGAAGGTCGTCCAGATATGGAACGACTACTATGCCTCTGGAGTGCAGAACATCCATGGTAGCTGCCATGATCTTTGTAAATGTTCTGGGAGCCGTGGCCAGACCGAACGGGAGGGCCACAAACTGGTAATGGTCTTGGTTGATTGCGAATCTGAGAAACCTCTGATGGGCGGTAGCAATCGATATATGCAGGTATGCGTCCTGTATGTCTATGGAGGCAAGATATTCTCCTTTTTCCATAGACGCAACGATTGACCGGAGGGATTCCATGCGGAAGTGACGAACTCGAACGTACTTGTTGAGTTGCTTGAGGTCTAGTATGGGTCGGACGCTGCCTCCCTTCTTGGGCACCACGAACAGGTTGGAGTAGAAACCTCGGAAGCGCTTTTCTGCTGGGACTGGCACTATGACTCCTGCTCGCAGGAGGGAAGAAACCGCTTGACGGAAGGCCTGAGCTTTGAGCAGGGATTTTGGAGGGACAGAGGGAAAAAACCTGTGCGGTGGGCTGGTAGTAAACTCGATTTTGTATCCTGAAGACACTATTTCCTTGACCCACTTGTCTTCTGTAATAGGCAGCCTACAAGTGGGGTGTCTTTCAGAGGGCATGAGTCAGGATGAGGGAAAAGTCTGAGGTTTTCCTCCTTTAGGTTTTGCCTGGCTTGCCTTTGATTGCCAGTTCCTGTCCGGCCTCTGTGCCGCACGTGTGTTGTCCCTGCGGGGGGAACGATTACGGTTTTGTGCTGGGCGTGAGACGGACCAGCCTGAAGAATTCCGAAAGGATCGGAAACGAGATTGATTACGCCTTTTAAACGTGCGTTTTGGTCTTAGTTGAGGGAGGGAAGTACTTTTGCCCCCCAGTAGCATTGGATATCATTGTATCCAGCTTTTCACCGAAAAGACGGCCACTGAAGTACGGGAGATTTGTTAGGGACTTTTTTGAGGCCGCATCCGCTTTCCATTCTCTTAGCCAGAGAATACGCCGGATCACCCCTACTCTGGAACTCTCTACCACAACATATCAGACTCTCACCTACCATCGAAACCTTCAAAAAGAGCCTGAAGACCCACCTCTTCCGACAAGCCTACAACCTGCAGTAACCACCGATCGACCAAACCGCTGCACGATCAGCTCTACCCTCGCCTACTGTATTATCACCCATCCCTTGTAGATTGTGAGCCCTCGCAGGCAGGGTCCTCTCTCCTCCTGTACCAGTTATGATTTGTATTGTTTAAGATTATTGTACTTGTTTTTATGTATACCCCTCCTTACCTGTAAAGCGCCATGGAATAAATGGCGCTATAACAATAAATAATAATAATTGTGATGGCGTTTGATGCTATTCCCGCTATCCCTCTTGCAGAGTCCAACGCTGCATGGACCATGTAATCTGCCACTACTGCAATTTGCACCGCCTGGTCCGCCAGCTGAGGATTTGAAGCTTGAAGGACCTTTTGCAATAGATCAGCCCAAGCCGCGATGGCCTTGGCTGCCCAAACTGAAGCAAATGCGGGAGCCAGAGAGGCACCTGCCGCTTCAAAGATTGAACGAGCCATGCGTTATACTTCTCTGTTTGCTGTGTCCTTGAGGGTTGAACTGTCCGGCAGCGAGAGACGCATTTGTGCTGCTAGTCTAGAGACTGGAGGGTCCACTTCAGGTGGATCTGTCCAATTCTTGGTGTCTTTCTGTGGAAAGGGGTATTTTGCTTCCAAATACTTGCGATTGGCGAATTTTTTCTCAGGCTGCGAAAAATGCTTAGAAAGGATTTTTTGAAATTCCGGGTGATTAGGGAAGACCTTCGATGGTTTCTGAACACTTTCAAAGGAAATCTTGTGTTCTGGTGCTTCCGGGGTTGGATCTGAAATGTCCAGCACCCGAAGGATGGAAGAGACGATATCCTCAACTATCGCAGTATTGCTAGGGGGACAAGGGAGCAAAGCGTTCTCTGTTTCGTTATCTGAATTGGAGTCACATATGCCCCCTGAGTCTTGCGCATCGCTAAGGAGCTCCCTAGCGGGAGAACTAGAGCGGAGGTTTCCCGTGGTCTGGGATCGTTGTGGAGATCCGCATTGTCCTTCTCTATCAGGGGACGGCCTCGGTGACCTGAGGCCACTGTGTCTTTCCCTGGAGGGGGAAGACCTATTGCTAAGTGAGGACGCAGATGAACGCGACCTGTGGGTCCGCTTACGCCTCGAACTGTCGGAAGCGCCCTGATCATGAGACCGGACGTCCCTTTGCTGGGTAACGTTCATAGCCGAGACATGACCCTGCAGAGCCTGCAGTAATGTGGAGGTCAGGTTATCTATAGACTGTGTCATAGACTGCGACATCTGAGTCGCCCATTCCGGCGCAGTAGCGGTCGCAGAAGCGTTGGTAGGGACTTCTTGGGGTTCTGATCCTGTTTTTTGGGTACAATCCCGGCAGTGCAGGTACGTGCTGAAGCTGGGGAGAGTGGCCTTGCAGGCTGTGCAGACTGCATAAAAGCAGTCTTGCCTGGTTCTTTTCCTTGAGCCCGACATAGTACCTTTAGTGGAGGCCCTACGGGGTATCTACGCAGAGGAAAGGAGTAGGAGAGCGCTATAGGTTATAGGAATTCTCAGCTGAGTACCAAGGACCCAGCTGTGATCTTACCCCACCGGTGCTCCCCCTTAGGTCCAGCGCTGGTAAGTCCCACGTCCTGTGCCCCCCGGAGACTGCTGTGCTGCCTTCCTCCAGGTGCAGCAAGATGGCCACCGGATTCTGAGGTGGAGAGGGAAGGGGGCGGAGAGCTGGAAAAGGGCACGCTGGGCCATGGAAAAGCGCGCCCTTCCTGCCTCGATCCGCCCATTCTATGACACTGCAGTGTCATTTTCGTCATCCGGGAGGCGGCAACTTCGGCTAGGCCGGGGGGGGGGGGGGGGTCGGATTTAAACCAGACCCCCCAGAATGAAAGGAGGGCTGGCGGTGGGGCCATGTGTGTGTGACTGGGGCCCTGTGGAGGGTCCCTTGGGGTGCCGTTGCTGCAGAGACCGGGGCGCAGGGAGCCCGGTCTCTGATAAGTGCCGTGCCTCTCTGCACCTCCCCCGGTCCCAAAAGGAGCCCACAGGTGGATTGGGGTCCCTGGTACAGGCCCTACCTGCGGTGTCTCAACCTAATACCCCCAGAGGGGGATTAGGGAGGGTGCTGCTGTCACCGTCAGGGGTCTTCATCGTCGCCTCGACCTCGACCCAGAGCTGGACGGAACTGAGGAAGGAGGGGGGGTCTCGACCTCGAACCAGTACCCGAGGAACTGGTGAGGGAGCGACATGGCGAATAGCCACCTCGACCTCAACCGGGTACCCCTAATGGGGGACCGAGTAGGGAGCCATGCCGGGAGTCTCGCTGGAGACCCTCTTTTCTTCATCTGTAGTCCTTTGGAAAAAAATTCAGGAAAAAGATGGAGTAAAAAAAAAAAATCTTAGGTGTGCCTCCTGCAACACTAAGCAAAAACTGGATAAGGCTGACGCCGTCCAGGGGTGTATACTGCAGAGGAGGAGCCAAAGTTAATCTTTTTCAGATTATGCATAGTGTCGCCTCCTAGTGGACAGCAGCATAACACCCATGGTTCTGTGTCCCCCAATAAGGTGACAGAGTAACTGCAATCTGGTCATGGCATGTAATAATGATACAATGACCCTCCCACATTCAAAGTCCCACAGATAAGAGCAAATATATAGCAGCAGAGTATACTCCACACATTCAATATACAAGAATAAATAATCTGTAATACAATATCACATAATTACTGATGAAACCAACACACTAAAAATAAGGCTATGCATAGCACCATGCATATTAGACGCTAAGCCTGAAAAATACAAAGCAAAGAAGCATATACACCCCTAGTAAAGCTGGAAAAAAGGCAGCAATTGCTGCATGTTACCAGAGGGCTTCATAACCATAAAGATCAGGGCTCCTTGGAGCATGAAGGTGCATACAAAAAAATATCAAGTGCTTGGTGCAATTTGTGGGATTGGAATGGTGGGGGAGCAAAGCCCCACGCGTATCGCCACTACCCACGTGGCTTTCTCAAGGGAGGACAAAGCGCTGGACTCCAGTGTGTGCCCTATGTATTTATATAGAAAACACATATGTATCATAATTAAAGAAGAACCTTACTGAGGTGAGACGTCAGGAAATCGGCGGGGTCGCGGCCATCTCGTTAGCATCACAGGGACTGACAATAAAGTTGAGCAAACAGTCAGACAGCGCATGCGCTGAATCCATTATTATGCGCGTGCATCACATATGCATCTTGTTATACTGACAGCAGTTTCTCTAACACAGACGTGGACCCATCGTACGGCGCATGCGCTAGATAAAGCACAAAGCGCCCGTGCAGCCAGCAGTAATGAGCGAACTCTCTCTCTCTCTGTGTATGTATATATATATATATATATATATATATATATATATATATATATATATATATATATATATATATATATATACACACACATATACACACACACACATACACACACACACATACACACACACACATACACATATATATATATATATATATATATATATATATATATATATATATATATATATATATATACATACACACACTCACTGGCCACTTTATTAGGTACACCATGCCAGTAACGGGTTGGACCCCCTTTTGCCTTCAGAACTGCCTCAATTCTTCGTGGCAGAGATTCAACAAGGTGCTGGAAGCATTCCTCAGAGATTTTGGACCATATTGACATGATGGCATCACACAGTTGGCGCAGATTTGTCGGCTGCACATCCCTGATGCGAATCTCCCGTTCCACCACATCCCAAAGATGCTCTATTGGATTGAGATCTGGTGACTGAGGAGGCCATTTGAGTACAGTGAACTCATTGTCATGTTCAAGAAACCAATCTGAGATGATTCGAGCTTTATGACATGGCGCATTATCCTGCTGAAAGTAGCCATCAGATGTTGGGTACATTGTGGTCATAAAGGGATGGACATGGTCAGCAACAATACTCAGGTAGGCTGTGGCGTTGCAACGATGCTCAATTGGTACCAAGGGGCCCAAAGAGTGCCAAGAAAAAATTCCCCACACCATGACACCACCACCACCAGCCTGAACCGTTGATACAAGGCAGGATGGATCCATGCTTTCATGTTGTTTACGCCAAATTCTGACCCTACCATCCGAATGTCGCAGCAGAAATCGAGACTCATCAGACCAGGCAACGTTTTTCCAATCTTCTACTGTCCAATTTCGATGAGCTTGTGCAAATTGTAGCCTCAGTTTCCTGTTCTTAGCTGAGAGGAGTGGTACCCGGTGTGGTCTTCTGCTGCTGTAGCCCATCTGCCTCAAAGTTCGACGCACTGTGCGTTCAGAGATGCTCTTCTGCCTACCTTGGTTGTAACGGGTGGCAATTTGAGTCACTGTTGCCTTTCTATCAGCTCGAACCAGTCTGCCCATTCTCCTCTGACCTCTGGCATCAACAAGGCATTTCCGGCCACAGAACTGCCGCTCACTGGATTTTTTTTCTTTTTCGGACCATTCTCTGTAAACCCTAGAGATGGTTGTGCGTGAAAATCCCAGTAGATCAGCAGTTTCTGAAATACTCAGACCAGCCCTTCTGGCACCAACAATCATGCCACGTTCAAAGGCACTCAAATCACCTTTCTTCCCCATACTGATGCTCGGTTTGAACTGCAGGAGATTGTCTTGACCATGTCTACATGCCTAAATGCACTGAGTTGCCGCCATGTGATTGGCAGATTAGAAATTAAGTCTTAACACACAGTTGGACAGGTGTACCTAATAAAGTGGCCAGTGAGTGTGTGTATATATATATATATATTATATATATATATATATATATATATATATATATATATATATATATATATATATATATATATATATATACACATATATATATATATACACACATACACATAAGCTCACATTCTATAGTAATCGCAGGCGCGGTAAAGATGCCATAAAGAAATCTTATATGCTGTTAACTTAAATTAGTAAACGGGTGATCCAAAGATGAGAAATATATATATATATCATTGGGCGTTCATACTCATAACACAATAACGCATGAAAACCGTATCCTGTGTGTATGAACACAATGTTCACGCAGCATATGAGCATAATGTTTTACCAGCACCGGATATATGTTGAAGCCAAAAAAGTATATCCTGAATAAATGGTTTTTACCACATATAAAGATGTTCATAAACAGACAACCCGCATATGGATTGGCATATAGATTAGTACTGGGTAACACACATGTCCCCATAAACAGAATGGTTATATATAGATTGCCACGAGCATTAAATAAGATACTCGGAAACTGTGAAAAGAAACAACCCCTAAATAGATTGAGGCAGTAATTGATTGTGAACATACTTCCTAAAAAAAATAGATGGCACCACTCGCCGAAGAAGACAAACGTGGTAGATGTATAAAACATACTTCTGGACACAATATATAAATGAAGATTAATGGCCATGATGGTAAACCGAAAGAAGAACTGTAAGCAACATCAACTGTTGCACAACACAATATATACACCGAGATATGAGAAAGATGTAAGTGCCCTCAGCTGCTATACAACAAACTGTGTGTGCAAAATTCCTGCACAAATGTTTGGTAATAAACATCCAACAGGGTACGTCGAAACATCCAAATACGTCGAATGTCAAAATAGACAGTTTGGATTGGTGCCTAGTAATGGAACAAATATAGCACCATAAATGAAATGTATTTAAGATGGAATACACAGACCGAAGATAGCCACATAAGAGGGAAAGTGTGTATCAGAGTTAGTGTAAAAATGACACTTAAAATAATCTGTCACGAACAATTGTCCCAATGATGAAAAAAATGGGATCAGGTTTGTATGAAGAAGTACCATGACTAAAAGATAAATGGTTTTGTGATAACATGTGTCTAAGTTTTTATTTATCATGAACCCTAAAAACATGGTGCTATGAATAATCAGGCAAGGTGCCATGAATAGCCAACCTACCCATAACAATTGTGCCCCAAACTAGATATGCAAAGTTGCAGATCAAACATAGGGGAACATTAGTAACTGGCTAGTCCATCAAAGTGGTAAAAGTCCCGGGGTACATGTTCGGACAATCAAAGACTAGCTAGTCAAACAAGATGGTGAAAACTCCAGGATCCATATAAGCACAGGAACGTTGTACAGAAAGGTAAACAGTCCATGTACAAGATCAATGATGTAGGTCCTAGGTTAATGTCATGGTCCACTTGTTGGCCCTTTTCCCGATCAGTTTGGGCCTTGTTGATGTTAGAAATGTGTTGTTGTACTCTACGTCTAAGGCCTCTTTCAAACTTCAGTTTTTTACAATCAGTCACAATCCGCCAGGCTTTGAAAAAAACGGATCCTCAATTTTCTTTTGAGGATCCGTTTTTTTCCCCCATTGACTTGCATTAATGACGGATTGTCGTCCGTTGCATCCGTTTTTTTTGAGGATCCGCCAAAAATTGCTGTTCGTCACCGTCCTCACAGATTTCAAAACGGAGCTTGCAACGTTTATTTCCCTGGCTGATCCTCCACACACTGATTTAACCCAAAATCCTGTCTTGGTCTCGGTCTCTCTCTCTCTCCCCCCTCTTTTCCAGGCTGCGATTCCTTTAAAATTCTTCATTTTGTAGATCCGTCAAAAAAACGGACGGGTGGCATCTGTTGTCATCAGTACTAAAACGGATCCGCCACCCGTCCTTTTGGCGGATTTTGACTGATGCAAAAAACTGAAGTGTGAAAGAGGCCTAAGTTCTTGGCTGGTTTGCCCGATGTAAATCTTTGGACATTGGCAGATCAATAAGTAGATCACATTCCTGGATTTGCAATTGGAATAAAGCTTCAATTTGATTGTACCACACGATGACCAGTGCCAATCCTTGACACCGATCTTTTGTAGTGACTGGTGGTAAGATGGTCCTTTCAGTTCCTGGCTTTTTTGGCTATCATCTTCGGCCCATAAGAACTGGCCTTTGGTTATCTTTGGTATTTATAGTGATTTTTTTCCACTGTGATTGTGCTGTGAACCTTGAGGTCAGGGAGTTGGCCTGGCGGGGACAGGTTGAAGGTGTTTTCGGTACTTGTGAAGCAGCAGTTACACAGGACAGTTCGTTCCAGTGTTTATCTTCTGATACTAACAAAAACTTGGTGGAATATTAAAAGTTTGGAGGAGTACAATAAACTTGGGATCGTTCCTAGGGGACAACGGATCAAATTATTTCCGGCATGGGAAGCAGATTCTGATTTTAAATCTGTTTGTGAGACTGGTCTTTTGAAATGTTAGTCTATCCTAAATCGGTCTACTGATTGATCATGACCGAAAATTTTTGGTTAAAATAAGGGAAGAGATCAAAGAGAGAGACAAAATTGAGCATCTTTGATGAAATCAGCATGGTCAAACCCTTTCAATCACGTTTAAAGGAAATTATTGATGTTTTTGAAAAAAAGAGATCATTGAAAAAAAGAAAAAAAATTTTTGTGACAAGGGAGACTTTGACAGCAAGCAGGTATTCAGGTGGACACATCATAGGAATAGGAAGTTCAACAGATAAAGTGGTGATCGAAGTCAAAAGAATTTGACTCTAACACATTAAGCAATGCTGGTGACTCTTCCACAAGCGATTTTTTATCGTCAGGAAACAGCGACCAAGAAAGCATACCAGGAGGGGCCGGAGAAAGAGATCCAACCCTCAGAAAGAGGAATCGGCGGTACAAGGAATGGTCACCAACATACAAGAGACAACTGAGACAGCACAGGAAGAAATAAATTCTATTGAGAACATGATGGCCACAGGCTACACCTTTCTTTTCCCTCTTTCCTACCATCCAGATCTTTTATAATGTTGTCAGCAAGGAAATTGCCCAACTTAGCAACACCAGTAACCAAAGAGATAATTTGGGATTCAGAGAGAGACAAGCCCTGACTAAACTTAAAAAGGAGATTTTTGTGTACTCACCGTAAAATCTCTTTCTCTTAGCCTTTAATTGGGGGACACAGAACCTTGGGTGTTATGCTGCTGTCCACTAGGAGGCGACACTATGCATAATCTGAAAAAGATTAACTTTGGCTCCTCCTCTGCAGTATACACCCCTAGACGGCGTCAGCCTTCTCCAGTTTTGTGCCAAAGCATAAGGAGGAACGTAACCAAATAACATAACCATGCCTGTAAGAAGGCTACTATGTACGAGCTCAAGAACAATATGAGAACTCAACAGGAAACAACGGCCCGTAAGGGCAACAGGGTGGGAGCTGTGTCCCCCAATTAAAGGCTAAGAGAAAGAGATTTTACGGTGAGTACACAAAAATCTCCTTTACTCTGTCGCCTAATTGGGGGACACAGAACCTTGGGACGTCCCAAAGCAGTCCCTGGGTGGGAAGCAGTGGACGAATATTGTGCTGACAGTCCCCTAGACTTGGGGTACTGCCGCCTGCAGAACCAGTCTACCCAGGCTCGCATCCGCTGAGGACTGGGTATGAACACTGTAGTGTTTCGTAAACGTGTGTAGGCTAGTCCAAGTGGCCGCCTTGCACACTTGTTGTGCCGAAGCCTGATGCCGAATGGCCCAGGAGGCCCCTACTGCCCGTGTAGAGTGTGCCGTGATACCGGCCGGAAGAGGGGAACTGTTAAGTCGGTAGGCCTCATGTATGGTGGACTTGATCCACCTGGCAAGTGTAGCCTTGGAAGCAGGCAACCCCTTGCGACTACCTTCCGTAAGAATGAAGAGGGAATCGGATTTCCGGAAAGGTGCAGTCCTGGACACGTAAATCCGCAATGCCCTGACTAGGTCAAGCGTATGCAGAGCCTTCTCCAGTCTATGGACCGGAACCGGGCAAAGGGAAGGCAGTGAAATCTCTTCGTTAAGGTGAAAGTTGGACACAACCTTCGGAAGGAAGGATGGTACCGTGCGGAGAACCACCTTGTCCTGGTGAAAGGCTAGGAAAAGTCGTCTGCAGGAAAGTGCTGACAATTCCAACACTCTGCGTAACGAGGTGATAGCCACTAGAAAAAACACTTTCTGAGACAGAATGGAGAGTGGAACTTCTCTAAGAGGTTCGAAGGGTGGAGCTTGCAATGCTGTCAGGACCAGATTGAGGTCCCACGTATCCATCGGACGTTTGTAGGGAGGAACCAATCGGGAAACTCCCTGGATGAAAGTCCTTACTTGCGGTTTAATAGCAATGCGCTTTTGAAAAAGGACTGAAAGCGCCGACACCTGACTCTTAAGCGAAATTAAGGATAGCTTGGCATCTAGGCCCGATTGAAGAAAACCTAATACCTTCGGGAGGTAATAAGGGAGTGGGACTTGTCCATGAGATTCGCACCAAGAAAAGAAGGCTCTCCAGGTACGATAATAGAGCTTGGCGGAGGCAGGCTTCCTTGCCCTGATCATAGTTGCAATGACTGCCGGTGAAAAACCTGCCTGGGTTAGAATCCAGGTTTCAAGGGCCATGCCGTCAAATTGAGGGCCCCTGAATTCTGGTGGAAGAACGGACCTTGAGACAGAAGGTCGTGGCGGTCGGGTAGACGCCAGGGGGCGTCTGCCGTAAGTTGGACGATGTCGGCGTACCAAGTACGTCTGGGCCAGTCTGGCACGATGAGGATGGTCGGAACTCCCTCTTGCTTGACCTTCCTCACGACCCTGGCTATTAGGGGGAGGGGTGGAAAAATGTACAGGAGTCGGAACTGGGACCAGTCCTGGACCAGGGCATCCGCTCCGAGCGACCGCGGGTCGTGTGTCCTGGCCATGAAATTGGGAACCTTGGCATTGAGATGGGATGCCATTAGGTCCACATCCGGGGTTCCCCATCGTTGACAGATCTGGTAAAAAATCTCGGGATGGAGAGACCACTCCCCCGAGTCCATTCCTTGCCTGGTGAGGAAGTCGGCTTCCCAGTTTTCTACACCCGGAATGTGTACCGCAGAAAGTACCGACCTTGTGTCTTCCGCCCAGCGGAGGATATGAGCCACTTCTCTCATCGCCTGGGCGCTGCGGGTCCCGCCTTGGTGATTCACGTATGCCACAGCCGTGGCATTGTCCGACTGTATCCGTATGTGCGAGGCTGCAAGCAAGTGATGAAAGGCTCTCAGTGCCAAGAGAATGGCCCTGATTTCCAGAACATTGATGGGCAATGTCACTTCCCTCGGTGACCACTTGCCCTGTGCCCTGTGATGTAGGTGTACCGCCCCCCCAGCCTGTCAGGCTTGCATCGGTAGTCAGGATCTTCCATTGTCCTGAGAGGAATGGCTTCCCTCGTGTAAGCGAGGTTGGTTTGAGCCACCAATGCAGGGACCTCCTGGTTGATGACGTCAACCTGAACTCCCTGTCGAGGGAGAAGGGGTTCCTGTCCCAAGATCTGAGTATGGCTAGCTGAAGGACCCTGAGGTGAAACTGGGCAAATGGCACTGCCTCTATTGCTGCTGCCATCCTTCCGAGGATTCTCATGGCAAACCGGAGAGATCGAGGAGGACTGCGAAGGAGTGTGCGAACTCCAAGACGGATGGCCAGTGTCTTGTCCTTGGGAAGGAGCACCAGGCCCCTGGTGGTGTCGAATACCATTCCCAGGAATGTTAGAGTCCGAGTTGGGATGGTCGACGATTTCTGTAGGTTGACTAGCCATCCCAGGCGACTCAGTGTGTCTAGAGTGATTGAGACACTGACCTCGCAGTCTTTGAAAGTGGGAGACTTGACGAGGAGGTCGTCCAGGTACGGGACGACTAGAATGCCTCTTGAGTGCAGGACGTCCATGGTGGCCGCCATGACTTTGGTGAACGTTCTTGGAGCCGTGGCGAGTCCGAACGGAAGGGCGACAAACTGGTAGTGGTTTTGGTTGACCGCGAACCTGAGAAACCTTTGGTGGGCGGGAGCAATTGGTATGTGGAGATACGCATCCTGTATGTCTATGGAGGCGAGGAATTCTCCCTGCTCCATGGATGCAATGATGGACCGGAGGGACTCCATGCGGAAATGACGGACCCGTACGTAATTGTTGAGCTGTTTTAGGTCCAGTATGGGTCGGACGCCGCCTCCTTTCTTGGGGACTACAAACAAATTTGAGTAGAATCCTCGGAATCTCTCGTTCGCGGGAACCGGCACCACAACTCCTGATTGAAGGAGAGAGGAAACCGCTTGGTGGAAGACACGAGCCTTTTCTGGTGGTGTTGGAGGAACAGAAAGGAAGAACCGGTTCGGTGGAACGGAAGTGAACTCCATCTTGTATCCGGAAGACACTATTTCCCTGACCCACTTGTCTTCTGTAATAGGCAGCCAGACTTGCTGAAAGAGTAAAAGTCGGCCGCCTACTGGTGGGGTGTCTTCCGGAGTTCGTGAGTCATGATGAAGCGAAGTTCTGAGGTTTTCCTCCCTTGGGTTTCCCTTGGCCTACTTTCGACTGCCAAGCCCTGTCCGGTCGCTGCTGCGTCCGTGGGTTGTCTCTGCGTGGAGAACGGTTGCGGTTTTGCACTGGGCGCGAAACGGACCAGCCCGAGGAATTCCGAAAGGATCGGAATCGCGTCTGGTTTCTTCGTTTAAACGTGCGTTTCGGTTTTAGTTGAGGGAGAGAGGTACCCTTACCCCCGGTGGCATTGGCTATCATGGTGTCCAACTTTTCGCCGAAAAGTCTACCAGTAGAATACGGAAGTCGCGCGAGGGACTTCTTTGAGGCCGCATCCGCTTTCCATTCTCGCAGCCAGAGGATGCGTCGGATCGTGATGGCGTTTGATGCTATTCCCGCTACACCTCTGGCGGAATCCAGGGCTGCATGAATCATGTAGTCTGCTACCACTGCCATCTGGACCGCTTGGTCCGAGAGTTCAGGATTTGAAGCCTGAAGACCCTCCTGTAGTCTTTTGGCCCAAGCTAGGATGGCCTTGGCTGCCCAAACTGAAGCAAACGCAGGGCCCAGAGAGGCGCCTGCCTCTTCGAAAATAGAACGAGCCATGCGTTCTACTTGCCGGTCTGCTGCGTCCCTGAGGGTTGAGCTATCCGGCAGAGAGAGTAAAGTCTGCGCTGCTAGCCTAGAAACCGGAGGGTCCACTTCAGGTGGATCTGCCCATTGTTTGGTGTCTTCCTGTGGGAAGGGGTACTTCGCTTCCAGATATTTGCGATTAGCGAATTTTTTGTCAGGCTGCGCAAACTGTTTGGTAAGTATTTTCTCAAACTCATCGTGATTAGGGAAGACCTTAGGTGGTTTTTGAACACTTTCGAAGCAAATCCTATGTTTTGGGACTTCCGGGGGCGACTCTGGAATTTTTAGCACCCGATGAATAGAAGAAATTATGTCCTCAACTAGCGCTGTATTGCTCGGGGGAGAAGGTACCACGGACCTGACCGTTTCATTATCTGAGTCGGAGTCACAGATGCCCTCCGAATCCTGTGCCTCACTAAGGTGATCCCTGGAGGGCGACCTGGGGCGGGCGTCTTCTGTGGTGGGGGATCCCTGTGGTAAATTGCACTGTCTGTCTGTGGCAGGGGACTGCCCAGGAGACCTGGAATGACGCTGTCTCTCCCTAGAGGGGGACGACCTTGTGCTATAGTGCGACTCAGGTGATCGAGACCTGTGAGTCCGCTTACGTCTGTGAGAGTCGGAAGCAGCATGTTCCTGAGACAAGCTGTCCGTTTGCTGTGTACCGTCCATAGCCGGGGTCCGACTCTGCAGAGCTTGCAGCAATGTAGCAGTTAGGTTGTCTATGGACTGTGACATAGACTGTGACATCTGAGTTGCCCATTCCGGCGTGGCCTGTGACACTGAAGCGTCAGTAGGGACTCCCTGGGGTTCTGACCCAGAGTTCTGGATGCAGTCCCGGCAGTGCGGATACGTGCTGCCACTAGGGAGCGTGGCTTTGCAGGCTGTGCAGAATGCATAGAAACATTCCTGCCTGGTTCTCTTCCTTGAGCCCGGCATAGTGCACAGAGGCTGGCTATAAGGGATCGTACAGGGGTGGCTACGCAGAGGGAACCCACAGAAAGCCTTATAGGAAGTATAGATTCACAGCTGAGTAATGAGAACCCAGCTGTGAGCTTACCCCACCGGTGTGCCCCTAGGTCCAGCGCCGACAGATCCAAGTCCTGTGCCCCCCGGAGACCGCTGTGATGCTTCTCTCCTGGATCTCATCCAGAAAAAATGGCCACCGGGGCTCTGAGGAGAGGGAGGAGGGGGCGGAGAGCTGAAAAGGGCGCGCTGGGCTGTGTAAAAACGCGCCCTTTCTGCCTCAATCCGCCCCTTCTATGACACTCCAGTGTGTCATTTTGGTCATCCGGGGGGCGGGGAAAAGGCGGCGGCTTCAGCTAGGCCGAAGCCGCGGTCTAAATTTGAAGCCTGATGCCCAGGAGGGCTCCAGAGCGGCGCGGTAGTCCGGGGGGGGGGGGGGGCGGATTTGTACCAGACCCCCCCAGAACGGTGGACTGGATAGCGGTGGGGGTAGCAGGGGTAGCGGTTTTTGTATGGGGGGCCCCTGAAGGGCTATGGAGCCGCTGCTGCTGCAGAGACAGGGACGCAGCAAAAGCCCTGTTTCTGCTGTGCCATCCAGTCCGCACCCTCCCCCAGCCCCCACAGGATCCCTCAGCCGGCCTGGGGTCCCTGGAAGCTGCGGAATGCTGCCTGATCTCCGACCCTACCTGAGGCGTCTCAACCTAATACCCCCTGCGGGGGATTAGGGAGGGTGCGTCTGTCACCGTCAGGGGGTCTTCATCCTCGCCTCAACCTCAACCCAGACCCCTTAAGGGTGTTGGGGAAGGAGGGGGGTCTCGACCTCGAACCAGGACCCGAGGGACTGGGGAGGGAGCGACATGGGGAAAAAACCACCTCAACCGCGTACCCCTAATAGGGGACCGAGGAGGGAGCCATGCCGGGAGTCTCGCTGGAGACCCACTTTTCTTCATCTGTATTTCCGTGAAAAAAAAAAAAAAAAAGGAAAACGGAAGAAAAAAGGTGTGCCTCCTTGCGACACTAAGCAAAAACTGGAGAAGGCTGACGCCGTCTAGGGGTGTATACTGCAGAGGAGGAGCCAAAGTTAATCTTTTTCAGATTATGCATAGTGTCGCCTCCTAGTGGACAGCAGCATAACACCCAAGGTTCTGTGTCCCCCAATTAGGCGACAGAGTAAACAACACATCATTTATCATCAAAGAGGCGGACAAAGGTTTTACCGTCGGATCCTACAACGGTTTTCAAGACCAAATTGAATCGGCTACTCATGTCTGCCAAACAAAACATATTGAATTCATTTGTCCAGGATATCTCTCACCTGATTCGACAACTCAAAGACCTATCGGTGCCGGAAAACACAATTCTTGTAACCATGGACGTTGAGTCCCTGTACACCTGTATTGGCCACATGGATGGCATTGAAGCAATTTCCTACTTTTGAACCAGCAGATAACAGCCAGCCTTCTTCTTAGATGAAGCCGTTGATTTTCTGGACTTAAGGATCATGAAGACCGGCACTACAATCCAGACTAAGCCATTTCGGAAAGCAACAGCAACAAATAGTCTACTACATTTTTCCAGCTTTCACCCCCAACACCTGCGCAATAATATACGTACCCAAAGGCCAGTTCTTACGGGCCGAAGATGATAGCCAAAAAAGCCAGGAATGTGAAGGACCATCTTACCACCAGTCACTACAAAAGACCGGTGTCAAGGATTGGCACTGGTCATCATGTGGTACAATCAAATTGAAGCTTTATTCCAATTGTAAATCCAGGAACGTGATCTACTTATTGATCTCCCAATGTCCAAAGATTTACGTCGGGCAAACGAGCCAAGAACTTAGACGTAGAGTACAACAACACATTTCAAACATCAATAAGGCCCAAACTGATCGGGAAAAGGGCCAACAAGTGGACCATGACATAACCTAGGACCTACATCATTGATCTTGTTCATGGACTGTTTACCTTTCTGTACAACGTTCCTGTGCTTATATGGATCCTGGAGTTTTCACCATCTTGTTTGACTAGCTAGTCTTTAATTGTCCGAACATGTACCCCAGAACTTTTACCACCTTGATGGACTAGCCAGTTACTAATGTTCCCCTTTGTTTGATCTGCAACTTTGCATATCTAGTTTAAGGCACAATTGTTATGGGTAGGTTGGCTATTCATGGCACCTTGCCTGATTATTCATAGCACGTTTGTAGGGTTCATAATAAATAAAAACTTAGACACATGTTATCACAAAACCATTTATCTTTTAGTCATGGTACTTCTTCATACAAACCTGATCCCATTTTTCATCATTGGGACAATTGTTCATGACAGATTATTTTGAGTGTAATTTTTACACTAACTCTGATACACACTTTCCCTCTTATGTGGCTATCTTCGGTCTGTGTATTCCATCTTAAATGCATTTCATGTATGGTGCTATATTTGTTTCATTACTAGGCACCAATCCAAACTGTCTATTTTGTCATTCAACATATTTGTACCATACCCTGTTGGATGTTTATTACTAAACATTTGTACAGGAATTTTGCACACACAGTTTGTTGTATAGCAGCTGAGGGCACTAACATCTTTCTCAGATCTCGGTGTATTGTGTTGTGCAACAGTTGATGTTGCTTACAGTTCTTATTTCTGTTTACCATCATGGCCATTAATCTTCATTTATATATAGTGCCAAGAAGTATATGTTTTATTATACATCTACCACATTTGTCTTCTTCGCCGAGTGGTGCCATCTATGCCCAATTAGGGTATATTATGATACGTTCGTCCTTTTTTTAGGAAATATGTTCACAATCAATCACTGCCTATCTATTTAGTGGTTGTTTCTTGTCAAAGTTTCCGAGTATCATATATAATGCTTGTGGCAATCTATATATAACCATTCTGTTTATGGGGACATGTTTGTTACCCAGTACTTATCTCTATGCCAATCCATATGCGGGTTGTCTGTTTATGAATATCTTTATATGTGGTAAAAACCATTTATTCAGGATATACTTTTTTGGCTTCAACATATATCCGGTGCTGGTAAAACATTATGCTCATATGCTGCGTAAACAGTGTGTTCATACACACAGGATACGGTTTTCATGCGTTATGAGTATGAACGCCCAATGATATATATATTTCTCATCTTTGGATCACCCGTTTACTAATTTAAGTTAACAGCATATAAGATTTCTTTATGGCATCTTTACCGCGCCTGCGATTACTATAGAATGTGAGCTTCTATGTGTATGTGTATATATATATATATATATATATATATATATATATATACACACACATACATACATACACATATATACACACATATATATATACATATATATATACACACACATATATATACATTTATTGAGAGTTCGCTCATTACTGCAGGCCGCTTTGTGCTTTATCTATCTAGTGCATGCGCCGTACGATGGGTCCACGTCTCTGTGTAGAGAAACTGCTGTCAGTTTAACAAGATGCATATGAGGTCCCCGCGCACGCGCATAATGGATTCAGCGCATGCGCTGTCTGACTGTTTGCTCAACTTTGTCAGTCCCTGTGATGCGAACAAGATGGCCGCGACCGCGCCGATTTCCTGATTTCTCACCTCAGTAAGGTTCTTCTTTAATTATGCTACATTTGTGTTTTTTATATAAATACATAGGGCACACAATGGAGTCCAGCGCTTCATCCTCCCTTGAGAAAGCCCCGTGGGTAGTGGCAATACGCATGGGGCTTTGCTCCGCCCACCATTCCAATCCCACAAATTGCACCAAGCATTTTATATTTTTTTTGTATGCACCTTCATGCTCCAAGGAGCCCTGATCTTTATGGTTATCAAGCCCTCTGGTAACATGCAGCAATTGCTGCCTTTATTCCAGCTTTACTAGGGGTGTATAGGCTTCTTTGCTTTGTCTTTTTCAGGCTTAGCGTCTCTAATATGCATGGTGATATGAATAGCATTATTTTTAGTGTGTTGGTTTCATCAGCAATTATGTGATATTGTATTACAGATTATTTATTCTTGTATATAGACTGTGTGGAATATACTCTGCTGCTATATATTTGCTCTAATCTGTGGGACTTTGAATGTGGGAGGGTCATTGTATCATTATTACATGCCATGACCAGGTTGCAGTTTTGCATTTAATTGTTTTTATGGATTCTGTGTTCCATGTTTGTGCCTTTTTTAACAAATAAAACTATTAATTTATGTTTCATACAAATATCTATGTTTGTGGTGTTGCCTTGAGATGGGCCAGTCGCTTTTCTTGTTTCATGCTACTGTATTTACTCCTATTACTTATTTATTCCCACTGCTCCTCTGACTTCAGTTTCCTTTACATCTGCTATATGTTTGAGAGATATGGGCATTTTTATTTAGTGATAATTTTGATTATCTTTCCAAAGGGGATGTTGCTCACAGGTTAATAATACAGAGCAGCCTAAAGACCCCCAACCCTCCAAGGGTTCCGGTGAGCCATGCTCACTTGTAAGACTTAGGCTACTTTCACACATCCGGTGTGTGGGGTCCGGCGGCGTGTGGCGAAAAGCCGGGCCGCCGGATCCGGCCTGCAGCCGTGACACCGGATGTGTGTGCGGCGAGAGATACGGCTCGGACGTGATTTAAAGGAGCCGCAGGACAAGGTGGACAGAGGCATCCGATGAGAGACAGCTGCTGAAAGGGAGGTGAGGGGAGGAGAGGAGAGGAGAAGGGAGGGGAGGGGGGTGGAGAGAGAGAGAGACATGTGGGGTTAACACTTAGTGTCCAGGCGAGAGAATCTCTCTCTTGCCGGGCACTTGTGGGGTTAACCCCACAGAGAGATCTCTCTCTCTCACCCAGACACTGAGTGTTAACCCCACAAGTGCCCGGCGAGAGAGATCTCTCACAAGTGTCCGGGTGACAGAGAGAGATCTCTCTCTCTCTCGCCGGGCACTTGTGGGGTTAACATTCACAGAGTCCGGGCATGCGCGGTGGAAAAAGCCGGTCCGGCGCTGACAAAAAACGTTGCAGGGAACGTTTTTGCAGATGCCGGACGGCTAATTTATGCCGTGTCCGGCAACAACCGGACACGACGCATATCCATCCGGCACGATGCGGCGACCATGAAAGCTTATGGGACAAAATCGGATCCGGTTATTAAAAATTTTGCCGCATCGTGCCGGATTAAAAAAACCGGATGTGTGAAAGAGGCCTAAGAAAAACTAATTAAAAAGGCCCATATCGCTGGAACTGTAAGGGAATGCTTGGGATTTCAGTTTATAGCACACTTGCGGACTGCAGCTGTCACTTGACTATAAGTATGGGAGGAGGGTTGCTGACATTATGTAAGGTTTTAAAAAAAAAAAAACAACCTTTAGGAGAAGCAACTATGCAGAATACCATCTCCCACCATTTGATTATCTGGACCTTTTATGTACCATACTTTATACTCGCTTGTCAACAATTTAGTCTGCTTCTGGTCAGGCGCTAACTTGAATTTTACATTTTCACACTTCATTCTATGGTAAGTTATCATTCCCCCGAGGCTTCATCACGAAGACGGGTAAAGCAAGCACCAACTCCACCAGCTTGCAGAACAGCAATCAAGCTCAGATTTATTTTTCTATAGAAGTCATACAGTAGGGAAGGCTTAACTGTAGTTGTTACTGATAGTCATCATCATTGACTGCGATAAGTGTTTAATACTCCCATGAGGAGTCGGGGTGGAAAAATCCAAACAGCAAGTTAAAATGCATGTAAGGGTAACAACCAGTTCCCCATAGTCACTGAACCCAAATTCAGACTGTTATTTAATGGATTCAGTGTGATATTTAGTGACAGCACCTGTTAGATGGAATTTATTTATGATAAACTTTGTTTGAAAATTCCCTTTGTCATAAATATAGTACATTACCAATCTCTATTCCATCTATGGTGACATGTATGGTATAAAGACCGACAGCACCAGGAGTCCAATTTGCACAATAGGTTCCATCATTGTTGACTCGAATTAACATATTTTCACTTGGCCTAATAGGAAGGAAATAAGGCATACATTATACAAAAAAGTCATACCCAAACAATATAAGAAAAGTAACATATCTAGTTAACAGCAGTCAGGTACCTAAAAGCGTTAGACTGCCTAATCTAGAGTTGTGTAATTAAGGTTCATTATTATCTTTTTATCGTTCTCACAGTTTAAAAAAAACAAACAAAATAAAAGTGTTTTAAGAAATTGCAACGGAATCTTAAAAAAAAGGAAAAAAACTACTATAGTATCAAGGAAAGGGAAAATTATATGGATTTATTGTATTGTAAAACAGATGGGATAACCCCACTCTGGATACGCACATACAGCGCAGCGGCCTTTTCATCCGAGCAGCTCATGATTGTTTTACCATTTCAAATACATAACAGCGATTAACAAAAAAAAAATGCCATAAATGATAAATTATTGGCGATGTGTCAGGTACCTACCTTTTGGGCATTGGTGAGGCATAGCGAAGTTCTTCAAATGAGTAACTTTCATACGCCTAAAAAAAAAAAAAAGAAAGAAAAAATGTATTCTGGAAGCGTGTGGTGAGATTCTTGTTTAGTGGTTAAAATATGAAGCTCTTCCACAAGGCGATATTGTAGCCAGGATTTTGCATTAGTCCAAAACTGGAGATCGGGCCAAACAGTGATGTGAATCTTATCTCAGTTTATATTCCCACATCTGGTTTGGCTTATAAATACTGATGCAAAATACAGATCAAAATATTTCCTGTTGAAAGTGGCCTTAAAATGGATATCTTAATGTTCTTACTTAAAGCGCACCACTGATTGTCTAGGCTACCAGCCACCCTGCATTTTCAGAGTGGAAGGTTACCTAGGCAGGGAAGGCACAGAACTTGCATCCTATACGCTTTCGAGTGAGCCTACTCAAATGCTCTGAAGCTAGCTGGAACGCGGGCTCTTTCCAGCCTTGCTCCTTCCGCCCCTTCTCCCATGTTGCAAAGGTAAAGGTGGCTCTGCCAGCAGAGTGGTAGAGCGATCTGTTTGGACCAGAGAAGAGACTACGCCATTGGTCTGAACCATCAATGTTCAAAAGAGTACTGCAGCCAGCATAGTAGGAATCATGGAGGCAGATAATCTATACATTGATAAAGAGATAAGAGAAAATCCCCCCCTTTAACCCCTTCACCCCCAAGGGTGGTTTGCACATTCATGACCGGGCCAATTTTTACAATTCTGACCACTGTCCCTTTATGAGGTAATAACTCTGAAACGCTTCCATGGATCCCGGTGATTCTGACATTGTTTTCTCGTGACATATTGTACTTCATTTTAGTGGTAAAATTTCATTCATATAACTTACGTTTATTTGTGAAAAAAAACGGAAATTTGGCGAAAATTTTGCAAATTTCGCAATTTTCCAACTTTGAATTTTTATGCCCTTAACCTCTTCGCGACCTCCCACAGTAGATAAACGTTGGCGCTTGCTGGGCTTTGTGCAGCGCCGACGTTTATCTACTGTCGGCGGTTTTGTGCCCCCCCGGGACCCCCTCATACCTTATAATGCGGGGATCCCGGTGCACAATGCGTGCTGGGACCCCCGACGTCATCGAGACCTGATTGGTTCAGGTCCTGATGACGTCGCGTCACAGCAGCCAATGAGGGAGCTCGCTGGGAAAGCTGCTTGTTTCCCGGCGATCTCCCTCATTATAACGCGACTTCTCCTCTGATCTCATGCTGACAGATGAGCAGAGGTGAAGCAGCGTTACAGTGTGACTAGATCGCTGCCTGGCACAGCTGTGTCAGGCAGCGATCTTGTCATACAGTAACGCTGCTTCACCTCTGCTCATCTGTCAGTGTGAGATCAGAGGAGAAGTGGCGTTACTATGTGCCGGGCAGCGATCTTGTCACATAGTAACGCTGCTTCTCCTCTGATCATCTGCCAGTGTGAGATCAGAGGAGAAGTGGCGTTACTATGAGTCAAAAATACAAAAAATAAAAAACACAAAAATAAAAAAAAAAGTAAAGAAAAAAAAGCAGGTAGGCAGGCTAGGGCTAGGGTTAGGGCTAGGGTTAGGGCTAGGGTTAGGGCTAGGGTTAGGGCTAGGGTTAGGGCTAGGGCTAGGGTTAGGGCTAGGGTTGGAATTCGAATTGGGGGTTTCCACTGTTTAGGTACATCAGGGGCTCTGTAAATGCAATATGACGCCCGCAGACCATTCCATCAAAGTCTGCATTCCAGAACGTCACTACTTCCCTTCCGAGCCCCACCGTGTGCCCAAACAGTGGTCCCCCCCCACATGTGGGGTACCAGCGTACTCAGGACAAATTGGACAACAACTCTTAGGGTCCAATTTCTCCTGTTACCCTTGTGAAAATAAAAATTGGGAGCTAAAAGATCATTTTTGTGGAAAAAAAATGATTTTTTTATTTTCACGGCTCTACATTATAAACTTTAGTGAAACACTTGGGGGTTCAAAGTGCTCACCACACATCTAGATAAGTTCCTTGGGGGGGTCTAGTTTCCAAAAAGGGGTCACTTGTGGAGGATTTCCACTGTTTAGGCACATCAGGGGCTCTGCAAACGCGACATGACTCCCGCAGACCATTCCATCAAAGTCTGCATTCCAAAACGTCACTACTTCCCTTCCGATCCCCACCGTGTGCCCAAACAGTAGTTTTCTTCCACATATGGGGTACCAGTGTACTCAGGACAAATTGGACAACAACTTTTGGGGTCCAATTTCTCCTGTTACCCTTGTGAAAATAAAAAATTGGGGGCTAAAAGATCATGTTTGTGGAACAAAAATGATTTTTTATTTTCATGGCTCTACGTTATAAACTTCTGTGAAGCACTTGAGGGTTCAAAGTGCTCACGACACATCTAGATAAGTTCTTTAAGGGGTCTAGTTTCCAAAATGGGGTCACTTGTGGGGGTTTCCACTGTTTAGGCACATTAGGGGCTCTCCAAATGTGACATGGCGTCCTCTCTCAATTCCAGCCAATTCTGCATTGAAAAAGTCAAACGGCACTCCTTCCTTTCTGAGCTCTGCCGTGTGCTCAAACAGTGATTTAGCCCCACATACGGGGTATCGGCGTATTTGGGAGAAATTGCACAAAAAATTTTGTGGTTCATTTTCTGTTTTTACACTTGTGAAAATAAAAAAAATGGTTCTGAAGTAAAATGTTTGTGAAAAAAAGTTAAATGTTTATTTTTTCCTTCCACATTCCATTCATTCATGTGAAGCACCTGAAGGGTTAATAAACTTCTTGAATGTGGTTTTGAGTACATTGAGAGGTGCAGTTTTTAGAATGGTGTCACTTTTGGGTATTTTCTGTCATATTGACCCCCCAAACTCACTTCAAATGTGAGGTGGTCCCTAAAAAAAATGGTGTTGTAAATTTTGTTGTAAAAATGAGAAATCGCTGGTCAACTTTTAACCCTTATAACTTCCTAAAAAAAAAAAAAAATTATGTTTCCAAAATTGTGCAGATGTAAAGTAGACATGTGGGAAATGTTATTTATTAACTATTTTGTGCGATATCACTCTCTGATTTAAGGGCATAAAAATTAAAAGTTTGAAAATTGCAAAATTTTCAAAATTTTTGCCAAATTTCTATTTTTTTTAACATATAAGCGCAGTTCATATCTAAGAAATTTTACCACTATCCTGAAGTACAATATGTCATGAGAAAACAATGTCAGAATCAGCAGGATCCGTTGAAGCGTTCTAGAGTTATGGCCTCATAAAGTGACACTGGTCAGAATTGAAAAAATTGGCCTGGTCACGAAGGCAAAAACAGGCTCAGGCGCGAAAGGGTTAAATCACAGAGATATGGCACACAAAAAAACTTAAGTAACATTTCCCACATGTTTACTTTACATCAGCACATTTTTGGCACCAAAATTTTTTTTGTTAGGAAGTTATAAGGGTTAAAAGTTGACCAGCGATTTCTCATTTTTACAACATTTTATTTTTACAACATTTTATTTTTACGGACCACATCACATTT
Organism: Dendrobates tinctorius; assembly: GCF_039654945.1. Lineage (NCBI taxonomy): Eukaryota > Metazoa > Chordata > Amphibia > Anura > Dendrobatidae > Dendrobates > Dendrobates tinctorius. Next base: position 50,297,417 of record NW_027361732.1, read on the forward strand.
GAAGCCACTTTGAGGGGTCTATATGATAGAAAATACCCAAAAGTGACACCATTCTAAAAACTGCACCCCTCAAGGTGCTCAAAACCACATTCAAGAAGTTTATTAACCCTTCAGGTGCTTCACAGGAATTTTTTGAATATTTAAAAAAAAAAAAAAAAAAAAATGAACATTTAACTTTTTTTCACAAAAAAATAATTCAGGTTCAATTTTTTTTTATTTTACCAATGGTAAAAGGAGAAATTGCACAATAACTTTTCCAGTCCAATTTGTCCTGAGTACGCTGATACCCCACATGTGGGTGTAAACGACTATTTGGGCGCATGGCAGAGCTCGGAAGGGAAACCTCGCCATTTGACTTTTTTGGTTGGAATTGAGATCGGACACCATGTCGCGTTTGGAAAGCCCCTGATGTACCTAAACAGTGGAATCCCCCCACAAATGACCCCATTTTGGAAACTAGACCCCCTAAGGAACTTATCTAGATGTGTGGTGAGCACTTTGAACTCCCCCAGTGCTTCACAGAAGTTTATAACGCCCGGGCGTGAAAATAAAAAAATCGTATTTTTTCCACAAACATGATCATTTAGTCCCCATTTTTTTTATTTTCCCAAGGGTACCAGGAGAAAATGGACCCCAAAAGTTGTTGTCCAATTTGTCCTGAGTACCCTGATATCCCATATGTGGGAGAAAACTACTGTATGGGCCCATGTCGGGGCTCCGAAGGGAAGTAGTGACGTTTTGGAATGCAGACTTTGATGGAATGGACTGCGGGTGTCATGTTGCCTTTCGAGAGCCCCTGATGTACCTAAACAGTGGAAACCCCCCACAAATGACACCATTTTGGAAACTAGACCCCCTAAGAAACTTATCTAGATGTGTGGTGAGCACTTTGAACCCCCAAGGACTTCACAGAAGTTTATAACACCCGGGCGAGAAAATAAAAAAAATCATTTTTTTCCCACAAAAATATTTTTGCCCCCAATTTTTTATTTTCCTAAGGGCAACAGGAGAAATAGGACCCCAAAAGTTGTTTTGCAATTTGTCCTGAGTAGGGTGATACCCCATATGTGGGGGTAAAACACTGTTTGCGCGCATGGCAGAGCTTGGAAGGGAAGGAGCACCATTTGACTTTTTCAATGCAGAATTGGCTGGAATTGAGATCAGACGCCATGTTGCTTTTGGAGAGCACCTGATGTGCCTAAACAGTGGAAACCCCCCAATTCTAACTCCAACCCTAACCCCAACACACCCCTAACCCTAATCTCAGCCCTAACCCTAGCCCTAATGGGAAAATGGAAATAAATACTTTTTTAATTTTATTATTTTTCCCTAACTAAGGGGGTGATAACGGGGGGTTTGATTTACTATTTATGGTGGGTTTTTATATTTGGCAGCTGTCACACGCTAAAAGACGCTTTTTATTGTAAAAATAGTTTTTGCATCACCACATATTTAGAGCTATAATTTTTCCGTATTTTGACCCACCGAGTCATGTGAGGTCTTATTTTTTGCGGGACGAGTTGACGTTTTTATTGGTATCATGGTCGGGAACGTGACATATTTTGATCGCTTTTTATTCTGATTTTTGGAACGCAGAATGAACAAAAACCAGCGTTTAATTTATTTTGGGGGGGTGCGTTTACACCGTTCCGCGTGCGGTAAAATTGATAAAGTGGTTTTATTCTTCTGGTCAGTACGGTTACAGCGATACCTCATTTATGTCATTTTTTTATGTTTTGGCGCTTTTATGCAATAGAAACAATTTTATATTAAAAATAATTATTTTTGCATCGCTTTATTCTGCGAGCTATAACTTTAATTTTTTCTCTGATGATGCTGTATGGCGGCTCGTTTTTTGCGAGACAAGATTACGTTTTCAGCGGTACCATGGATATTTATATGAGTCTTCTTGATCAAGCGTTATTGCACTTTTTGTTCGGCGGTATGATAAATCATTTTTTGCTTCGTTTATTACTTTTTAAGGGGTTCGCTAAAGGGGTTAACTAATGGGACAGTTTTATAGGGCAGGTCGTTACGGACGCGGCGATACCAAATGTGTACTTTTGTTTTTTTTTTATTTCCAAAAAATGAATTTATTAGGGAATAATTTTTTTAGCGATTTTTTTAAAATTTTTACACTTTTTTTTAAACTTTATTAGGTTGTCCCAGGGGGGACATCACTGTCATGTGACAGATCGCTGATCTGTCACATCACAGATAAGCGATCTGTCACAGGCAGTGCAGAAGGCTTCCTCATGCCTGCGCTTTGCAGGCACTGAGGAAGCCAGCTCCCTGCAGGCCCCCCGAAGGTCCCCGTCGCCATCTTGGATCCGGGGACCTGCAGGGAAAGAGCCCCCCGCAGCAGCGCTGCACATTGCGCTGCTGTGGGGGGCTCAGGGAAGCACGGAGGGAGCCCCCTCCCTGCCAATGCTTTCTTTTAACCCCCGGTACACCGCGATCGTGTTTGATCGCGGTGTGCAAGAGGTTAACGTGTCGGGGGCGGTCCATGACCGCCCCTGAAACATAGTGCCGGATGTCAGCTGTGATAATCAGCTGACACCTGGCCGCGATCAGCGACGCTCACCACGTGGGCGCCGCTGATCGCGCTAGACGTACTATCCCGTCCATGGGCATAGGGGCCCGGGTCCCATGGACGGGATAGTACGTCTGATGTCAGAAAGGGGTTAAAGGGATATTTCCTTCTCAGACATTTATGGCATATCCAACAGTCTGTCACAAAAGTTTAATTTCCCCCACCATAAAGAGTGAGGCACATCTAATGGGTATTCCATAAATGTCTGATAGATGTGGATCCTGGAGGAATTACAAGCATCTGGCAAACACTCCTGGAATAACCTATGGATACGCCATACACGTCTGAGATGACAAAAGCCCAGTACATGGGATCATTAAGAAAAGGTCAATTTTTTTTATCAAAACTATCATTTTTCAATGCGGTCTACTTAACATTTCAAGCCAAAGTCACACCAAACGTGTCCCAATACTCGATAACCTCTATACCATGACCAGTACATTGAGCATGGCTTATGTCATAGCCATACCTTCATCATTGTGATTGCAATATAACGGGCTTCCTTCACAATCATTGGTTCGTAGGAGGCATCGAGTTTAGGTGACGGAAGGCCGCCAAAAGTCATATCAGTAACTGAAGATGTAGAGGATGATGGGCTCCCTGGTATCCGGGGAAGTTTTTTTACTTGCTCTTGTTGCAGGGAAGTCTTTTTTTGAGATACAGGGACAGCTTTCACTTCCACCTGTAAAGACACAAATGGAAATGCTGAAATTAAAGAGGTTAAACTCCACACTTGAAAAACATTTTATAATATTCCGTTGTTGAGGCGCCATAAAATGCTTGATGATTGGTAAATAATTTGCTTTTTTTCTAAAATGTTTTAAACTAACTGATTTCTTTTTGGCAGGATAGACATGTTTTGCAACTTGTGAATAAGGTGTAATAACCAGCCCCTTTTTTATTTTCATATCGACAATCTTGTGGATAAAATAAAACATTGCCCAATTCCACGGACCATGTCTGTCCCTCAAGAAATTTTGTGTGTGAACAATACTCAAAAGCCAACAAATCTCATTCGACCAATAAAAATCGTGCCTCCTTTTAGTGTTTGTGCTTACAATTTACTTACAAAGCTGTTGTGGGGACCGGATTTTAACACATTGAAAAACCCAAATTTATCATGATTATTTGTTTATTATGCTTTGATTATATAGCGCTGTCTTAAGGCCCCATTACATTTAGCGATGCACCAGCGATCCCGACCACGATATGACCCGGTCAGGATCGCTGGTGCATCGCTAAGTGGTCGCTAGTGAGCTGTCACACTGGCAGATCTCACCAGCGATGCAGCAGCGGTCGTACTCACCTGTCAGACGCGGCGAGGGTGACCATCTAACGCACGCGTCTTATGGCTCACTCGTAGGCGCCAGCAGGAAGCCGACGACGAGAAATGGTCCAGGCCGATCTCGCGCGATCACCGATAATCAGAGGGGAAGCCAGTCGGAGGTGAGTATCACAAGTAGAGATATCGCTAGTGATATCGCTGCTGCGTCACAAAATTGGTGACACTTTAGCGATATTGCTAGCGATATCGCTATGTTTAACAGGCCCTTTATTCCACAGTGCTTTTGATATGGCACTGTCTCACCATGAAAAAAGGTTACATTTCTTATCACACACAATACTTATAAATCAATGCAGATTTACAAAAGTCGCTAAAACTGCATTTTTCAGATTAGCAAATACTTTGTTATATATATTTGAATACATCTAGCACTGACACATATACATTTTCAGCATTGGAATTTAATTTTATTTTTATAACATTGATTACAAATCACTCTTCCATACCTTCATATTTGGTACATGAACTACGTCCCCGTACTGATCCTTTGTTTGTACGGTTATGGTAGTGGGCCAGCCACATCGGATATCATCTTTATTAAGAATTAAAGAAGTCTTCTGAGGATCTGCATAAGAGTCTGGTTGAAGCCACCTAATGATGTGAGGAAGCATTTTTAGCGCAGATATTTTTAGCGTCACATTACATTACCTCTCCAGGGTATGTGTTTTTTTTTTTTTAATTTCACAAACGGATAGGTATCAGTAATAAACATTCCAAGTGTGTAGTAAAATAATAACCGGTTTACGCCTTGAGCCGTTACCAGCGCGGCTCCAGTCCTCTCCTGTACCACATGACTGGAGTTGTGATGGGTCGAATTTCTCCAGAGTATGATGTGTGGTACCGAAAGTCACTTCTCAACATTAGTCTGAGACTAAGGATGAGGCTTGTATGCACTTAAAGAGACAACCATAAGAAGTGACTTTAGGACGGTTAGATATGCAGCCACAAGACGGCAGGAAGAGAACGGAATGGAACGAGAAACCATAGAGGATGGGCCACCGGTAAGTGTTTTACAACATGTACAGCATACATTACAAATATACGGTGGTGAAAAACAAAAAACTACAAAACCCTAGATTGGTATTTAAAAAGATGAACTATAAAACATATTTCTTTAAAATATTAATCTAAGAAAACCCAAGTTATTGGTCTCACAAACATTCAGATTGTAAGTGAGTAAAATGTCTCAGTTAAACTCTGACCTTCATCAGGGTCAGGATAGGATAGGAGAAACAAGTTCCCTGAGGGTTGAAGAGAACGCTTTCAATACTGCAGGCTTCCTGGGTTTCTCATATAGTACTTTACGTGTACCTGATGAAGATCAGAGTCAGTGACTGAAATGTTGTACTCACTATGGGATTGCATATTAATTTCCAACTATCTCATATGTATATCATATCTCAAACATTACTTGTTACGCAATTTTTTTTAATGCTGTTAGTAAGTGCTGGGAGCATTTCCACAATATGCCAGGTGTCTACTTCAGAAAATGTATGGCGATATAATGCCATTTAAAATTTTTAGATTTGTGTTTGTCCAATGTGTGAAAATTCTCCTGGCAGAATCAATAAATAAGGTTTAATTTCCAAATTAAAAATAATATAATCAAACCGCATAAAAGCTTCACGCAATTTAGCTTGTTACTACGTATGGTAATATGAATTTATTAGCGTAGACGGGATATGGCAAATGTTGCCCAAAGTACACATTTTACAAGTGAAAAATCACCAACTGCAATGTTGCTACATCATTTTGTATCACAGATTAAAAACACATGCAATTACAAGTTGTGACCAGCACATAGGCTCCGATATGTGATAATTGCAGCAAATTGCCAGTCAAGATTTAAATACGGTAAATAGCAAAAGACAAAACCTTTCATTAAGTCAAATTTAAAGTATATACCTTGCCAAACGCCCGCCACTTGATCCAGGTACACACGTGATGAAGTCTTCTAGAAAGGACTGCTCATTACTTTGTATCTGTAGTGGAAGATTTCCTTCCAGGGCCTCTAGAATGGTTGGAGAATGTGACAGGGCAAGGCCCTTACCCAAAATCCCAGAATGAGTTTTGCACACCTAACAGAAAAATATCACAATAAATATATAAAAAAGCTGGAAATGTAAATTGAGGGTCTAAAGGGAACTTTTCAAGTTCAACTTGCAGCTCTTTCTGCATGGAGATGCATATAGGGAAGGCTGTGAATCACTGAGCAGGATGGAAAACTGGATTTCCAAGTCTAAAAGGAGTAGGGTTTTAGATGATTATATTGCTCATACTGACTAAGGCTATGTTCACATGTTGCTTTTTAAATGATTTCTTTTTCTGCAGCCAAATCCTGATCTCTTGCTTTTTTTTTTTTTACTGGTTGCCTCACTGCGGTTTTCAGGATCCCAAAGTTCAGCTTTGCTTCCACCATACAAGCATGAACAATGCAAAATGTTAGGCCACCAATGCAAGATGTATGTGAAACCATAAAACATTTGAGAAGAGAAAAGAAAAAATGGAAATTTCATCAAATTATTTAGTAGAAATTTTTTTTATGTCTGGAAAAAATAGTGACTATTCTGAATAAAAAAAGTACATGAGTAATTGAAAAAATGCACAATTGCAAATGTGAGGGGAGTTGAATTGGGCAGGCATAGTTTACCCAAGACAGTGGCAATGCAAAAAATTGGTCGGGCATTGTTTACTTTCACACATTGGTCGGGCATCGAGTTAGTCAGACTTTGCTTTCTTTAACAAATATCACTAATTTAATTAACCCCTTTGTGACAGCCAGTTTTGACCTTGACTAAGCCAATTTTTACAATTCTGACCACTGTCACTTTATGAAGTTATAGCTCTGGAATGCTTCAACGGATCCCTCTGATTCCGAGAATGTTTTTTCTTGACATATCATACTTCATGTTAGTGGTAAAATTTCTTCGATATGACTTTTGCTATTTATGAAAAAATGGATATTTGTCAAAAATTTTGAAAACATGACAATTTTCTAACTTGTTTTTGTGCCCTTAAATCAGAACGTTATGTCACACAAAATAGTTAATAAATAAAATTTCCCACGTCAACTTTACATCAGCACAAATTTGGAAACAATTTTTTTGTTACGATGTTACAAGGGTAAAAAGTTGACCAACGATTTCTAATTTACAAAACCATTTTTTTTTTTTAGTGACCACGTCACATTTGAAGTGACTGAGGGGATCAATATGACAGAAAGTACGCAAAAGTGACACCATTCTAAACACTGCACCACTGAAGGTGCTCAAAACCACATTCAAGTAGTTTATTAACTCTTCAGGTGCTTCACGAGAACTAAAGCAATTTGGAAGGAAAAAAATGAACATTAACTTTTTTCACAAAAAATTTACTTTAGACCCAAACTTTTTCATTTTCACAAGGGTAACAGGAGAAAATGGACCACACAATTTGTTGTGCAATTTATTCTGAGTACACCAATACCACATATGTGGGGGAAATCTACTGTTTGGGCGCATGGCAGGGCTCAGGAGAGCGAGCACCGTTTTACTTTTTGGATGCAAAATTGGATGGAATTGTTGGAGGGTACAATGTCGCGTTTGGAGACCCTCTGATGTGCCTAAACAGTAGAAACCCACTCACAAGTGACCCCATTTTGGAAATCACACCCCTTAAGGATTTTATCCAGGGGTATAGTGAACATTTTGAACCCACAGGTACATCACAAAATTTGATAACATTAGGTCGTCATCTTGAATATGTCATTAGTGTTGAGAGCACGTGCTCACTACTCCAGTTTGCATCGGGTGCTCGGGCATGCACTAAATATCGCGGGTGATTGAGTGACATGCTCAAGTCCCCGCCCCACATGTTTCGTGGCTGTTAGACACCCCAAAAAACCCATGAGTGAATTTGCGATACTCTGTGCATAAGCAAGCACCCGATGCAAACTCGAGTAGCGAGCACTTGCGCTCGACACTAGCCGTCATATCATATTTTTTAACTTTTGAAAAAAAACATAGTTCTAACGCCAACCCTGACCCCAACGCAAACTTAACCCCAACACAACCATAACCACAGCCCAAACCCCAACCTTAACCCGAGCCTTTAATGCAAAGAATGGAAAATAATTACAACTTATTTTATTGTAATCAAACTAAGAAGGGGGGGGGGGCAAAGGGGATTTGATTTATTATTTTTTATGTTGATCACTGTGATAGGGTCCATCACAGTGATCAAAATGAACAGCTAGGAAAAATGATCACCCTTCACTGTCAAAACGTTTTTTCTAATATCTAATCTGTATCTTTTCCCTTTCAGTTTAATTCCATTATTTTTCATGTGTCCATATGCAAATGAGAATAAGGATGATTCTTCTACACGGTGACATCCCCTCAGAAATTTGTTGACCGCTATTAAGTCTCCTCTTGTCCTTCTTTTTTGCAAGCTAAACATTCCCAGATTCTTTAACCGTTCCTCTTAGAACATACTTTGCTCACCATCCTGATGGGTCTTCTCTGAACTTACTCCAGTTGTTCAATGTGTTTTTTTAAAAAACGTGGTGCCCAGAACATGACACAGTATTCCGGATGTGGCCTCACCAAGAAGGAGTAGAGGGAGATAATTACTTCACATGATCTAAGACTCTATGCTTCTCTTAATACATCCTAGAACTGTGTTTGCCTTTTTCTGTTGCTGCATCACACTGCTGACTCATGTGCAGTCTGTGATCTATTAGTATAAACAAGTCTTTTTCACACATGCTGTTGCAGTTCTATTCCTCCCATTGTAGATGTAATTAATGTTTTTCTTTGCCAGATGTAGAATCTTGCATTTCTCCGTTAAATAACATTCTATTAGTCGCTGCCCATTGTTCAAGCTTATCTAGATCCTTCTGAATCCTTTCTCTGTCTTCTCTAGTGTTAGCTATCCCTCCTAGCTTTCCATCGTCTGCAAATTTGATCAGTTTACCTTCAGTTCCCTCACCTAGATCATTTAGAAAAATTATGAACAAAACTGGGGCCAGGATAAAATTTTATTGTTTAATAATTTGCTCAACAATCTTTCCTGATATATAAGTAAGGCTCACAGGCCTGTAATTTCTTGGCTCCACCTTCTTTCTTTTTTTGAGGATAGGGACAAGATTTGCGTTTCTCCAATCTTCTGGGATTTCTCCTGGTCTCCAGGATTTTTCAAAGGTTCTTGCTAATGGATCTGCAATTGTCTCTGCTAACTCTTTCAGTATCCTAGGATGTAATTCATCTGGACCAGGAGATTTCAAATATTATGAATTAGCTAAGGCTAAGTTCACACTGGTCATTTTTGCTGCTTTTTTATGCTTCTTTAATGCTAATTTTCAGCTGCTTTTTACAGTACCAGCAAAGCCTATGAGATTTCAGAAATCTCATGCACACACATTGTTTTTTAGTCATCATTATTTTGTGCATTGCATGGATTGTTTGGACATATAGCATGTCACCCACTGTCTCTTTAAATGCTTCCAATTTTTCCTTCATTTTGGGATTGTTACAGATTGTGCAGTGAGAATCTGATTCAGCAAAATCTCCCATCAGTCTTGGACATTTTTGCCTTTTAGAAAATCCAGCCATTGGACCCTTCCTACCCTCTGAGTCCAGTAAAATCTGCCTTTCTGAAATCCAACCTTAAACTCTGAGCTCTCGCTGGTCTTTCTCCTCTTGTAATCCAAAGTTCAAGGATAGCATGATCGCTACCGCTCAATGCCCAGCCACCTTTACTTCCTCATCCATTTCCTCTCTGTTAGTAAGAATTTCAACTGCTCCTCATAAAATTAGAAAATCATCAAAAAGTTAATTATTTCAGTTTTTCAATACAAAAAGTGAAACTCATTATAGAGAGTCTTTACAGAGTGATCTATTTCAAGTGTTTATTTCTGTTAATGATTATGGCTTACAACCCATGAAAACCCAAAAGCGTTTAAAAAGGTCCTTTAGTCTGTTTCAGTAGGCTTCACAATCATGGGGAAGACAGGTGACTTGACAGATTTTTAGAAGGCAATCATTAACACACTCCACCACAAGGAGGGTAAGCCACAAAAGGTCATTGCTAAAGAAGCTGTCTGTTCACAGAATGCTGTATCAAAGCATATTAATGGAAAGTTGAGTGGAAGGAAAACGTGTGGTAGAAAAAGGTGCACAAGCAACAGAGATAACCACAGCCTTTAAAGGATTGTTAAGAAAAGGCCATTTAAAAATTTGGGGAAGATTCACAAGGAATGGACTGCTGCTGGAGTCATTGGTTTCCAGTACCATCTCCATGCTGATGACACCCAATTATACACTTCTTCTCCTGACATCACGCCAGCCTTTCTAGAAAACACCGGAGATTGTCTAACATCATGTCCTCACTATATCTGAAACTGAACCTGTCAAAGACTGAACTCCTTGTGTTTCCTCCCTCAACTAATGCACCTATACCCGACACTGACATTTCCGTGTGTGGTTCCACTATTACTCCCCAGCAACATGCCCGCTGTCTTGGGGTCATACTTGACGCCGAGCTTTCATTCACCCCCCACATCCAATCACTGGCTCGCTCTTGTTATCTGCATCTCAAAAACATTTCTAGAATTCGACCTTTTTTTACCTTTGACTCTGCAAAAATTCCTACTGTTTCTCTTATTCATTCTCATCTGGACTACTGTAACTCTCTTCTAATCGGTCTCCCTCTTACCAAACTTTCCCCCCTCCAATCTGTCTTGAATGCTGCAGCCAGGATCATATTCCTCACCAATCGTTACACCGATGCCTCTACCTTGTGCCAGTCATTACACTGGCTACCCATCCACTCCAGAATCCAGTACAAACTTATTGCCCTCACCCACAAAGCACTCCAAGGCTCAGCACCACCCTACATCTCCTCCCTTATTTCAGACTACCACCCTACCCGTGCCCTCAGTTATGCTGATGACGTGAGGTTAGCATCCTCGATAATCAGAACCTCCTACTCCCGTCTCCAAGACTATACACGTGCTGCGCCAATTCTTTGGAATGCACTTCCCAGGTCAATACGAGTAGTCCCCAATCCCTACAATTTTAAGCGTGCCCTGAAAACTTATTTTTTCAGACTGGCCTACCGCCTCAACACATTAACCTAACTATCCTTGTGTGGCACAGTCAAAAGTTTTACCATAACCAGGTTCCCCGTATCATGCTCCCATATGCTTTATGCATCTATTAGCCCTCTGTGTCCGTACTGTTACACACTTAACATTATGGCTTGTCCATACAATCAGGGCAATTGTTACCACCCACCTTTCGTGTCTCCCCTTTTTCCCTCATAGATTGTAAGCTTGCGAGCAGGGCCCTCATTCCTCTTGGTATCGGTTATGATCTATGTGATTATTGTTATGCTGTAAAGTCTATCGTCTGTACAAGTCCCCTCTGAAATGTAAAGTGCTGCGGAATATGTCGGCGCTATAGAAATAAAATGTATTATTATTATTACTGCTTCAAGAGCCACCACACAGAGACGTATCCAGGACATGGGCTACAAGTGTCGCATTTGCATTTCATTTGGAAATAAAGGTCCCAGAGTCCGGAGGAAGAATAGAGAGGCACACAATCCAAGCTGCTTGAGGTCTAGTGTTAAGTTTCCACAATAAGCGATGGTTTGGGGATCTATGTCATCAGCTGGTGTAAGTCGACTGTTTTATCAAGACCAAAGTCAGCGTAGCCGTCTACCAGGAAATGTTGGAGCACTTCATGCTTCCTTCGGCCGACAAGCTTTTTGGAGATGTAAATTTCATTTTCCAGCAGGACCTGTCACCTGTGCACACTGCCAAAAGTACCAATACCTGGTTAAAAAACAGCAGTATCACTGTGCTTACTGAAAAGCAAACTCATCTGACCTTAACCCCATATAATATCTATGGGATATTGTCAAGAGGAAGATGAGCGAGACCAGGACCAACAATATAGATGAGCTGAAGGCGGCTATCAAAGCAACCTGGGCTTCCATAACACCTCAGCAGTGCCACAGACTGATTGCCTCCATGCCACGCTGCCTTGATGCAGCAATTGATGCAAAAGGAGCCCGACCAAGTATGGAGTGCATTTACTGAACATACATTTCAGTAGGCCAACATTTCAGATTTTAAATTATTTTTCAAACTGGCGTTATAAAGTATTCTAATTTACTGAGATAATGACTTGGGTTTTCATTGGCTGTAAGCCATAATCATCAACATTAAGGCTGTGTGCACACGCTGCGGATTTTGGTGCGTTTTTTTCATCATCGAAAACCGCACGTATCGCTGGAAAACGCATGTACGGTTTTTGGTGCGGTTTTTGCATTTTTGAAATAAATACTTTAAATAGTTTGTAATGACTTTCACTTTTTGTATTGAAGAACTGAAATAAATTAACTTTTTGATGATATTCTAATTAGGTGAGAAGTACTTCCTCTTAGGTGAGAAGTACCAATTAGGTGAGAAGCACTTGTAGTTACAAGATTGCAGATCCTCTTTTTCTATCTTCTAACTTTTTAAAGCTAAAGTTATCAGCAAGAGAATTTAAGAATCTTCTGGACCCATTACTTTTGCCTGAGAGAGATTTCAAACAAATATCTGGATAGTTAAAATCTCTCATGATCACTACGTCATGCTTTTTTGAGAACACACATCGGATATAAAATGAGTTCATGCATATTTTCAGTCTGTCTGGTGACACCTCTTAATTACTAAGCCCTAATCCCATTACCCTGATGCCACTGCTTCAGAATGAAAAAAAGGTGCTCAACCAAGGAAATACATCACAAAACTTTTTTTTCAAATATATTTATTTAGCTCAAAAAAGCATTTATTGCGCTACAAAAACTCATACAAAACCGCATGTAAAAAAATGCATACAAAACCGCAACAAAAACCACAAAAAAAGCACATTTTTGCAGTAGCGGTTTTTCTGCCAAGAGATGCAGAAACCTTGCAGAAATTTCTGCAAGCTAATACTCAACCTGCGCACATACCCTAAAGCTTGTAATTAACGTCAATGCCAGAACCTTGAAGAGGACATGGCTGATCGCAACTTACAGGCATCTATGAAAGCAGGGAGGGGACCTGAAAAGAGGGAAGCTCAAAAACAACAGGGGTGTAAAGGAATATGCCCATAATAATATATTTGTGTCAACTCTCTTATATACAAGCTTCATGCACCTTTATCCTTGATTTTCTTCATATGCTTTATTTGATACTATATATTGCAGGACTTCTATGAATCCTGCTTTTCATTGTTGCATGTTATTAGTATTTATCAGGATTCGTCTTGTTTCTATTTATTATATATGCATGCTTCCTTACAGTATTATACTATTGATCTTTAATGTGGAAACCCTGAAATGCTCATTTTATTGTATACATTGAAGTACAATTATATTTAGGCATTATAGCGCTAGATTTGGCATATTGTGAACCTATGGGGTGTCATCCATGGAATCCTGTGGCTGTTTTTTTTTTTTTTTTTTAAGATTTTAGGTGTGTTTTTATGGTACTTAATAAATACTAATACATATTCATCAGCATTCAGGTATGCACATCGTCTATGCATTGTCTTTCTCTTCTCCTTTTATATTGTGATTTTAGTGTAGCAAATGTCGAAGAGTAGCCCTAAGGCTAGTTTCACATTAGCGTTTTTTAGCGCTGCGCTTCGTGTGCAATAGAAACGCCTGCGCTCCCATAGACAGTAATGTGTTATTTTTGCACATTCCGTGCACATGCGTTTGACGCCGTTGGACAGACCAAAAAAGGCAGCAGGTTGCGTCGGACGCGCCTAGGCGCACACTACAAAAAACGCATGCGCACGAAAATGCATACGAACGCGTGCAAACGCTAGACCATGCGCCCGCCATGTTAAAGATAGGGGCGCATGGACGCGCACAATGCGCTGCGCTAAAAAACTCTAATGTGAAACCAGCCTAATCCAGACTCAAACGACACAGAGGACTGCAGGATATGCATACACCCTACTGACAAAATAACTGGTGAAGAGTTCAAAGAACATGAGCGCCAGCATTGCTAATTTACAAAGTAGAAATTTTGAAATGAATTAATGAAATGAAGTGAAACCTTCGATATGATGGCTGTAATATTATGGACAATATGTTACCTGTAAGGCAGCCTCCTCAACTATTTCCAGGTCTTCTTCCAATTCACTCCCTGTTTCACAAAAATAAGTTACATTTATTAACACACTTCACATACAATGATTCTTTGCCCAGTCATATAGAGAAATCTGGTACTAGATCCACTTCAGTACCATGGTGTCACTCTTGCATTTTGTCTACAGTATTATATGAATTATCTGCACCTTATGCGATTTAATGATGTTGCTGGCACTCCAATCTGTACCGTGACATCACTTTAATGCTTGAGCTAACTTTTCTTACTTACTATTCAAATGATTTACACATATTGCTCTTTATAGTGACTGGACTTTGGATTCCCTTGTGTCTCACTCTCCATTTATATTTGCGTCTTCTATGTTGGATATATACTTGTTTTTTTATTTGTTTAATAAAATCATTTGTTAGTATTTGCATTTACTTTAGTCCTGGCACATTTTTTGTCGTATCACTTTTCTATTCAGTCTTTGCCTTTGGGATCAAACCCACCTCATTTTGTAAAAACAATTAAAGGACAGCCTCTAGCACCAGCACATTAGTTTCATAAAAGCTACAAATTAGAAAAGAGGGTGGCAGGCGGTCTATAAAGTGTATGCCCTGTGCCTACTATTCTATCTGGATAGTTTCTAGGAGATAGCTGTACATAAAGGGAAACAGACGCTTCAAGAAATTCTATATACCTACAGGTATAATGGTAATCTGCAGGTAAGCATTATTTAAACTCAGTGCAGCCAGCTTAATGAAGCAATGGCTACAGGAAGAAAAATAAGTATTTTTCCTCCCAGTAGCTGTTTTCTAGCAGTCAAAGAGATGATACGGGTAGCTAATACAGCCATTGCTCACTACACAGCAAGTGCGCTGTAATCACTTCTTGGCACTTTATTTAACAGCCTCTACTGCAGCCTGTGTGCACAGAGCAGGCAATCAATGTGCCTTGGTGTGATTACAGCTGTGCTCTCTCATGAGAGGTGATTAACAGCCCTCTGCAAGAACTGGAAGCAAGCAGCTGCAGGGAGAATAGAACTTCCTTTTCTCCCTTAAGCCAATGTTTTTCTCCATATAACCTATAGCCATCACCTTTCAGTCCCATGTGAGAGCATTCTGAAATTATATATATATATATATATATATATATATATATATATATATATATATATATATATATATATATCTACAATTCATCCTGCAAGGCAAAAAAAACCATGATTTTTGGGTTGCTTACCGTAAAATCTGTTTCTCGGAGCCTTCATTGGGGGACACAGAGACCATGGGTGTATGCTGCTGCCACTAGGAGGCTGCCACTATGCACAAAAAAAAGGTTAGCTCCTCCTCCGCAGTGTACACCCCAACGACCGGCAGAAAATTCCTCAGTTAGTGAGAAAGCAGTAGGAGAAGTAACAGAACAGTTTGAAAACAGAACAAACAACTCAACTGTAAACAACCAACAATCATAAGAACAGGAGTTGTAGAACATGGGAGGGTGCTGTGTCCCCGAATGAAGGCTCCGAGAAACAGATTTTACGGTAAGCAACCCAAAAATCCTGTTTTCTTTCGCCTCATTGGGGGACACAGAGACCATGGGACGTCCCAAAGCAGTCCCTGGAGTGGGAAAAACAAACTTCCATCAGGCCAGCGGACTCACTACCGCAGCCTGCAGGATCCGCCAAAGCGTAGGTGTGGACCTTGTAGAATTTCACAAACGTGTGAACCGATGACCAGGTTGCAGCTTTGCAAAGCTGCAGTGCGGAAGCTCTGTGACGTATCGCCCTGGAGGCACCCACTGCCCGGGTAGAGTGCGCTCTAATTCCCGGAGGGGCCACTCGATGTTTGACCCGGTAGGCCTCCAAAATTGCCGATCTGATCCAGCGAGCAATAGTAGCTTTGGAGGCCGGGTGACCTTTCCGCGCCCCATCTGGAATGATGAAGAGAGAATCTGTCTTCCGCAAAGAAGTCGCCCTATTTAGGTAGACCTTCATCACCCTGACCAAGTCCAGCTTGTTCAAAGATCGCTCCCGAGGATGAGTTGGACTCGGACAAAAGGACGGGAGAACAATATCCTCATTGAGGTGGAAAGTGGACACCACCTTAGGAAGGAAAGAGGGCGGAGGCCGCAGAACTACCTTATCCTGGTGGAGTACCAAAAAAGGGGAGCGGCAAGAAAGAGCTGCCAATTCTGACACGCGCCAGATGGAGGTGATGGCTACCAGAAAGGCTACTTTCCACGAAAGGAGAGAAAGGGAAACATCCCTGAGAGGTTCAAAGGGAGGACCTTGCAGAACCTCGAGAACCAGATTAAGATCCCATGGATCTACGGGCGCTCGGTACGGAGGAGCCGTGTGAGCCACACCTTGAAGGAAGGTTTTAACCTGAGGACGGGATGCCAACGTCTTCTGAAATAAAATGGACAGCGCCGACACTTGACCCTTTAAAGAGCTGAGGGCAAGACCCGCATCCAGCCCCGCTTGAAGGAACGCCAGGACAGAAGGGAGCAAAAAACACATGGGCGGAATGTCATTGGTCTCGCACCAAGTGAAATAGGCTTTCCAAGTACGGTAATAAATTTGGGAAGACGATGGCTTCCTGGCTCGGATCATGGTATGAATAACTCGATCGGAAAATCCTGATCGTGCCAAAACCTCGATCTCAACAGCCACGCCGTTAAATTGAGCGGCCGAGAATTGGGGTGGCAAATCGGACCTTGAGACAGCAGATCTGCTCTGTCTGGAAGCTTCCAGGTGGCGTCTGCGAGAAGGTTGACGATGTCCGCGAACCAAGACCTTCTGGGCCAATTCGGGGCGATGACTGGAATTCCTTCCGCCTTGATTTTCTTCAACAGCCTGGGAAGAAGAGGCAGGGGAGGGAACAGGTAGGGGTGCTCGAACTGCGACCAAGAAATGGCCAGAGAGCCGGCGCCCACTGCGAGAGGATCTCGAGCCCTGGATACAAACTGTGGGACTTTCCTGTTGAGGCGAGAAGCTAGCAGATCTACGTCCGGGGTTCCCCAACGATGGCAAAGCTGGAGAAATACCTCCGGATGTAGGGACCACTCTCCCGCCGCGAGACCCTCGCGACTGAGAAAATCGGCGGCCCAGTTGTCCACGCCGGGAACGTGCACTGCGGATATTGCCGGGACTGAAACCTCTGCCCAATGAAGAATCTTGAACACTTCTGCCAGGGCTGAGACACTCCATGTCCCCCCCCTGGCGGTTGACATATGCCACTGCTGTGGCATTGTCTGTCTGAATCCGGATAGGCAGGCCCCTGAGAAGTGTCTCCCAGTGAACGAGAGACAGATAAATCGCTCGTATCTCGAGGACGTTGATCGGCAGGGCTAACTCCTGAGTCGACCATCGACCCTGAACAGTGTGATTGCGGAACACTGCTCCCCAGCCAAGGAGGCTGGCATCCGTTGTCACAATCTGCCAGTGAATGGGGAGGAACGACCATCCCAGGGAGATTAGAGGAGACGTCAGCCACCAAATGAGGGACTGCTTGACCCGGTATGAAAGACGAAATGGACGGTCCAGGGAAAGAACAGACCTGTTCCACCGAGACAGGATGGCGTGTTGGAGAGGTCTGGAGTGAAATTGGGCAAAGAGAACCACCTCTGTCGCCGCCAGCATCTTTCCCAGGACTTTCATTGTTGTCCGGAGATGGAAGTCGTATGATCTGCAGCGATCGTACATCCCGCTGCAGGGAACAAATCTTTTCTTGTGGTAGAAAAACCCTTGATCGACGAGTGTCGAACAATAGACCCAGAAACGCAAGACGTTGTGTCGGAACAAGGCAGGACTTCTTTTTGTTGATGAGCCACCCGAAATTGGACAGAGTGTCGAGGACGATGGTAAGACTTTGGCGAGCTTGATGAAAGGATGGAGCTTTGATAAGAATGTCGTCGAGGTATGGAAAAAGAACAAGACCTCTGATTCTCAACAAGGCCATCAACGCCGCCATGATCTTTGTAAATACTCTGGGTGCGGTGGCGAGACCGAACGGCAGAGCAATAAACTGGTAATGTTCCTGGCGAATCGCGAAACGCAGGAATTTCTGATGGCCGCAGAATATGGGAACATGTAGATAGGCATCTTGAATGTCTATTGAACACATGAACTCCTGCGTCTCCATGGAAGCGATTACCGACCGAAGAGACTCCATTCGGAAATGACGCAGTCGGACTCTCTTGTTGAGTAACTTGAGGTCCAAGATGGGGCACCACAAACAGGTTTGAATAAAACCCTGTGAAACGTTCTGATTCGGGAACGGGCACAATCACTCCGGAACTGAGGAGGCGATGGACGCAAAGAACCCCGGAACTAAGGCAGGGTCTTTTGGAGGTCAGGACTCGAAGAAACGATCCCGGGGACGAGAAACGAACTCTATCTTGTATCCTGAAGATACAACTTCCCTGACCCAAGCGTCCTCTACTGAGGCTAGCCAGACGTCCTTGAAGAAAAGGAGTCGACCTCCCAATTGGGAGGGACCCTCGGGAGTTCGTTGATAGTCATGCTGATGTGGACCGTCCCGATCTAGACCTGGAGGGTCTGCCCTGGGAGGAGTGAGATCGCCAGGAGGGAGTGGGTCTGAAGGACACCTTCTTTCTATCCTGGCGTGCTTGCGGTCTTTGCTGGTTAGAGAAGTTCTCTGTCGTATTGAAACGGCAGAAAGCTCGAAAGGGCCGAAACTGACTCCTTAGCAGGGGTCTGTGAGGCTTGGACTGAGGGAGGAGGGAACTCGTGCCTCCAGTGGCGTCCTTAATAATCTGGTCCAGCTGGGATCCAAAGAGACGCGCTCCCTGAAAAAGGCAGATTGGCAAGAGACTTTTTAGAATACAAGTCCGCCTGCCAAGCCGTAAGCCAAATTGTACGTCGGATTGCCACTACATTGCTTGACGCCTGAACAGCGCACAAGGCGGCATCCAAGGAAGCAGAAAGCAGATAAAACCCCGGAATGGGAAATCTGGTTGGCCAGATCGGCCAATTGCTCTGGTTGGGCCTTATCTAGGATGCCCTTACGGAGATCCTCTGCCTAAGTGGCTATGGCCTTCGCTACCCAAGATGAAGCGAAGACTGGGCTTAGCACTGCTGCAGCCGCTTCGAATGTTGAGTTTGCTAAAGATTCTATAATTCTATCATTAGAACCCTTTAGTGACGCCACACCTGAAATCGGGAGGACCGTGTTGTTAGAAAGTCTGGACACGGGAGCGTCTACAGAGGGGGAAGCAGACCAGTTGTCGGTGAGCTCTTTGGCAAACGGGTACAGCACGCCGAGGCGCTTCCCTCTTTGAAAGCGCCTGGTCGGATTTTCTCTTTCCCTGGTAAGGATCTTGCCAAACTCCGAGTGGGAGGCGAAGACCCTGGAAGGTATTTCTGCCCGTCTGAACGAAACCTCCTGTTCTGAGAATTCCGCAGGGGAGTGTGAGATTTCGAAGGTGTGATTAATCGCAGCAATGAGGTTCTGTACCGTAACCTTCATGTCCGCGTCCTGGTCCGAATCCAGCTCTAAGATCTCTTCGGATGACACATCCGATAACGCCTCACCTAAATCGGGAGAGGAAGCACGGGAGGGCGACTGCTGGGAAGAACTATGTGGGGATGTGAGGCCAGGAGAGGATCCCGGCCGGAGATAGTGTCTGGGCATTTTGCGGCTTTTGCTGGCTGGCTCAGATGGAGCTTCATGTGACCTGCTGGACCCTGCAGAAGTGTCCAGGGGCAACTTATCAAGGACGGCAACCAGGGACTGAGACACCCTGGTGAGGTCTGTCACAGATTGTGAAAGAGACGAGGCCCAACCAGGAATGGGGGGGGGTTCGCTTTCACGTGGCGCAATAGATGGTTCCTGGACGGGGTCATGCTGAATGGGATTGCTGCAGTCCAGGCAGAGGGGAGTAGGCTGACATGAGGGAAGTTTGCGATTGCAGGAGGCGCATGCAAAGAACTGGACTAGAGAGACCATGGGGGCCGGCGGACGGCCACGCTCAGCCTTAGAGTTAGGCATAATGAATGAAGAAAAGAAAGACCCTGAAGAAATGCCGGAAGGTTGGGGGACAGAAAGGCAGAGGAGGGTGTCAGTCTGCAGTTGCAGAACTACTCACGGTCCGGTGTCCCCAACGCGATGTACCAGGCTCATGAAATTGCAGGGCCCCAGCAGGGGGTAACTGACGTCCGTTTTTCGTCTCCGGCTGACAGGCTGCAAAGATGGCAGCAGCCTGAGGTGAAGGGAAAAAGCGCGGTTCAGGATGGACAAGAAAGGCGGTGCTAGCCACCTGAACCAAGGGAAACCGCCCCCCCACCCAGCCACAGGCCAAGAGAGGCGGTGGGAGGGTCTAGGAACGGGTGGGAGCGCAGCCAGCCTATGTGAGTGAACGGGGGGGCGTGGCCACGACGGGCACGAAGGCCCAAAATGAAGCCGGGGACTAGATTTGAGACGGCGGCCGCCTGTCAGCACGGGGTGGCACGGAAGTCCCGCAATGCTGCCGCGGCCACCCACAGAGAAGACGCCGCCTGAACCGGGCTCTAAGATGAAGCCCCCGAGGAATACCGGGGGGGGGGGGGGTTGGACAAGGCCCGCCCGGGGCTTAGATGAAATGCGGCGACCGTCGGGAGGCGCGGGCAGCGTATACAACCTGCGGCACTGCCCTGGCGCCGCTCCATGCTACATAAAGGTACCTTCTTTATCCAACGCTGTCTGTAATCTTTCCCGTGTCCGCGCCTCGTCCGACCGACAGGCTCTGGTGGGCGAGTGGGTGGGAGGCGGGGGGCAAGGACCATCCGTTGCTAGCACGCACCTGTGCCGAGCTTGTGGTCCGCACGGAGAGCTATGAGGATACGGGGTGGCAGTACACGCCGTACTCATAGTCTCTTTGTGGGAGTACAGTTGTGACCGTTCACACTGTATCCCTCCGGAAACCTGAAAAGGAACGACGCACATCGAGGTAGATATGGGTCTAATGGAAGACCTGTGTCCACCTCCTACTGACACCAAGCTAAACTGAGGAATTTTCTGCCGGTCGGTGGGGTATACACTGCGGAGGAGGAGCTAACCTTTTTTTTGTGCATAGTGTCAGCCTCCTAGTGGCAGCAGCATACACCCATGGTCTCTGTGTCCCCCAATGAGGCGAAAGAGAAATCCAGCTTATATTATACTCACTTGCAGGGCAGGCCTATTTGATGGGCGTAATTTGTCTTGGTCCGTCACCGCCTCTCTTCGTGTAATCACTGTCCTCCTCCTGTGCTGTGTGGATTATGCGTCCAAAGTCATACAGTGTTCCCCTTCGCACTCCTGTCCAGGCGCACTTCTCTTTGCTCTGCTCTCTGTAAGGCAGAGACGTGTGCCAGCACAGGAGCGCGAAGGGGAACACTGTGTGGATGACGTAGGACACGTCATCCACACAAAGCAGAGAGAGGATGGCGATGAGAGACAGCGGGGGATGAAGACCTGCGACCAGACCATCCCATTAGCGAGTATAATAAAACGTGTTTTTTTTTTTTGCATTGCAGGGCAAATTGGACTCGCGTATCCCACATTATAGAATGCTGCCACATGGGGATGAAAGTTGGTGGCCGTAGGTTATTTGGGAAAAATCTGGTGACCGCATCCCTTTAAACGCTATCTACTTTTTTTTATAACCACTATATCTGGAGGAAAATAGTGTTTCTCATGGTGACAGATTCCCTTTAATATCTGTATTATGGTAAATAGCAGATTGCCTGGTGAGAAATTATCTTACCAATGGGAAGAGCCAGATCTTTTTTCATTAAAGCAGCAGCACATATGCCTCCCAGGTTGGCCAATTCTTTCTCCAGCAGAATAATCCCCTAAAAGGAAACCGGACAATTATCAGAACACCTGCATCACAATAAAAAAAAAAAATAGATATATATCTATCCAATAAGCGGCAACAAAAAGGAGATTTTTGTGTACTCACCGTAAAATCTCTTTCTCTTAGCCTTTAATTGGGGGACACAGAACCTTGGGTGTTATGCTGCTGTCCACTAGGAGGCGACACTATGCATAATCTGAAAAAGATTAACTTTGGCTCCTCCTCTGCAGTATACACCCCTGGACGGCGTCAGCCTTCTCCAGTTTTGTACCAAAGCATAAGGAGGAACGTAACCAAATAACATAACCATGCCTGTAAGAAGGCTACTATGTACGAGCTCAAGAACAATATGAGAACTCAACAGGAAACAACGGCCCGTAAGGGCAACAGGGTGGGAGCTGTGTCCCCCAATTAAAGGCTAAGAGAAAGAGATTTTACGGTGAGTACACAAAAATCTCCTTTACTCTGTCGCCTAATTGGGGGACACAGAACCTTGGGACGTCCCAAAGCAGTCCCTGGGTGGGAAGCAGTGGACGAATATTGTGCTGACAGTCCCCTAGACTTGGGGTACTGCCGCCTGCAGAACCAGTCTACCCAGGCTCGCATCCGCTGAGGACTGGGTATGAACACTGTAGTGTTTCGTAAACGTGTGTAGGCTAGTCCAAGTGGCCGCCTTGCACACTTGTTGTGCCGAAGCCTGATGTCGAATGGCCCAGGAGGCCCCTACTGCCCGTGTAGAGTGTGCCGTGATACCAGCCGGAAGAGGGGAACTGTTAAGTCGGTAGGCCTCATGTATGGTGGACTTGATCCACCTGGCAAGGGTAGCCTTGGAAGCCGGCAACCCCTTGCGACTACCTTCCGTAAGAATGAAGAGGGAATCGGATTTCCGGAAAGGTGCAGTCCTGGACACGTAAATCCGCAATGCCCTGACTAGGTCAAGCGTATGCAGAGCCTTCTCCACTCTATGGACCGGAACCGGGCAAAGGGAAGGCAGTGAAATCTCTTCGTTAAGGTGAAAGTTGGACACAACCTTCGGAAGGAAGGATGGTACCGTACGGAGAACCACCTTGTCCTGGTGAAAGGCTAGGAAAGGTCGTCTGCAGGAAAGTGCTGACAATTCCGACACTCTGCGTAACGAGGTGATAGCCACTAGAAAAACCACTTTCTGAGACAGAATGGAGAGTGGAACTTCTCTAAGAGGTTCGAAGGGTGGAGCTTGCAATGCTGTCAGGACCAGATTGAGGTCCCACGTATCCAGCGGACGTTTGTAGGGAGGAACCAATCGGGAAACTCCCTGGATGAAAGTCCTTACTTGCGGTTTAATAGCAATGCGCTTTTGAAAAAGGACTGAAAGCGCCGACACCTGACTCTTAAGCGAACTTAAGGATAGCTTGGCATCTAGGCCCGATTGAAGAAAACCTAGTACCTTCGGGAGGTAATAAGGGAGTGGGACTTGTCCATGAGATTCGCACCAAGAAAAGAAGGCTCTCCAGGTACGATAATAGAGCTTGGCGGAGGCAGGCTTCCTTGCCCTGATCATAGTTGCAATGACTGCCGGTGAAAAACCTGCCTGGGTTAGAATCCAGGTTTCAAGGGCCATGCCGTCAAATTGAGGGCCCCTGAATTCTGGTGGAAGAACGGACCTTGAGACAGAAGGTCGTGGCGGTCGGGTAGACGCCAGGGGGCGTCTGCCGTAAGTTGGACGATGTCGGCGTACCAAGTACGTCTGGGCCAGTCTGGCGCGATGAGGATGGTCGGAACTCCCTCTTGCTTGACCTTCCTCACGACTCTGGCTATTAGGGGGAGGGGTGGAAAGATGTACAGGAGTCGGAACTGGGACCAGTCCTGGACCAGGGCATCCGCTCCGAGCGACCGCGGGTCGTGTGTCCTGGCCATGAAATTGGGAACCTTGGCATTGAGATGGGATGCCATTAGGTCCACATCCGGGGTTCCCCATCGTTGACAGATCTGGTAAAAAATCTCGGGATGGAGAGACCACTCCCCCGAGTCCATTCCTTGCCTGCTGAGGTAGTCGGCTTCCCAGTTTTCTACACCCGGAATGTGTACCGCAGAAAGTACCGACCTTGTGTCTTCCGCCCAGCGGAGGATATGAGCCACTTCTCTCATCGCCTGGGCGCTGCGGGTCCCGCCTTGGTGATTCACGTATGCCACAGCCGTGGCATTGTCCGACTGTATCCGTATGTGCGAGGCTGCACGCAAGTGATGAAAGGCTCTCAGTGCCAAGAGAATGGCCCTGATTTCCAGAACATTGATGGGCAATGTCACTTCCCTCGGTGACCACTTGCCCTGTGCCCTGTGATGTAGGTGTACCGCCCCCCAGCCTGTCAGGCTTGCATCGGTAGTCAGGATCTTCCATTGTCCTGAGAGGAATGGCTTCCCTCGTGTAAGCGAGGTTGGTTTGAGCCACCAATGCAGGGACCTCCTGGTTGATGACGTTAACCTGAACTCCCTGTCGAGGGAGAAGGGGTTCCTGTCCCAAGATCTGAGTATGGCTAGTTGAAGGACCCTGAGGTGAAACTGGGCAAATGGCACTGCCTCTATTGCTGCTGCCATCCGGCCGAGGACTCTCATGGCAAACCGGAGAGATCGAGGAGGACTGCGAAGGAGTGTGCGAACTCCAAGACGGATGGCCAATGTCTTGTCCTTGGGAAGGAGCACCAGGCCCCTGGCGGTGTCGAATACCATTCCCAGGAATGTTAGAGTCCGAGTTGGGATGGTCGACGATTTCTGTAGGTTGACTAGCCATCCCAGGCGACTCAGAGTGTCTAAAGTGATTGAGACACTGACCTCGCAGTCTTTGAAAGTGGGAGACTTGACGAGGAGGTCGTCCAGGTACGGGACGACTAGAATGCCTCTTGAGTGCAGGACGTCCATGGTGGCCGCCATGACTTTGGTGAACGTTCTTGGAGCCGTGGCGAGTCCGAACGGAAGGGCGACAAACTGGTAGTGGTTTTGGTTGACCGCGAACCTGAGAAACCTTTGGTGGGCGGGAGCAATTGGTATGTGGAGATACGCATCCTGTATGTCTATGGAGGCGAGGAATTCTCCCTGCTCCATGGATGCAATGATGGACCGGAGGGACTCCATGCGGAAATGACGGACTCGTACGTAATTGTTGAGCTGTTTTAGGTCCAGTATGGGTCGGACGCCGCCTCCTTTCTTGGGGACTACAAACAAATTTGAGTAGAATCCTCGGAATCTCTCGTTCGCGGGAACCGGTACCACAACTCCTGATTGAAGGAGAGAGGAAACCGCTTGGTGGAAGACACGAGCCTTTTCTGGTGGTGTTGGAGGAACAGAAAGGAAGAACCGGTTCGGTGGAACGGAAGTGAACTCTATCTTGTATCCGGAAGACACTATTTCCCTGACCCACCTGTCTTCTGTAATAGGCAGCCAGACTTGCTGAAAGAGTAAAAGACGGCCGCCTACTGGTGGGGTGTCTTCCGGAGGTCTCGAGTCATGATGAAGTGAAATTCTGAGGTTTTCCTCCCTTGGGTTTCGCTTGGCCTGCTTTCGACTGCCAAGCCCTGTCCGGTCGCTGCTGCGTCCGTGGGTTGTCTCTGCGTGGAGAACGGTTGCGGTTTTGCACTGGGCGCGAAACGGACCAGCCCGAGGAATTCCGAAAGGATCGGAATCGCGTCTGGTTTCTTCGTTTAAACGTGCGTTTCGGTTTCAGTTGAGGGAGAGAGGTACTCTTACCCCCGGTGGCATTGGCTATCATGGTGTCCAACTTTTCGCCGAAAAGTCTACCAGTAGAATACGGAAGTCGCGTGAGGGACTTCTTTGAGGCCGCATCCGCTTTCCATTCTCGCAGCCAGAGGATGCGTCGGATCGTGATGGCGTTTGATGCTATTCCCGCTACACCTCTGGCGGAATCCAGGGCTGCATGAATCATGTAGTCTGCTACCACTGCCATCTGGACCGCTTCGTCCGAGAGTTCAGGATTTGAAGCCTGAAGACCCTCCTGTAGTCTTTTGGCCCAAGCTAGGATGGCCTTGGCTGCCCAAACTGAAGCAAACGCAGGGCCCAGAGAGGCGCCTGCCGCTTCGAAAATAGAACGAGCCATGCGTTCTACTTGCCGGTCTGCTGCGTCCCTGAGGGTTGAGCTATCCGGCAGAGAGAGTAAAGTCTGCGCTGCTAGCCTAGAAACCGGAGGGTCCACTTCAGGTGGATCTGCCCATTGTTTGGTGTCTTCCTGTGGGAAGGGGTACTTCGCTTCCAGATATTTGCGATTAGCGAATTTTTTGTCAGACTGCGCAAACTGTTTGGTAAGTATTTTCTGAAATTCATCGTGATTAGGGAAGACCTTCGGTGGTTTTTGAACACTTTCGAAGCAAATCCTATGTTTTGGGACTTCCGGGGGCGACTCTGGGATTTTTAGCACCCGATGAATAGAAGAAATTATGTCCTCAACTAGCGCTGTATTGCTAGGGGGAGAAGGTACCACGGACCTGACCGTTTCATTATCTGAGTCGGAGTCACAGATGCCCTCCGAATCTTGTGCCTCACTAAGGTGATCCCTGGAGGGCGACCTGGGGCGGGGGTCTTCTGTGGTGGGGGATCCCTGTGGTAAATTGCACTGTCTGTCTGTGGCAGGGGACTGCCCAGGAGATCTGGAATGACGCTGTCTCTCCCTAGAGGGGGACGACCTTGTGCTATAGTGCGACTCAGGTGATCGAGACCTGTGAGTCCGCTTACGTCTGTGAGAGTCGGAAGCAGCATGTTCCTGAGACAAGCTGTCCGTTTGCTGTGTACCGTCCATAGCCGGGGCCCGACTCTGCAGAGCTTGCAGCAATGTAGCAGTTAGGTTGTCTATGGACTGTGACATAGACTGAGACATCTGAGTTGCCCATTCCGGCGTGGCATGTGACACTGAAGCGTCAGTAGGGACTCCCTGGGGTTCTGACCCAGAGTTCTGGATGCAGTCCCGGCAGTGCGGATACGTGCTGCCACTAGGGAGCGTGGCTTTGCAGGCTGTGCAGAATGCATAGAAACATTCCTGCCTGGTTCTCTTCCTTGAGCCCGGCATAGTGCACAGAGGCTAGCTATTAGGGATCGTACAGGGGTGGCTACGCAGAGGGAACCCACAGAAAGCCTTATAGGAAGTATAGATTCACAGCTGAGTAATGAGAACCCAGCTGTGAGCTTACCCCACCGGTGTGCCCCTAGGTCCAGCGCCGACAGATCCAAGTTCTGTGCCCCCCGGAGACCGCTGTGATGCTTCTCTCCTGGATCTCATCCAGAAAAAATGGCCACCGGGGCTCTGAGGAGAGGGAGGAGAGCTGAAAAGGGCGCGCTGGGCTGTGTAAAAACGCGCCCTTTCTGCCTCAATCCGCCCCTTCTATGACACTCCAGTGTGTCATTTTGGTCATCCGGGGGGCGGGCCGGGGGGCGGGGAAAAGGCGGCGGCTTCAGCTAGGCCGAAGCCGCGGTCTAAATTTGAAGCCTGATGCCCAGGAGGGCTCCAGAGCGGCGCGGTAGTCCGGGGGGGGGGGGGCGGATTTGTACCAGACCCCCCCAGAACAGTCGACTGGATAGCGGTGGGGGTAGCAGGGGTAGCGGTTTTTGTATGGGGGGCCCCCGAAGGGCTATGGAGCCGCTGCTGCTGCAGAGACAGGGACGCATCAAAAGTCCTGTTTCTGCTGTGCCATCCAGTCCGCACCCTCCCCCGGCCCCCACAGGATCCCTCAGCCGGCCTGGGGTCCCTGGAAGCTGCGGAATGCTGCCTGATCTCCGACCCTACCTGAGGCGTCTCAACCTAATACCCCCTGCGGGGGATTAGGGAGGGTGCGTCTGTCACCGTCAGGGGGTCTTCATCCTCGCCTCAACCTCAACCCAGACCCCTTAAAGGGGTTGGGGAAGGAGGGGGGTCTCGACCTCGAACCAGGACCCGAGGGACTGGGGAGGGAGCGACATGGGGAAAAAACCACCTCGACCTCAACCGGGTACCCCTAATAGGGGACCGAGGAGGGAGCCATGCCGGGAGTCTCGCTGGAGACCCACTTTTCTTCATCTGTATTTCCGTGAAAAAAAGGAAAAAAACGGAAGAAAAAAGGTGTGCCTCCTTGCGACACTAAGCAAAACTGGAGAAGGCTGACGCCGTCCAGGGGTGTATACTGCAGAGGAGGAGCCAAAGTTAATCTTTTTCAGATTATGCATAGTGTCGCCTCCTAGTGGACAGCAGCATAACACCCAAGGTTCTGTGTCCCCCAATTAGGCGACAGAGTAAGAAATGACATCACTTCTTGTTAGAATATCCTGCATTTACCAACGACCCACAGAATAAAATGAAGCAGCTGTGAAACCAGTTAGGAAATGCTTTTCCACAGATTATAACACACAGGGTTTATCTGTAGACCATGAGCAATTAACAGCTCCTTGCTTTGCAAGGATGACGGGAAGCCAGCAGCTGCAGGCAGAATCTACCATCATTTCCTCCCAGTAGCTGCAGCTTCAGCCAGCAAGACAGGTTTAAACACAAAATACGAGCATGTAATTAGTTTTTGGAGGTGACACGAACCCTTTAAAAAGTACATAGATCTGTACTCAGTAACTGAATTAGGCTGGATCCACATTGCGTTAGGGGGCTGCGTTTAACTCAACCGTTACATAGCGGCATTAACGATATGTAGCGGATGCGTTAACGCACCCATAGATGGCCATAACATAGCGCATCTCTAACGCATGTCATAATTGGCGTGCGTTAGCGATGCGCCGTCATTCTGTGAGGGACCCTCGGACGCGGTCTGCAGCGTTCGAGGGTCCGTCACTGCTAGCGCGATCGCATAACGCGATAAGAAAAAAGAGTAGCGTTAACGCATGAGTTGAACGGACTGCTGTAACGCAATATGAACCTGGCCTTATAAATCTCTCAACTATGTTTAAAGGGGAAGCAGCGTCTTCATATAGGGCCCACAGTCTTTGTATATCGCAGTCACAGTGAAAGAGTACTAGACCTGGATCTGTGGAGCACTTTCATTTCTGAGTGCTCATTTCTTCTTCAGGAAAGAATGCTGAATCTGAGATTTTCACAGAGCTATGTGTCTGCACTATGGTATCCCCACTGCTGCACAGCGCTGACCACAGTCCGAGCTGTGCAGGAGTGAGGTCCCTGAAGCGCAGGCAGGGAAAGCAGACAGGCAGTCTAAGGCCCCATTGATCAGCGCGAATGTAGCAAGCTACAGTTTAATGAAGAATATACTATTGTGGTATAGGAGCTATCCTATTGTTCCTGATGTACAGTGAAATATGCAAGTACATTTCATCTAATCATTGCTGCACTTATATTGAAATGAACAGTATGTCTGACCTATACGACACGATTGCTATCCTAA
This sequence comes from Dendrobates tinctorius, assembly GCF_039654945.1. Taxonomy (NCBI): domain Eukaryota; kingdom Metazoa; phylum Chordata; class Amphibia; order Anura; family Dendrobatidae; genus Dendrobates; species Dendrobates tinctorius. The sequence continues at coordinate 50,326,666 of NW_027361732.1, forward strand.
CACTTGTTTCTGATATAATATTGACAATTAATATTTGTGCCCCTAATAACTCTGTGGTAATGATTGGTAATGATACTGACCTCATCAGTTCCTGGACTACATTCATATCCAATAGCAAAACACTTGAAGCCATAAAAACAGGCTTTTTCATCTTTAACATAGTCTGATGCAGTTTCAAGAGAGAACAAAGCCTCATTTCCTGAAATTATAGAAACAAAAATGATAGGTAATCAGGAGATTATCAAGTCTATGTACATTAGCAAATCTAGTGGCCTAAGACACATTCATATACGAAGAAAACACGCGGTGGGTTTTTCCTGCTGAAACAAAACACATTACACACACACACTATTCCTGCACATAACTGTGCTATGTCACGAGAGCGCTGCAGCCGATCAGTAGCTGCTACTATGCTTCTCACACTTTCCCCAGACAATCGAGTTGCAGTGAGGGAAGTGTGAGCGAGGCAGCCCATTAACAACTGCTGACTTGTCACGTGAGCACTGCAGCCATCGCTGAAACGACATGGGTGTGGGATGCCAGCAACAAATGTTATTTTTTATTTTTTTTGTGACTGCCACAATAAAAACTTATTTTCAAAAAGGATCATTCAGTTGAGTGCCAAGTTACTTTATTATACAATCTATAATACGGCTGGTATGCTGACCGCCGTTGGACTGTGTCTACTTTGGTGAGCGATCATCTATGCTCTTTTTCCCTGCTCTCACGCCATTCACGCGGGATCTATCACTATCGGAGAATTATCGGACGTTTGCCTGCACCTGGAGCCTGTTACCGGCCGGAACAGAGCTCGGTGTTTTATTTGTTTTTTATCTACTGATTGAGAGACTTCCTAAACGATTAGCAAGTATATGCCGCTGGCTTCTTCTGCTTAAAAGTCCGCTCACTGCGGTGAATCTACTGCTTAAAAGTCTGTTCACATTAGTGAACCACCTGGCGTTTTCCACTGCACTCCTATTCAGAGGTAATAGTCACAGTGGGGGTATGTGCAAGGTTCATTTATAGCACTTTATGGTTCCCCCAGTGTGTTTGTTTCTGTTTCTATTTATGTCTGCATAATTATATGGAAGGTGTTTTTAATTAACTGAATGCAATACCGACCATGCTCTTAGTCACTAGAGTCTAACCCGGACACTTCACACTTTTTTTTTTTTTTGGATATGACTTTGCATTTTCAGATTTAAAACTTATGTTTTGCTTTGTCTTTTTGTAGTCTGATCCATCAATACTCAGTATCTTCTAACATCTAATGCTTATTGCCTTGATCCTACAGGTTAATATATATTTTTTTTATTCTCCATTGATTCACAGCACGAGTATCATTTTGTTTAAATTGTTTATTTTCACCCCTGGTGGTGTGGGGGTTTCTTACTCGCTGCTGAATCAACCCTGCACACTAGCGCCGTTGGTATATTATATATATTTTATTTAGGTTAGGTTGCTGAACTGGCTCTTGGTGAGAGGGAGCTCTGTACTCACGGCCATTTCAGTCAGCTGCCAGGCCCCTTAAACATTTCCTTCTTAAGTGCTGCTGTTGCCTAAGTAAAACTTATTTTCAAAAAAGATCATTCAGTTGAGTGCCAAGTTACTTTATTATTCACTTGGGTCTGGGTAACCTACTTGTGCACCTTGTAGTAGTGCCACGCTATACTTTACAGTATTATAGATTGTAGGCACCCACGGTCAGCGTGGTGTGAGTCCGGCAGGACCTGCGATGATAATCCAGATCACGTGAGGCGCGCAGTCACGTGATGTCTGATAACAAGAGTGCTGTTTGAGCCAAAATTCCAACTAGTTTCGGAATAGCATGGATTCCTCCTGCTGGACTCACACCACGCTGACCGCGGGTGTCTACAATCTATAATACGGCTGGTATGCTGACCGCCGTTGGACTGTGTCTACTTTGGTGAGCGATCATCTATGCTCTTTTCCCTGCTCTCACGCAATTCACGCGGGATCTATCACTATCGGAGAATTATCGGACGTTTGCCTGCACCTGGAGCCTGTTACCGGCCGGAACAGAGCTCGGTGTTTTATTTGTTTTTTATCTACTGATTGAGAGACTTCCTAAACGATTAGCAAGTATATGCCGCTGGCTTCTACTGCTTAAAAGTCCGCTGACGGCGGTGAATCTACAGCTTAAAAGTCTGTTCACATTAGTGAACCACCGGGCCTTTCCCACTGCACTCCTATTCAGAGGTAATAGTCACAGTGGGGGTATGTGCAAGTTACATTTATAGCACTTTATGGTTCCCCCAGTGTGTTTGTTTCTGTTTTTATTTATGTCTGCATAGTTATATGGTAGGTGTTTTTAATGAACTATTAGAATGCAATACCGACCATGCTCTTAGTCACTAGAGTCTAACCTGGACACTTCACACTTTTTTTTTTTTTTAATATGACATTGCATTTTCAGATTTAAAACTTATGTTTTGCTTTGTCTTTTTGTAGTCTGATCCATCAATACTCAGTATCTTCTAACATCTAATGCTTATGAGTTTATTGCCTTGATCCTACAGGTAACTATATATATTTTTATTCTCCATTGATTCACAGCACGAGTATCATTTTGTTTAAATTCTAACCTAAATAAAATAGACAAATACGTGCTTTCATGGGTGGGACGTGTTGCAGCCTTTCAGTTGTTCTCATTACCCAAATTACTATACTTGTTTCCAACTGTTCCAATCTCCCTCCCAAACACTTTTTTTCTGTCAGATGAACAGAATCTTAAGCACTTTTGTGTGGAAGAACAAACACCTCGCTTATCTAATCACCTTATGAAAAGACCTAAGAAATTTGGAGGGCTCAACCTCCCTAATATCCATGATTACCATCTAGCTATCCAATTAGATCAAGTTAGAGCATGGTGGAATGGAAATAAAACTTGTAATTGGGTTCAAATTGAATCACAATGTGTGGTCTCTATAAATCTAAAAGCTCTATTTAGTGCATCTTTGATTGCTCCAACTAAAAAGATAGATGCTCTTCCTCTGACACTGTCATCCATCTCTAGTTGGAAAGCACTCCATAAAAAAGGTTCTCTAGCCTCAGCACCGGTTATGTCCATAACTCCACTGAAATCCTTAGAACTCTTAATAACAGATCTTAGGCTGGGTCCACATTGCGCTAGGGAGCTGTGTTTATCGCAGTCCGTTACATAGCAGAATTAACGCCATGTAACGGGTGCGCTAACACACCAACAGACGTCCGCATCTGTCATGGTTTACTGAGACGTCAGGTTAGGTGGTGTAAGAGTTAACATGGAAAGCCTCTCTGTGAATCCAGGGAGGGTTCTTATAGCCTCATGGTAGAGCCATCCCCTGTCGTTAATACTCTTCGCTGAGTGTGCCTGGCCCTGCTTTGTCTGTGCTTCATGCTAATCGTTGTTTGTCTGCTTGGTGCTTGACACGGTCCTGTCACGGTTAACGTCTCGTCTGCTGATTGTGTACCTTTCCTCCCGTTCTGTGCATGACTTGTGGCTACGCCCTGACTTCCCCTTTGAGCATCCCTTCTGTACCACGCTGCCCGTCCTGTGTATGACCCTTGGCTACTTCTTGACCTTCCTTTGAATATCCCTCCTGTACTTCGCCTCCCGCCCCGTGTATGACCTTATTGCTTGCCTGACTACTGTTATTTCTCTGAGCCGCTTTGTTACCAGTATTACTCTCGGCGCTGCAGGAGCTCGGCTGTAGTCCCGCCCAGTTCCCTGACGCGCGGTCACGTGATCGCAGGTCCTGCTGGAATCGGGCGCTTCACTATCGCTCCGTCCTCCGCACAGTGGGTAAGAATCCTGCACATAGTTGTAGCTTTTGTCCTTGCCACCTGGGTGGCAGCGCTATCTGCCCCTGACAGCATCGCCAACGCATGTCATAATCGCCATGCGTTAGCGATGTGCCGTCATTCTGTGACGGACCCTCGGACGCGCTCTGGGTCAGTCACTGCTAGCGCAGATGGAGCATCTGCGCTAACGTGATCACGTTAGGGAGTAGCATTAACGCAGTCCGCCAACGCTATGCGTTGAACGGACTGCATTAACGCTATGTGAACCTGGCCTTAATATTAAAGAATGGACACATGAATTTTTGTGAGTACTCACCGTAAAATCCTTTTCTCCGAGACGCTCATTGGGGGACACAGGTACTGTGGGGTGTATGCTACTGCCGTTTGTAGGCTGACACTAAGTATACAAAAAAAAGTTAGCTCCTCCTCCGCATACACCCTCGGCCCGATTGCGGGCGAAAATCAGTTTAGTGCAACAGCAGTAGGAGAACACAAAACAAATTAGCCTTAACGCAGAATACCATATGTCTGAAAAAGGACCACCCTACCTTTAAAACGGAATTATACTAACTAAATAAACAAGAGCCAACTGGCTCATAGGGTGGATGCTGTGTCCCCCAATGAGCGTCTTGGAGAAAAGGATTTTACGGTGAGTACTCACAAAAATCCATGTTTCTCCTTCGTCTCATTGGGGGGTACAGGTACTATGGGACGTCTGTTATGATTGAGTCACCGTAGGAGGCAAAAATAGAAATGCTAGCTAAGTCCAGAAAACCAGAGAAGTTGGCAGCTATCGGATTGCAGACCCCTGAACCTATCAACACAACTAGCAGTAGCCGTGGGGGGTTCCTACGATGCCCTAGGCCCCTCGATCACAGCCGGAGGACTACATAGCCTAAAGACAGAAAGGGAAATCTAAACTGCCCCAGAGCAGACCCCAAAGTAAAAGGCAGCCCCCCACATATGACGGTGAAGCAAGAAGAAAGAACAAAACACAGACAGAAAGATAGACTGAGCAAAGATGGGGCCCACACTAGCTTAAGATAGGAAAGGACAGGAAGGCTGCTGTCTGCAATCCGTGAAAAACCCTATGAAAATAAGAGCCAACAAACTGACAGTAAAAAAGGCCCTGAAGACGCTAGGCTTCAAAAAAGCTAAGGCCTCTTTCACACATCAGGTTTTCGCCGTCAGGCGCGATCCGGCGCTTTTGACAAAAACCGGATCCGGCGAAATGCAATGCCGGATCCGGTTTCCTCCCCATTGACTTGCATTAGAGCCGGATCGAGCCGGATGGCCATGCGTTTCATCCGATTTTCGCCGGATCCGGCAATGTGACGCGATCCGGCGTCTGGAAAAAATAGCTACTGTAACGTTTTTTGTCTCCGGCGAAAAAGCCGGACACGTCGGATCCGGCGTGTCCGGCTTTTTCATACAATGAAAGCCTATGAGCGCCGCAATGCGCCTGATCCGGCGACAGCCGGATCCGGTTTTTTTGGTCTGAGCATGCTCAGTAGCTCTGCCCACAAGACATATATAAAAGCAAGACAGTGGGACCCTCAGCCACACCCAACATGCCACCCAAGCCAAGAACCAGGAGCAGAAGAAGGCAGCAGACATCTGCAGAAGCACCATCCCAAATGGAGCAGCATGCTGAACAACAGGAGGGGAGTCCAGCAGCAGATGAGAGACGGTAATTATCAAATCCCCCATTCCTCCAAACTAGGGCTATGGAATATAAAGATATTCTTTGGCCCTTTGTTTCTCTTTATACAACAGCCGCCCAATAGATGCAGCAGCAGCAGCAATGGCGGCAGCAGCAGGAACACCACCCACAGCCATGGAGTCTGGCCATGAGGAAGACAGCACATCATCTTCTGGGAGCCCTCCCTCGCATCGTCAGCGTTTGACGGTAAGTTTTTATTTCCAAAATCCATCATCTCTGTAATATATGTCTATTCATTGCCTTTTATTTCAAAACAGGAATCACAAGATGAAGAGGAGCTCCCAGAAGAAGAAGGAAGGGGTGGACAGACACTTGGAGTGGGCTCACAATTGGTAAGTTTTTTGCATCAAACGCAGAAACACAACATCACACTACACACAACACATAGAAAACAATGTTCTGCAGACCACACACAGCAAACAAATGCCTACATCCAAAGACATAACATTTTTTGTTTTCTTCTCTAGTCTTCCCAATCTGGTGCTCGGCCAAGAGGTCCTCGCAGTGCCTCCCGGGGTCGTCGGCGACAGCAACGCGGCGGTCACCAGCGTGTAAGTATAAATATTTTTGCTTTGTTTTTTTGCACTTTTTATTTCATTTCTTTTGTGGAGGCTAATTATGTTATTTTTGTCTTTTTCTTTAACAGCCTTCACAGCGTGCTCCCGACTCTGACGGTGAGGATGGAGGGATTGATGTGGACCACCTCATCGATCTCGTCAGAGAAAGGGAGCCGCTCTGGAATATGGCTGACCGCCGCCACGCTGACCTTATCGTTACCCGACGACTCTGGGAGGAAATCTGTTCGCTCCTTGTGGACCGCTGGGAGGACCTCGAAGCTCGGGCCCAGATTAAACAGTGTAAGTATATACAGTACCGGTTGCTTGATTTAAACCAGTGTTTCCCGAACTCCAGTCCTCGTGGTCCCCACGGATCAGGTGTTCAGGATTTCTATTTACTTTGGAAATCCTGAAAACATGACCCCTGGGGACCATGAGGACTGGAGTTTGGGAAACACTGATGTTGTATACTAACCACTTTGTCCTTTCTCGTTTCAGGGGAGAGAATTGTGAAGCGGTGGCGGTCTGTGAGGGATCGTTTCAAGAAGGAGTTCAATAAAGAGATGCGGGCCCCGAGTGGATCTGGAGGACGCAGGAGCAAGTACAAGTACGCACGAGCCCAGTCGTTCCTCCGGGAGACAATGCTCACCAGAAGGTAAATATTACACACCACATGTGACAAAAAAATGTTTAGATGTAACTTTTTTTTTTTCAGGCAGGGCCATACCATGTCACTATTTTAATTGTTTTTTTTTCCTCTTTATTCCACAGCACGGTGAGCAGCACTCGGGAGCCTGCACGATTGGACCCTTCTGAGGCGATCCCTGAGGAGACCGGCACCGAGGGACACTTCGACCGCCCCGGTACATCTGCACCATCCCAGCCTTCCCACACATTCGACCCATCTGTCCCATCCACCAGCACAGGAGCATCGTGGCCGCCTACATTACATGAAGCTGCTGGTGAGGAGATCGCTTTCCCTTTACCCCACCCTTCTGCCCCTGCCACCTCTAGTACACCTGCGGGTACTGGGCGGCAGCGGCAGAGGGGTCAGGAAAAGAGTTATGCGCCAGAGTTCTTGCATCTGAATGCATCTTTCCAGAACTGTCTAAAAGTCTTGTCAGAGCAAATCTCCACAGGCTTTCAGCAGATCAACTCCAGCATTCTGGAGGTGAAGACACTTCTGCAAACCATGCATTCAGAAGCAAGATCTTCGCCAAACCACACCTTTTTCAGGTCTGTTGTGGAGCGCATGGCAACACTATCTCCTACCCAGCAGATGCATGTAGAGGTGTCTGACAATCAGGCTCACTACCTTTCTTCACCAGAAGAGGGAGTTCCTCGGGCCTCAGTAGTGAAGGGGAAAATGAACTCACAACAGACGTCCTAAAGCAGTCCCTGGGTGGGAAGTCAACTCACCGATCCAAGCCGCATGCCCTCCTGTCTAAAGGTGTGCCACTGCTGCTTGGAGAATTTTTCAATCCAGGCTCGCATCTGACAAAGCCTGAGTATGCACATTGTAATGCTTAAAAAAAGTATGCAGGCTGGACCAGGTTGCCGCCTTGCATACCTGCTCTGCCGAAGCCTGGTGCCGAAGCGCCAAAGAGGCGCCCATTGCCCGAGTAGAGTGCGCCCCTATCCCTGTTGGAATCGGTGTGCCTCTAATACGGTAAGCCTCTTGAATAGTTAGACAAATCCATCTGGCTATGGTCGACCTTGAGGCTGCGAGCCCCTTCCTGCGCCCTTCGGGGATCACAAACAGCAAGTCTGTCTGGCGAAAAGGTGCCGTCCTCGACTTGTACCTCCTGAGCGCTCTCACTAGGTCCCACGTGTGGAGCGCCCTTTCCACCCTATGTACTGGCGCTGGACAAAATGAAGGCAGAACAATGTCCTCATTAATGTGGAAAGAGGACACGACCTTTGTCAGAAAGGGAGGAGCTGGTCTAAGGACTACCTTATCCTTGTAAAAAGTCAGAAATGGTGCTCTACAACATAGGGCTGCTAACTCCGAGACCCACCTCATGGAAGTTATGGCTACCAAGAATACGACTTTCCTGGAAAGATATGATAATGAAATTTCTTGTAACGGTTCAAAAGGAGCTTCCTGCAGGACACTCAGGACCAGGTTAAGGTCCCAGGCGTCTATAGGCGCTCTAAAGGGGGGCTCCAAATGAGAGACCCCCTGAACGAACGTCTTGACCTGCATATTAGTAGCGATCCTTCGCTGGAAGAGGACAGACAAGGCCGATATCTGCCTCCTAAGGGAACTCTGGGCCAATCCTGCGTCTAGGCCTGACTGAAGAAAAGCCAGGATGTTGGGAACCGAGAAGGACAGTGGCGCAACCCTGTGCTCTCGACACCAATGAAATAAAACTTTCCAAGGGTTATGGTAAATTCTCGCCGAGGTAGGCTTCCGGTCGCTAACCATTGTAGCAACCACTTCACGCCCAAACCACGCCTGGGTCAGAATCCAAGATTCAAGGGCCATGCTGTCAAACACAGGGCCCCTGAGTTCGGGTGGCAGATTGGCCCCTGAGACAGTAAGTCTGGTCGTTCCGGCAGATGCCAATGAACATCTGTGAGGAGCTGCACTAGATCTGTGTACCATGCCCGACGGGGCCAGCAGAATTGCCGGAACCCCCTCTGTCTTGATTTTTCTGATGACCTTTGTAAGTAGTGGGAGCGGGGGAAACCGGTATGGGAGCCGAAACTGGTTCCATGGTAGGACCAACGCATCCCACTGCGATTGCTCGCGGGTCTTGAGACCGAGCGACAAACACGGCCACCTTGGCGTTTTCCCTGGAGGCCATCAGATCCACGTCCGGAGTCCCCCACCGCTGGCAAATCTGCTGGAAGACCTCAGGGTGCAGGGACCATTCCCCGGCCGCGACACCCTGCCGGCTTAGGAAATCTGCTGCCCAATTTTCCACGCCTGGTATGTGGACTGCTGAGATTACTGAGTGGTTCCCCTCGGCTCAGCATAGTACCTGCTCTATCTCGCGCATGGTTGCCCTGCTGCGCGTGCCTCCCTGGTGATTCACGTACGCCACCGCCGTGGCGTTGTCCGATTGAATCCGGACCGGACGTCCTGCTAGAAAGTGCTGGAAATGTTGCAGTGCCAACGGCACCGCTCGAATCTCCAACAAGTTGATCGGGAGGCGTGCCTCCTGATGCGACCATTGCCCCTGAGCCGTGTGATGGCGGAAAACTGCTCCCCAACCGAGAAGACTCGCATCGGTTGTGATCACCAACCATTGATCTGGGGGAAAGGGCTTTCCCTGAAGAGAGGAGTCGCACGTCCACCACTGAAGTGACCGTCTGACTCGAGAGGACAACCTGTACTGATGATCGAGCGTGAATGGACTCTTGTCCCAAGATGTCAAGAAAGCGTGCTGCAGGGGACGAAGATTAAATTGGGCAAACGGAATCGCTTCCATTGCCGCCCTCATCCTCCCTAGAACCCTCATCCCGAACCGAATGGTGTGAGGGTCTGGTTGTTGAAGATTCCGAATTCCCTGTCGGAGCGCTCAAGCCTTGTCCTGAGGGAGAATTACCAACCCTCGGGAGGTGTCGAAAATCATCCCTAGGAATGAAATCCTCTGAGCTGGGACAAGGGACGACTTTTTCCCGTTGACCAACCATCCTAGGCGAGATAGGGTATCCAGCGTGATGCTGACATTTTCGTCGCAATGCCCGAAAGGACGGACCCTTCATTAAGAGGTCGTCTAAGTACGGTAAAACCACTATGCCCCGAGAATATAGAATGGCCATGACGACCGCCATTACCTTCGTGAACAATCTGGGGGGCGTAGACCAACCTGAAAGGCAGAGCCACAAATTGGAAATGCGGACCATCGATTGCAAAACGTAGGAACCTTTGATGCGGGGGAAAAATAGGGACGTGCAGGTAAGCATCCTGGACATCGATCGAGGCCAAGTACTCTTCCTGCTCCGTGGTCGATATGACTGAACGGAGAGATTCCATTCGAAAGTGCCTGATTCTGAAGAACCTGTTCAGGAGCTTTAGGTCCAAAACCGGCCTTACTGTCCCGTCCTTCTTGGGGACTGCGAACAGGTTGGAATAAAAACCTTGAGTTCTTTTGCACTCTGGTTCAGGGACAATGACCCCGTTGCGCTGCAGTACCTTGATGGCCCCATAGCAATGCCTCTGCCCGGGATTCTGCTTTGGGAAGCCGGGAAATAAAAAAATAGTCTTGGAGGATCTCTGACAAAATCTATTTTGTACCCGGACGACACTAATTCCGCCACCCATGCGTCGCGTGCCACCGCGACCCAGACGTGGCAGAACCTGAGTAGACGTCCACCCACTCTGCCGTCTTCGGGTACCGGATGCCCCGAGTCATTTCACTGAGGGCCTCTGGGACCTGGCCCCCCTTGACCTGGACGGGCGGCCTCCCATCCTGCCCAGCGGGTTGGCTCTATACGTGACCTGACGTTCCTTGTCTTGGTTGTAGCGAGCTGGGGCGGAAGAACTGGCCGCTGCTATCCACCCGGGGCTGCGAAATGCTCAAAAGCGTGCCTGAGGCTGACGAAATGGCAGTTTAATTTTCTGCTGTGGGAGAAAGCTGCTTTTTCCCCCCGTAGCATCTGAGATAAGTGTCTAATTTTTCCCTAAATAGGTGGCTACCCTGATAAGGCAGGGAAGTCAAAGGATTTCTTGGAAATCGAAACAGCCCGCCATAGCCTTAACCACAGGGCTCTCCTAATGGAGATTGCATTCGCCGCCGTTAGTGCTGCGCAATTAGCCGCACCCAAGGACGCATTGATTAAATAGTCACCCGCCATCACGATCTGACCTGCTATCTCAGACACTTCCGTCGGCAGGTCTCTATCCTGTAGGACCTTATTTAAAGAATCTGACCATGACCTCATGGCCTTGGCTACCCATGTTGACACAAATGAAGGAGAGAGTGCTGATCCTGATGCCTCATACACCGAGCGGTCTAAACTCTCTATGAGCCGATCCATGGGGTCTTTAATGGAAGAAACACTAGGCACCGACAGTTCTTGAGGCCAGGCGTGACACTGGGCGATCCACAACCGGAGATTACGCCCATCTCTTACAGAGCTCTGGTGCACACGGATATCTCGTTTCTAGCATTTTTTGTCCCGAAAAACGCTTGTCTGGATGTTCCCTGTGCCGCTGCACTATGTCCTCGAACTCTGGATGAGTGCTAAACACTATGCGGTCGCCTGGCCTTCTTAAAGGGCACCTTATGACCTGCGGTTAGGGAGACGTCCTCCTCAATACCCAAACTTTGATTGACAGCCTCAATGAGACTGTCTACAGTCTCCCGACACCCCGGAGTATCCAGGTCCAAGGATTCCTCCACGTCATAACCTGAACTCTGCTCGCTCCCGGAAAATGGTGACGGTGAGCGAGACGCCGCACTCACAGATGCCAAAGCACCGGAGGGGCCCGGAGACGCAGTGTGGGTTCTCTTCCTATGCGTCTGTCTAGAGAGAGTGCGGCCCCTGCAGACCGGAGGCTCTTGTGAGGTGGATAAACCCTCCCAAACAGGCGAGCCGTCGTCTCTACCCCTATCCGGGGCCTGAAGGGTCTCAATCGCCTTCGTAAGCGAAACCATGGACCGAGAGTGATAACGCCCATTCCGGGGGATCCAGACCCCTGGGCTCTGTCGCAGGGGAGGGCTCCTGGGTGCGTTCAGAGTCACAGGCCTCACATAACTTAATAGTCTGCGCTCGTGGGAACATAACCCCACAGAAAACGCATGCGGCATAAAGGAACGTGTGTGTTTTTCCTTTCCCAGACATATTGCTGATTAGACCAAATTTATGAAAGTTCGAGGGGAAAGGAGGAGAAGGGTAACCCTTTAATGCACGTAGTGTAGCTCCGGGACGGGGTCGGACTTACCCTGCTCCTGTGTGTCCCCCCCGCGCTCCTGGGTCTGCCTCCGATGCGCTCCTTCACCTCTGGGTAGGCTGCGAGTGCTCTCCTGATTGCGGCCTACCCTGCACTGAAGCCGGGGCCACAATTTTATCCAGCACCCGCCCTAGTCCCGGGGGGCGGCGCTGATATGACGTCACGCCCGGGGGACGGAACTTCCATCCGCGGCCTAGGCCGAAGCCGCGCGTTAAATTAGACACCGTCCGCCCGCTCGAGCGCTGGCGGCCCCGCTACCCCGGCGATCCGCTCCTTCATGCCGCTCTCTTCACATCCGCTGACGGTGCAGGTCTGCGGCCCTGCTGAGCTTCCTGCCGGACACAGCCACGCGCAGGTACCAGGAGGGAGGAGGGGAGGCAAGGAGAAAAAGGTGGAGGGGGAGAGGCGGGGGGAGGGTGGGGGATAAAGGCGCTTGCAGATCGCAGCCCTAGCCCCATTATAAACAGTGGAAAAACCTCACGGGACTTTATAGAGTGAGCCCTTACCCTGCTCCTCCAAACAACGCTGCCCAGGGCCCTCCCCAGCTCCATACCTGCCACTCCAGCCACTCAGTAGCGGCACCTGGGGTATTTCATTTTAGGACGGTGCAGGCACCCAAACTCCGTCCGCCTAACAGGGGCGAGGAGAGGGACCGTCCGCCGCCATGCACCACCGTCTTGCGTTGGTGGAGCAGTGGGGGCCGCACAGACTAGTCTTGTGCCTCTGTGCAAGCCCATGGTTTCAACACCTAGGGGTGGACAGGGCTAAGTCTGGCATAATGTCCCACATCGCGGGAAAGGATATGTGGAGGGACACTCGCACATGCTCGCCCGTTGATGGTTTGGGGAAATCGGATACTTTCAATAGGATGCGTTGCCCCTGTCTTATCTTCATAAAATAAAAAAGAAAAATAGATGTCTGGGGAAAAGTCCCAGAGATGTCTCACGGTGCGGGAAAGGATACGCGGAGACGATACTCAACGCGTGCTCGCCCGTTGATGGTTTGGGGAGATCAGACCCTTTCAATAGGATCCGTCGCCCCTGTCTCCTCTTCATAGCAAGAAAGCAAAAAAATAGTCTGGAGAGATCCAGACTGCGTGTGCCTCCATAGGACACTAAGCAAAAAACTGGTTTCCGCCCGCAATCGGGGCGTGGGTGTATGCGGCGGAGGAGGCGCTAACTTTTTTTGTATACTTAGTGTCAGCCTCCAGACGGCAGTAGCATACACCCCACAGTACCTGTGTCCCCCAATGAGACGAAGGAGAAAAAAAACGAGGCACTGTAGTAGTGAAATATCTGAATGAAGGTTCTAACCTCCTCTCTTTTGCTTATTTACATAATCATTTAAAAATTCCCAATAAAGAGTTGTATAAATATCTCCAAATTGAACACGCATTACAACATTTTCCGATATCAGAGGGAACGGTTAACTCAGGATTAATAGTGACTCTTTTAAATGTTTAATCCAATAAAGTGGGCCTAAAACTCATATATAATTTAATAGACATGAAAAGTGTTTTTATAAAGTCGACTCCTTTTTATTGTGGGAAAAATCATTGCATAAAACATTCTCGAGCATTTAATGGACATGCTCACTAGTTTTTGCAGCTCACACCTTCAAATGTGCCTCCTATCTTGAGTCCTACATGAAAACAGTTTTAAGATGGTATTAGGCTATGTGCACACGCTGCGGATTGGTCTGCAGATTTTGCAAAATCCGCAAGTCAAAAGACCTGCGGTTTATCTGCGGTTTTGTCCTGCTGTTTATCATCTCTACAATGGAGATGGCAAACCGCAGCGGAATCCGCAGGAAAGAATGACATGTCAATTCTTTCTGCGGATTGGAAACCGCAGCAAAAACAGTGCGGAAAATTGCACACCGTCTGCACTGCGGTTTCCATTTTCCATAGGATATAATGGTACTGTACAACGCAGCTAATTCTGCTGCGAATCCGCAGGGCCAAAACCGCTGCAGATCTGCAGCGTGTGCACATACCCTTACATCCCAATAAGGCGTCACTCTGTTCCCCTCTTCTACTCAACTCTGCGGGCATAACTGTGTGGCCAAAAAGGTTCTTTAATCGACACATTTTGGAGCTGTCTAGTAATCACTTCCTCCTGGTCATTTACTTTTCATCTCTACTCCACCAAAAAATAAAACCATCTCCTTCTTTAGCACTATTTTTAACATTGTATTCCCTCCAATGGCAGAGTAATTGCCTCTCATGTTCTTTTAGCTACAAAAAAATAAAAATGTTGCTTTTGAAAAAATGATAGCACACAAAATAATAAGTTACAAGTTTTCAATGTTAATTGGAAGAGTTGGTTGAATCCTCCAGAAAATATTGTTCTAATTTAATTGTAGTCATTAATGATTGCGATCCTTGAAATCTGTTGAATGCAACCCTGTACGTTACGTTGTAATTTTATTTCCTGTTGGTTTAATCCCTATGTAGACTTCAATGTTTGTCAGTCTAAAGTATTGTATACACTGCTGTTATTTTCTTAAAACCAAATAAAAAGATATGGGTTTAAAAAAAAAAAAAAAAAAAAAAAAAAAAGACATGTTTAAGTAGTGAATACTGAAGAACCCTATGAAAAAAAAAAAAAAAAAGGTCAACCTTTAAATTAAACTTTTCATCCTATCATTTTCTATCCTTCCTAGCTGGAAAGTAGGTGGTCAGCAGCACTCTACGTTTCAGTGATTAAATATAATGCTATCTATCAGAGAAGGAGAATACCAAGCAACGAAGACAGAAGATTTGGAGGAAGCATGCCAATCAAATCAGAGCTCCCTCCCATCAGACCCAACAGGAGACATGGCTTAAGATTGTGAAATGTACAGTGAATGAGAAACAAGTGCACATTAAAGACAAAGTTCTTTTATTGGAATTCACCCTTGGCTTTGGTTGCAAGAAAAACTTAAAAAAACAAAGTCATAACACACCTAAAAAGTAAGGTCAATCACGGAAAAGATAGCTGGTATTCTTTAATTTGTTTTACCTTCAAGTTATGCAAACCCAAAAAAAACACGTTATAATTTACCTGGCAGTATTAAGACAGCAGATGGCCATCCAGAGGAGCCTGAAAATTTCTTAAGTTCAACCCAGGAATTAAGGTTTTCATGAACAGGAAACTTTGGTCCAAAACCTGAGATATGTGCATTTCGCCCCGGGATCATGAGGCGCAAAACATCTTCAGACTGAGCGGTGCCACATTGGGGGTCAAACTCCACTGATACCCACCTAACACACTCTGGGAAAGACACCTGAAAGGACAGAACAGGACATTTATTATGGCGGTACGGTGATCGCATTCAGAACCCTCTGGCAGCAGCTTAAACTCCTCCAGTACAAAATTTTAGGGCCTGGTCAAATCCATCCATATGAACAATCTTTAATTTTTCCCCACAATATTTGTGTTTACGATTTCCAAATTTCTTAAACCCCTTCATGACACAATGTAAACCTATGTCATATCCCTGCCTTTGATGTGGGCTCGCACGCCGAGCCCGGATCCTTACATGCACATGATGGCTGATTTAATCAGCCATCATGTGCCTCTAACAGAAACAGCCAGCCAGACTGCTAACCAGTAGACTCTGCTGTCAATCTTTGACAGCGGCATTTAACATCAGCAGGAGGGGGCACGCTGTTCCATACTCCCATCGACGCAGCGCCTGTGATCGCGGGTTGCCGTGACAGTCGGAGTTCTGCTGATGACCTCTCATTACAATCCTCCTGTGAAAGCCAGAATGTGGCTGGCGTTCATAAGAGATCAGGATTTTCTCTAATCATAGCAGTGCTGATGCACTGCTATGTATAGCAAAAGTATCCTAAGCGGACTATTAGGCAAGGCAAACAGGATCATGGGGTGCATTAAAAGAGGTCTGGATATACAGGATGAGAGCATTATACTGCCTCTGTACAAATCCCTGGTTAGACCGCACATGGAGTACTGTGTACAGTTTTGGGCACCGATGCTCAGGAAGGATATAATGGAACTAGAACGAATAAAAAGGAGGGCAACAAAATTAATAAAGGAGATGGGGGAACAACAATACCCAAAATTAGCAAAATTGGGATTAGTCTAGAAAAAAAGACGACTGAGGGGCGATCTGATAACCATGTATAAGTATTTAATGGGACAATACAAGTATTTCTCCGAGGATCTGTTTATAGCAAGGACGGTGACGGTCACAAGGGGGCATTCTCTGCGTCTGGAGGAGAGAAGGTTTTTCCACCAACATAGAAGAGGATTCTTTAGGTATGTGCACACGCTGTGGATTGGTCTGCAGATTTTTCAGCGCGGATTAGCCTGCGGTTTATCATCTCTACAATGGAGCAGATGGCAAACCGCAGCGGAATCCGCAGGAAAGAATGACATGTCAATTCTTTCTGCGGATTGGAAACCGCAGCAAAAACCGCGCTGAAAATTCCGCACCGTCTGCACTGCGGTTTCCATTTTCCATAGGATATAATGGCACTGTACAACGCAGCTAATTCTGCTGCGGATCTGCAGGGCCAAATCCGCATCTTACAGTTATTAGGTTCTTGAGAAGGACGTAGATCTGGGGATTTATTCTGACAGAATATAGGCTGAACTAGATGGACAAATGACCTTTCCATGTGATTCTCCAGGTCAGTACGAGTACGCAGATACCAGACATGTCTAGTGTTTTTTTTTCCCAGTAATTGAAAAAATAATTGCCCTTGTCGCCATTTTCCGAGACCCATAACATTTTCATTTTTCGGGCTATGAAGGGGGGCTGTGAGAGGGCTTATTTATTTACAGTTTAAAGCGCCTCTTATTGCATTTCATTGCAATGTAGCAGCGGACAAAAACAAACTTAATTTTGGCTGTTTTGAATTAATTTTGTTACTCAGTTTGCCGATCGGATTAATGCATTTTATATTTTCATAGGACTTTTATGAATGCAGCGATACCGAATATGTATATTTAAAAAAATCTTTTTATTAATAGGATAAAAAATGGGGGGTGATTTGAACTTTTTTTCCTTTCCATTTTTAAAAACGTTTTCACTTTTTACTGTATTTAATAGTAACATAGTTAGCAAGGTCGAAAAAACAGGATTTTTGGGTTGCTTACCGTAAAATCTGTTTCTCGGAGCCTTCATTGGGGGACACAGAGACCTTGGGTGTATGCTGCTGCCACTAGGAGGCTGACACTATGCACTAAAAAAGATAGCTCCTCCTCCGCAGTGTACACCCCACCGACCGGCAGAGAATTCCTCAGTTAGTGAGAAAGCAGTAGGAGAAGTAACAGAATAGGTTGACAACATAAACAACTCAACTGTAACCATTCAACCAAAGTAAAAACAGGAGCTGTAAAACATGGGAGGGTGCTGTGTCCCCCAATGAAGGCTCCGAGAAACAGATTTTACGGTAAGCAACCCAAAAATCCTGTTTTCTCGTTCGCCTTATTGGGGGACACAGAGACCTTGGGACGTCCCAAAGCAGTCCCTGGGGTGGGAAACAAACTTCCATCAGGCCAGCGGACTCACCACAGCGGCCTGCAGAATCCGTCTACCTAGGCTGGCGTCCGCCGAAGCGTAGGTGTGGACTCTGTAGAATTTCACAAACGTGTGAACCGATGACCATGTTACAGCTTTGCAAAGCTGCAGTGCGGAAGCTCTGTGGCGCACCGCCCAGGAGGCACCCACTGCTCGAGTAGAGTGGGCCCTAATACCCGGAGGGGCTCCGCGACGCTTAACACGGTAGGCTTCCAGGATAGCCGATCTGATCCAGCGAGCAATGGTGGCTTTTGACGCCGGGTGACCTTTCCGCGCTCCATCAGGGATAATGAAAAGAGACTCTGTCTTTCGCAAGGAAGTCGTCCTAGACAGATAGACTCTTACCGCCCTAACCAGGTCCAGCTTGTTCAAGGACCGCTCTCGGGAATGAGTTGGATTCGGACAAAAGGACGGGAGCACGATATCCTCGTTGAGGTGAAACGAGGACACCACCTTCGGAAGGAACGAGGGCGGAGGCCGCAGAACTACCTTATCCTGGTGGAGAACCAGAAAGGGAGAGCGGCACGAAAGAGCTGCCAATTCCGACACGCGCCGGACGGAGGTGATGGCCTCCAGAAAGGCTACCTTCCAAGAAAGGAGAGAAAGGGAAATATCCCTGAGGGGTTCAAAGGGCGGACCTTGCAGAACCTCAAGAACCAGATTAAGATCCCATGGATCCACGGGCGCCCGGTACGGCGGGACCGTGTGAGCCACGCCCTGAAGAAAGGTCTTAACCTGAGGACGGGAAGCCAACGTTTTCTGAAACAGAATGGACAGCGCCGAAACTTGACCCTTCAGGGAACTGAGGGCAAGCCCCGCATCCAATCCTGCCTGAAGAAACGCTAGGACTGAAGGGAGCGAAAAGGACATGGGCGCGACGTCATTGGTCTCACACCAAGTGAAATAGGCCTTCCAAGTACGGTAGTAAATCTTGGAAGATGATGGCTTTCTGGCTCGGATCATGGTCTGGATTACGTGGTCGGAAAATCATGCTCGTTTCAGAACCTCGGTCTCAACAGCCACGCCGTTAAATTGAGCGGCCGAGAATTGGGGTGGCAAATCGGACCCTGAGACAGCAGATCTGTTCTGTCTGGAAGCTTCCAGGGGGCGTCCGCGAGAAGGTTGACAATGTCCGCGAACCAAGACCTTCTGGGCC
The DNA here is from genome assembly GCF_039654945.1 of Dendrobates tinctorius. Taxonomy (NCBI): domain Eukaryota; kingdom Metazoa; phylum Chordata; class Amphibia; order Anura; family Dendrobatidae; genus Dendrobates; species Dendrobates tinctorius. The sequence goes on from NW_027361732.1 coordinate 50,345,343, forward strand.
AATTCGGGGCGATGAGAATGACCGGAAGTCCTTCTGCCTTGATCTTCTTCAACAGCTTGGGAAGAAGAGGCAGAGGAGGGAACAGGTAGGGAAGTTCGAACTGGGACCAAGGAACGGCCAGGGCGTCGGCGCCCACTGCCAGAGGGTCCCGAGACCTGGACACGAATTGTGGGACTTTCCTGTTGAGGCGAGACGCCATGAGGTCTACATCCGGGGTTCCCCACCGAAGGCAGAGCAGATGAAACACTTCCGGATGTAGGGACCATTCTCCCGCCGCGAGACCCTCGCGGCTGAGAAAATCGGCGGCCCAGTTGTCTACGCCGGGAATGTGAACCGCGGAAATTGTCGGGACGGAAATCTCCGCCCAACGAAGAATCTTGGACACCTCCGCCAGGGCTGAAACACTCCGCGTTCCCCCTTGGCGGTTGACATATGCCACCGCTGTGGCGTTGTCTGTCTGAATCCGTACCGGCAGTCCCTTGAGGAGCCTTTCCCAGTGGACCAGAGCAAGATGGATCGCTCGAATCTCCAGAACGTTGATCGGTAGTGCTGATTCCCGATCCGACCATCGACCCTGAACAGTGTGGTTGCGGAACACAGCACCCCAATCGAGGAGACTGGCATCTGTGGTTACTATCTGCCAGTGAATGGGAAGGAAGGATCGACCCGATAGAATGAGAGGTGACGACAACCACCAGTTGAGAGACCGCTTGATCCGGTAAGAAAGATGGACAGGGCGATCCAGGGACCGAGGCGACCTGTTCCATTTCAACAGAATGGCCTGCTGGAGAGGCCTGGCGTGAAATTGGGCAAAGGGAACTGCCTCTATCGCCGCGACCATCTTTCCCAGGACCCTCATGGCTGTACGGAGGGATGGGAATCGCGAGGTCTGCAGCGATCGTACTTCCTGCTGCAGAGAGAGAATCTTTTCTTGTGGGAGAAAGACCCTTGACCGACGAGTGTTGAACAGAAGACCTAGAAAGACCAGGCGTTGGGTAGGAACCAGACAGGACTTTTTCCTGTTGACGATCCACCCAAAATTGGAAAGAGTGTCCAGGACGATTGACAAACTTTGGTGAGCCTGTTGGAATGAGGGAGCCTTGATCAGAATATCGTCTAGGTACGGGAAGAGAACGAGGCCTCTGACTCAACAAAGCCATCAACGCAGCCATGATCTTCGTGAAGACTCTGGGAGCGGTGGCAAGACCGAAGGGCAGTGCGACAAACTGGTAGTGGTGCTGTCGAATCGCAAAGCGCAGGAACTTCTGATGTCCGGAGAAAATTGGAACATGTAAATAGGCATCTTGGATGTCTATTGAGCACATGAATTCCTGCTCCTCCATGGAGGCGATGACCGAGCGAAGCGACTCCATGCGGAAGTGGCGAAGGGGGACCCTCTTGTTGAGCAGCTTGAGATCCAAGATGGGTCGAACTGCGCCGTCTTTTTTCGGCACTACAAACAGGTTCGAGTAGAACCCCGTGAAGCGCTCCGATTCGGGAACGGGCACAATCACCCCGGAACTGAGGAGAGATAGCTGTAGAGAACCCCGGGATCAAGGCTGGATCCTTTGGAGGCCGGGATTCGAAGAAACGATCCCGTGGGAGAGAGACGAACGCTATCTTGTATCCTGAGGATACGACCTCCCTGACCCAGTCGTCCTCCACGGCGGCCAGCCAAACGTCCCTGAAGGAAAGAAGTCGACCTCCCAATTGGAAAGGCCCTTCGCGTGCCCGATGATAGTCATGCTGAAGTAGACCGTCCAGATCTAGATCTGGACGGTCTGCCCTGGGAGGAGTGGGGTCGCCAGGAAGGAGTGGGTCTGAAGGAAACTTTCCTTCTCTCCTGGCGAGCCTGCGGTCTCTGTTGGCTGGAGGAGTTGTCCGCCGTATTGAAACGGCGGAAAGTCCGAAAGGGTCGAAACTGACGCCTTAGTGGGGGTCTGCGAGGCTTGGACTGAGGGAGGAGTGAACTCGTGCCTCCGGTGGCGTCCTTAATAATCTGGTCCAATTGGGACCCAAAGAGGCGCACCCCCTGAAAAGGCAGGTTAGTGAGGGACTTTTTAGAAGACAAGTCCGCTTGCCATGCCTTTAGCCAAAGTGTACGTCGAATTGCAATAACGTTGCTTGACGCCTGAACTGCACAGGATGCAGCATCCAAGGAAGCGGAGAGAAGATAGTCCCCAGCATGGGAGATCTGATTGGCGAGATTGGCCAAATGCTCCGGTTGCGCCTTATCTAAGATGCCTTGCCGAAGGTAGTCTGCCCACGTGGCTATGGTCTTTGCTGTCCAGGATGAAGCAAAGATTGGACACACCGCCGCTGAAGCCGCTTCAAAGGCAGACTTCGCCAGGGATTCTATAATCCTGTCATTAGAATCCTTTAGGGACGCCACGCCTGAAAGCAGGAGAACCGTGTTATTGGATAGCCTGGACACGGGCGGATCGACCGAGGGAGAGGCTGACCAGTTGTCCGTGAGCTCCTTAGCAAATGGGTAGAGTATGCCGAGACGTTTTCCTCTTTGAAAGCGTCTGGTCGGATCCGCTTTCCTTGGTAAAAATTTTCCCAAACTGGGAATGGAAAGGAAAAACCCTGGAGGGAGTTTCTGCCCGTCTGAACGAAACCTCCTGATCTGAGGATTTCGCAGGGGAGTCAGCAATATCGAAGGTATGATGGATCGCAGCAATGAGGTCCTGCACTGTGACTTTCATGCTTGCATCCTGGTCTGAATCCAGCTCTAAAATCCCCTCAGATGACCTGTCCGAAAGCGCTTCCCCTGACTCGGGAGAGGAGGCCCGAGAGGGAGACTGGTGAGAAGGGCTATGCGGTGAGATGGGACTAGGAGAGGATTCCGGCTGGGAATCTTGCCTGGGTCTTTTGCGACTACCGCTGGCTGATTCAGACGGAACAATTTGGGACCTGCTTGGCCCTGCTGAAGAGTCCAGGGGCGACTTATCAAGAACGGCCACCAGGGACTGAGACACCCTGGTGAGGTCTGCCACTGATTGAGATAGCGAGGAGGCCCAGCCAGGCATGGGGGGCTCACTCTCACCTGGGGCCGCAGATGGCTCCTGGACGGCGTCAGGCTGAATTGGATTGCTACAATCCAGGCAGAGGGGAGTGGACTGGCCTGAGGGAAGTTTGCGATTGCACGAAGAACATGCAAAGTACTTGACTAAAGTGCAGGGGGGGGCGGTAGAGCGGGTACGATCAGACTTAGACATAGTGAAAAGCTGAGGTAATGCCGGAAGGTTGGGGGACAGAGGGCGGAGAAGGGTCAGTCTGCAGTGCAGAGCTACTCACGGTCCGGTGTCCCCAGAAGCGATGCTCTGCGACCTGTCAGTGGATGCAGGTCAGAGCGAAATCCGGCCGACAGACCTCCTGAAAAAACCAGCTGGAGAAGATGCTGTCCAGTGAGGAGCTGGTGCCCGGCTAACAGGCTGGGAAAATGGCGCCGTCCTGAGAAAAAGCGCGCCTTAGGAGAGGAGGGAGGGCGGAGCACCACGCAGGGTTAACGATTCACCGCCCTCTAGCCAATAACAGGCTGGGCAGGTGAAGGACAGGCGGTGGGAGGGCCTGGGAAGAGCGGGAGAGAAGCCTGCTTAGAAGAAAGGGGCGGGGGGCGTGGCCGCGACGCAGCAGTAGGCCCGAACTGAAGCCGGGGCCTAAATTAGTTGCGGCAGCCGCCTGTCAGCAGGGGGTCGGCGCGGAGGTCCGAAAAAGTGGGACGCCGCAGTCGCAAGTCGCTCCCAATGGGAAAAATCCCTGTGCTCCCTGTACCCAGAAAGGGGGGAGGGAAGGGGGGGGGGATGCCCAGCAACATTGAGCTGCCTATAGCCTTGTGGCGACTGCGAGCGACCGCAGCGCCTACCCCTGTGACCATTGAAGAGGTGACCGTCGGGAATGGGCAGCCAGGTAAATAAATATGAAGCCGGGGCCTAATACTCACCCATCCACGATCCGTTACCTGTCTGAAGAAGTCTTGCGTCTCATCCAACTGACAGGCTCTGGTAGGCGAGTGGGAGGGAGACTGGCGACAAGGACCCCTGGAGTCGCTGGCACGTCTTAGTGTCGGCGTCCGTCTGGCTGGTCCTGCCGCGGAGAACTGCAAGGATACGGGGTGGCAGTACACGCCGTACTTGCAGACTCCATGTGGGAGTACAGATGTGACTTTTCACTCTGTATCCCTCCGTAGAACCTGAAAAGGAACGACGCACGACGAGGTAGATATGGGTCTAATAAAAGACCCGTGTCCACCTCCTACTGACACTAAGCTAAACTGAGGAATTCTCTGCCGGTCGGTGGGGTGTACACTGCGGAGGAGGAGCTATCTTTTTTAGTGCATAGTGTCAGCCTCCTAGTGGCAGCAGCATACACCCAAGGTCTCTGTGTCCCCCAATAAGGCGAACGAGAAAATACATTTTTACCATATAGTGAAAATGGTAAATAAGGAAAAAACAAAAACAAAAAATTGTGAAACTTTTTTTTCTGCAATTTGAATGCACTTGGATTTTTTTTTTCCCTTTTTCCAGTACACTACGTGGTAGTATGAATGGTGTCATGCAAAAGTACAACTTGTCACGCAAAAAACAAGCCCACATAAGGCTATATTGACGGGGGGAAAAAAGTTTTGGCTCTTGGTAGAAGGGGAGGAAAAAAAGTAAAAGCAGATAATCGCTCTGTCATGAAGGGGCTAATGGGGATTTGACATGCTTCCAAATAAATAAAAATCAGATGGAAATGCAAACCTTATATTGCATCACACTGGCGGCTTTGTATGGGTGCTCGCTTTCCACCACAGCATAGTGATTGGAGGTAGTACATGCAGAGAGCTGCTCGGGCTGATTGCCGGTTGTACTGTCAGTGGACTGGTTTGGGTTGAAGAGAGGAGGTGCATATTTCTGGTTCAAAATTGCAACCGATGGTAGTAATTGCTGTACAAGGCCAAAAACCTCCACAGCGGCCTAGAATACAAGTTAAAATAATTGTCAACCGATTGTATCAACATTAACACAAAATGGAGCAACTCCAAAACAGAAGACAAACTATTTTACAGTATTCAGATGTTAAAGAATGGTTGGCAAGAAACCAGACTTACTTTTGGAATTGCAGCTGCTACTGGTCCAATATAAGCTATCAGAAGAGGGAGCAGCAAAGAAAAGAGACTGGAAGAGCTAAGCAGTTCTGGAATGTCATCGGCTAAGGAAAAAAAAGGAAACTGTGACTGATAACACAGCGAACACTTCCCTGCACTTACTTGATTCTTGGGGTTTGAATCCCAAAAATTAGAGGGGTCAATTATGGACAGTGGAAGAATTAAGCACAACTTACCATCAACAGCGAGTGCTCTATGCAGCAGGTCCTTGGCAGACCTCGTCACGGCATTAACCACAGAAAGTGCCCGGCTGCAGTTTTTGTCTTCTTCATTGGCTCTACTTAACAGCTGTGACTGAAGGTCTCCGTCATACTCGCTTCTACCATGCGTACATGGAAAAAAAACAAAGTAACAGCAAGTAAATGAGAGTATTGAGACATTGTGGCTACCTGTTCAAAAACTGTAGGCAATGGTGATGTGCAAGAACAGCAGTTACATGACACAAGTAACATACCTGTAGTATAACACCTGTGGGATCTGCCCCCTGGTTTGATTAGTACCGTTACTACTCAGACTGCAGGAGCTGAAAGTGAATGTCACACCATCAGGACACTGAACTGTGGTCATTCCTCCATCGCCATTAGCTGTGCGGCTCCCATAATTTCTCAGTCGCACTGCGTATTTCATGTTCTCCTGTGGAAGGGAAGCAAATTGTTTTAATGTCAATTCTATAAAAAAAAAAAATCACATTCTAATATTACATGGTGTAATTGACTCTATAGGTACCTTCATAGGGACAGCTTTATCCAGCCTAATTTCCGCAATATCACTGGGCGACTCATCAGTTGTATAAGTGCCTTTCACTAGCTCTAGCGATGTCCACCTATGAGAATGTCCTGCATCACCAGAGTGGTCACTCTAAAAGGACAGAGTACAAGGAATACAAAATGGGATTATACACACCATGAAGGCAAAAAACCATACAGCACCCGGATTTTACTGCGGAAAACCTTGGCCAGCCAAGCATTTTCCCCGTAGCATACATACAATTAAAGCAAAAAAACACAAATGGGTTCTGTTTGCCCTTTTAAGTCTGTGAGGGTTTGTGCACACATCAGCTTTTTAAGATGGATTCCAATCCAAAAACCTCCTGAAAAAGTTCTAACTGCACATTCACAAGAATGATCATATCTATGTCTATGTACAAACAACTCGCTGTTCATATGTTCAGTCTTTTTAGCATCTTTTAACCACTTCAGGTTTCCAAAGACGCCGAACGGTTAAAAGTAGTGAACACACCGTTTTTCAGGCATTTTTCCCACTCTGAAGATGCTATGTTTTTACAATACAAGTCAATAGGAAAGAAGTAGTGTAGCTGTAATTATACACAGCGCAGGTCAGTGTAAAACCGTCAAAAAGCTAAGTGCGGATCAGGTCCGTTTTATATATTGACCCTCCACAGTGCTGGCTTTCAAAATAACATTCAATCTAAGAGAAATAAAGTCATCTTACCCTGTGGGAGAAGACAGTGCAGTGCACAAAACCGGGCAATTCCAACCCCAACACGCGTTTCGCGTGGATTTTTCCTTGCTTTCTCAAGGGGCAGGTGTTGGGGGTGGGAATCACCCAGTTTTGTGCACTGCACTTTCTTCTCCCACAGGGCAAGATGTAAAATATATGGAACTGTATGCTATAGGAATGCAGTCACAATAACCTACACCTAGACATTTATTTAGTTTTGCTACAATAACAAAGTAACAACGCTCAAGTCGAGAAGAACAGGAAGCGATCCTATATACCGGGCTCTCCATTCTGGATGTGAAACGCTCACCCCAAGAGATCTATATGGACCAATAGGGCATGAAACAACCCCTATAATAGTACATAGGAACAAAGGTCTGTGCAGACGCTTCAATAAAAGGAAGAACTTCAGGAAATATAAAACTATTTGGAGGTTTTGCTTGTATTTTGCAAACTAAGTGATGATTATCACTCCCTAGCAATGATTTGACTGAAAAAGTGTTGACAAGTAAACAAGTACACCTTATCTCAGCATGCTTTTTTATAGGTAATACTGTGTAAATAAGAAAAACTTTCCCCATTAATCTCTGCAGTTCCTGAAAAATACTCACATCATCCACCAAAACCTCCAGTTCGTACTCATGGATTCCCCCTCCACCATACACACAGAATCCAACCACCACCACTCCGAGTTTATCCACTGAGAAGCAGATTGCATCTGGAGAGCCATTGCCTGTGTTCCAGCTTCTGCCCTGGCTCGTCTTGGTGAAGCGATTAGGAGTGGACTTCACAGAGTGTAGAGAGTTTAAACCATCAACCTAAAAATAAATACATAGATTAGAAGCAACACATTTCTCTGATGTTTCTCCTTCTAGTTACATGTCAGCTATTCTCTAATATTCAATGATCTGAAGGCGGCCATACACAGACTAATCAAGTGAAATAAACCCACCATAGATTGTTACAGCGGTGGTGCTATGCTGCCAGTCGGCAAAACCAAGGTCAGGATTGTTTGAATTTTTCATCTGACGGATAGAATATATCTTTCAATGGACGAAAGAGCTTTTGACTGCGTTTTTCTATTGGAATAACTTTGCCAGATCTATGTCAATTTCTATGGCTGCATCGGCAAAGTTGTTTACGTTCCCATAGTCTCAGTAGGATTATATTTTTCTTTGTATTAGTATAAATAAATTACCGTATTTTATGTGATCTAAATGCCACTGTTCTGGCACTGATTTTTTTTTGTTTTTTGAGTTATTCGGTAATTATCAACTTTTCTCTTTGGTTGCCTTCTTAAGGATTCAGCCGCAATAATTAGAGACTCAATTTGCAAACAAGAAAGGAGGACCAGATCATCACCAGGAGAACAGTGGCACTTAGATAAGACAATTGCATTATGAAGGGCAAGTGATGGCTCCTCTTTAGAGTATAAGAAGTGGTCTTCTAACAGAAATATAAACCATGTACAAACGAAACTGTACGCACCTCAGACCCAAGGGCAGATGCCGTTAATTCACTAACAATGCTAGCCAGGAGCCCACAAGTGTTGGATACCAGGTGTGAAGAGAAGAGCTCGTGCTCCCGGCGTAAGCTGTTCCTTACAGGCAGAACGACAATCACCAGCATCTTCTCCAGAACTTCTCGGAAGCTTGTCATCCCAGAAACATTCTCTTCACTCTAGAGAACACAAGGCACAACATATCTCATTAAAAAAAGTAAGCGCTCAACTGGCCAGGCAATCTATACACATATTTTACAAAGTGATATTAAGAACAATATTGTACCTGGCAAGCTTCGTTTGCTTGGTAGGAATGTTTGGGGGAAAAAAGCTTTTTCCAGAATTTTTTTTTTTTTTTAAATAATCTCTTAAAATACATAATTTTTTTAAGGCATGTGCCTATGTACATACATGTGCATATATGCATGCGCGTATGCACGTGGGAGTGTGAGCATACATCCGTCTGTGTGTTTCAATGTCTGGTTTGGCTTTTATCCCAAGTCATGTGACAAGACTTGTTAAAGGGTGGCTATAGACTCTTAGGATTGCTACTTCCTATAGGTAGCGCTTGATACCAAGTCCTCTTCCTCTCTGAAGAGGCTATTTGCCAATTTACAGTCAAATACAGAGTGTGTGACTTCTACAATACAGGAAAGTAGGATCTTCCCAAACCTGACTTAGCTTTTCCATGCAGGACACCAGTAGAGGGAAGCGATGTGCCAGGGCAGTATCATTTTCTGTGCTGACTTGCTTAATCATGGAACGTAGAAGAACTTCACCATCATAAGCAATGGGAAATATGGAGGTAAGCTTCACAGAAGTGTGGCAGAGAGCTGACATCACTGCAGCCAATAGGCGACTGCTTGAAGTCTTGAAATTGGCTTCCTGTATGTCCTTAAAAACAAAGTAAACATTTTATATAGTGTGTGACCAATGTAGACAATCTCTTGTTTAGAGGAAACCCACAGTAAAATTCTATATTGTTTGGGTGTCATGATAAATTGTTACCCATGTATTTCATACTTCAAGAAATGTGATCTTTATGATGGTGTTATCCTAGTATCAAAAGTGGACACAAACAGAGGAGGTCCTCTGTGCAAGATACCGGCCCCTTGCAGACCAAAAGCTCATCAGAATGCACAATTCCACTTCTTGGGGGGCTGCACAGGTTGCACCAACGGTAAGCCCATCCCTGCGTAATAGGCCACAATTAGTAAATTAATATCTTTACCTGATCCAAGCAGTTGAGTAAATCACAGAGACATGCCCACTGGAGCGCAGGCGTGGGGTAGAAAGAATGGAAGCAAGCAGTGAAGGTGTTATGACACTCTTGAAGAACAGCTTCCAGAAGGCTCAAGGGCTGACTCAGATAACCTTGGGGATCATTGTCCAGTTTCATCATGCAGTTGTCCACACCTTCAGAAAGGATTTTCCTTAGTAAAGTCCTTGCTTTTCCTATGCACTCAGCCAGTTTTGTTGTTTCTTCTATGACTGGTTTAGTAGTGGCTTCAAAATATAAAAAAGGGCGATAACTGAATAAAAATGAATATTCCTTTTTATCACCTTCAGTTTTGTTTAAATGAGGAGTCTCAACAATCACTTACTCCACTGATACAGGAAAAATCCAATTTGTGAAGATCTAATCAAAACCAAAACCAGGAGAGGCACAATTATGATAGAAACACGTCACCACTTCTGCATTTATCACCCACTCCTGGTTTTGGCTTACAAATACTGATGGGAAATACTGAAGGTGTGTACGTGGCCTTATACTTCGTTCAGCACATGGTGTCCTTAAAGACTGCCAAACACGTTCTAGTGACGGCAGACGGCAAAGTGGCAGATTCTGCGGTCCATTCTTACTGCCGAAGTAAAGTATAGAGCCAAGTAAAGAACCAAGGGTAGAGCGCTGATGAGCTACTATGTGTACAGTTCCAGGGGTGCATACATGTATTTGGACATGAATATAGAAAGAATCAAATCACATTAGCAGATTGCCAGAAAATCATCAGGCAGGTGCTAGTAAAACAATGAATAAATGGAGAAAGACCAGGCACAAGCAGCTCTGTATACACTTGCCCATGGGGAAAGGTTTTAACCATGCAAAATAAAATCCAAGCAATTCATACAAATGTAACAATTTTGGAGGACAGTTAGCTTTGACAGTTTCCTTATTGGAAATCCTCTTTGTTCTCAAGAACTGAGGGATTATTAATTTTAGAATGTAAAAGTGAGCGACCAGGCGCTTTGATTTAGGGTCCCTACAGACGAGTTTATGAAAATATGTCTATCATTTGAGTATCAAACAGAAAACAAACAATTTTCTTCAGTGTGTCATCTGTGCAGCATCGGTGTGGGATCCACTATCACACATCTACGCTAAAAAATGTCCAGGATCAAATACAGTTTCCTAGGTTTATGACAGACTACAACTGTAAAAATCAGATGGCATTCGGATGTTCCGTCTAGGATCAGATTTTTTCTCTTTTTTATTAAGCACTCAGACTGGATTGGGAGAGTCTCATCCAAGACTCTGACGTAGTGCATATTGCGATTTTTTTTTTTCCCCACGTAGTCAGACAGAGAAAAATTGTTCATCAGAATAGCCCTATTGAATAACATGGGATAGTGTGCTGCCCATGCGCTGTCCGATTTTTGTCCGACTTACAGGCTCGTCTACATGAGCTTAGAGCCTGCTCCCTGCAGCTGGCTGGATCACTCACTAGATCCCGCTCACCCTCCGTGTCCTTTCAATGCTGCCCCTTCTTGCAGCTTGGGAGACAGCTCAGTTTGAACCGGCGCCCGACCATGAATCTGTTCCAAACTGTCAGTCTTCAAGAGCACAACGCTAGCCCCCCCACTGGCAAAGTAGGAAGGAGGCGAATGGTGCATTCCTGGTGATGCATCTTGGGACCACCTCTTTAACGCAGTATCAAATAATTCAGTATCTACTTTGACTATGCAATATAAAAGAAAAATTAGTAAGTTTTAGAGACGGTTGACCGCAATTAACAGCTCGGCCTAATAACCTCAGTTTTTGACCACACAGCCTTTTGGGTTAAAATACATTATTTTTTTTTTTACTACATTAAGGTGGTATGCAGTAAATTCCCGGTATTTCTATGCTGGCACAGAACCAGTAGGGGGCAGCTGTGAAAAAACAATCCTAGGAGAACCCGCAATATTTGAGGAGCAGGTTCTCACTGGGCGGAGGATATTGGCAATTCAAAGGTTTTGAAAAGAAAAAGCAATTTGTTAATACTTGTAAATGAACAAAAAGAAACGTTCATAATATTAATATTTCACGTTCTATACTTTACAGATACCTGATATGGGGTATATCTCACAGGTGTAGACTCTCAGCAGTCGCAGACAACACGTCCCAACAAATCGCAATCTCTCCAAATCCAGAAGCGTGGCTGTGTACTGAAAGCCTTTCAACCCCCTCAGCTCTTCTACTCCTAGAACCAAAGTGGTCCAACTCCAGTGCAGGATGCTCAGCAGGGACTCAAAACATTCCTGGGTACAACAATGAACAGCACGATTCAGCAGAGTCAGAGAACATGTGCCATAGGAGCCACTGTAGAAAGAGAACCTACATACCACGGAGACAGATCGGGCAAATGTTCTCTTCAATATATGTACTGGCTCACTGACTTGCTGTTTCCCTTTAGCAGCACTCCCATCACTTGTGGGCAACCTGGAAGATGATGGGCACACAAGAAATGCTGAAGCCATAAAAATCAAATAATCATTGTATGTACACCTTATTGGGGCAGATCACACGACAGGATTAAATGGAGGGATTCACTAGTGCATAATTTGCCCAAAGAGCTTCAGTCCCTCAGTCATACACTTTACAGTTAGGTTTAGGTACAAGTAATCCTGCCCCTTTACATGGGCCGGGCAGGACTCCAATGCTAACAGAAGGGAATTTAACTACACCTTCCCACCTCCTTGGTTTTACCTCCACCCTGGCCTCTTTGATTGACAGCTCAAACCTTATAGAGCCAGAGAAGGTGAGAGATAGAAGAAAATAAGGTGGGAAGTTGCACTTAAATGTTTGGCCACACCAAGTGTCTGTGCTTGGTTTGAACAGTCATCCAGTGCTGGTCCCTTTAAAAAATTATAGTTCTTGGAACGCAGCATGAAGTTTTTACAGAAAATATCTTCGCCTACTGTATGTGAAAAAATACGTAGCCTGCAGTGCGTACAGAAACCACTTCCACAGTAAAAACTCCTCTCCATTCCACCGCACCCCAGAATAGTTATTTGGTTACTCCTATAAAGTTAAAAAATGTTAAATGAAGAATTTGAGAGGACAGTATTTAAAGGGAACCTGTCACCTCCAGAAACACTTCCACTGCATATCTAGTGGTAATCTAACCATGCCTGGCTGGCTTACCGAAGCTGCGGCTACAAGGGAACATGGCAATTTATTCTCTTTTTAGTTGCTGGTAGTGTGACATAAAAACACAGGAAGCTGAGCAGATAAATATTTAGTATTTTGGGAAAATACTCCCTATAACTTGTGTTTTATGTATTTAGATCACTCTCATGCCATGTTTTTCAGTTAAGTGGAGAGTAGAGTTGAGCGACTTTGGTCGGATCGGGTTTCATGAAACAAAATTTGAGTCGGATGAAACTGGTCCGACTAGGGCAAAAAAGTCGGAGTTTCGTCCGAAACCCGACCTCAATACAAGTCAATGGGAAATAAAAGTCGGCATTGAGCAGATGACATTCATCCATTCAATGCCGACTTTTATTCCCCATTGACTTGCATTGGGGTCGGGTTTCAGACGAAACTCCGACTTTTTTTGCCCTAGTCGGACCAGTTTCATCTGAAACAAATTTTGTTTCATTCGGGTTTCACGAAACCCGATCCGACCAAAGTCGCTCAACTCTAGTGGAGAGTCCTAATCAGGGACTGATAGCTATCTTGGTACACACACTTGTATAAGGAAGACTGTCAATCACTGATTCGTACCGCCCACTTGACTGGAGTCTAGAATGACCAGAGATTTAAATACAAGTTTTCCTGAACCTTTTCCTGCAAGCTATATATCAATCGTCTCTGCTCCTCCTGTTTTGTATTATGCTGCCTGCAGGCTGGACTGCATTTTCAATATACCGTATAAACTCATGTATAAGCCGAGATTTTCAGCCCATTTTTTTGGGCTGAAAGTCCCCCTTTCGGCTTATACATGAGTCATATACCAGGGGGGGTCGGCGGCGGAGGGGGAGTGTCAGAGATCATACTCACCCTCTGCAGCACCCCCGCTTGCTCCATGTTCTTGTTGCTGTGCTCTTCCTGCTTCAGCGGTCACGTGGTACCGCTCATTACACTCATGAATATGCACATATTCATGAGTGTAGTGAGCGGTACCACGTGACCGCTGAAGCAGGAAGAGCACAGCAGCGCCGAGAGGAACATGGAACAAGCATGGGCTGCGCTGCAGAGACAAGTGCCAGGACAGGGTGAGTATGAGCGGGGGGGGGCATATTCACCTGTCCCCGTTCCAGAGCCGGCAACGCTGATGAGCAGCAGGCAGGAGGTGAGTATACAGTTTGTTTGTTTTTTGCAATGGAGGCAGCGGCAGCAGCACGATGGGGCCACTCAGTGTGCAGCATTATCTGGGGCCACTCAGTGTGCAGCATTATCTGGGGCCACTCAGTGTGCAGCATTATCTGGGGCCACTCAGTGTGCAGCATTATCTGGGGCCACTCAGTGTGCAGCATTATCTGGGGCCACTCAGTGTGCAGCATTATCTGGGGCCACTCAGTGTGCAGCATTATCTGGGGCCACTCAGTGTGCAGCATTATCTGGGGCCACTCAGTGTGCAGCATTATCTGGGGCCACTCAGTGTGCAGCATTATCTGGGGCCACTCAGTGTGCAGCATTATTGGCACGTGGGTTTCCTCCTCGGTACTCCGGTTTCCTCCCACATTCTAAAGACATACTAATAGGGAATTTAGATTGTGAGCTCCATCGGGGACAGTGATGATAATGTGTGCAAACTGTAAAGCGCTGCGGAATTATCTGGGGCCACTCACTGTGCAGCATTATCTGGGGCCACTCACTGTTCACCCTAGCTTATACGCGAGTCAATAAGTTTTCCCAGTTTTTTGTGACAAAATTAGTGGGGTCGGCTTATACACGGGTCAGCTTATACATGAGTATATACAGTAACTGATTCCCTTTAAGGTTTCATGTACAAACCAGGCTTTTATTTCCTACATTGTACAGGAGGAAGAAGGCGGAAACTTAGAGAAAGTGTCTTATTTCTCAGTTGCAACCTGATCTAAGATCATTTTCATACATCAGCTTTGTAAATGTATACTCAGAAGCAGCGATTCTTACCTATAGAGCAACTGGGGTATTTGACCTGCATTCACATCTGTGCCATTATTTGACTTCTTTGAGCTTTTGAATTGGAAAACGACTCTGAATATTTAAGATAGAAACATGAGATCCTCAAGTCAAATCAATAAAGTAAAAAATATTTTATTGCATCTCCATTTATATTTAAAGCTTGCATAACAGATAATCCTGAGCAAAACAAAGCTTAAAAGGGAAGCCATCATCAGAAAATGAACTATAGTTTTTCTGTTAGATACATTTAAAAAAAAAAAAAAAAAGTCACAATTAGTTTTTTTTCATATCACAATCTTGCAATTTTCACACTGCCCACTGGGATTTTTTAGATTTTAACTTCCTGCTTCAAGATACAACACAAGTACATTACACGCAAAGAACACACTCAGACCCCATCTTGCATACGGAAGCATCTAATGAGGGTGTGACAAGGTCATTGTGTGGGGTCAGCTATGACATCACCTACAGTGATGACTGGATTCAGTCTTATCAGCTATGTATATAAATGCCATCATTCACTATAACACTGCCTCTGATAACGATTTTTCTGTAACCTCTTCCTGAAGGGAAAGGAAGCAAGGGTCTAAAACACCCTGGGTGGCTACTGTGAAAATTATAAGATTACTAATAAGACACTTTATGTGTCCAGATGGTTCACATGTTACTCAATAGTGACATTCTAAAACATCACTGCAAGGTAGGCAACCACAAGAGATCATGCAGGAGTGGGCAGCTGGACTTCCTATAGAGAAGGCAGAGATGGTTTAATACCACCTCCTGTCTTCCTGAACAAGAGTTGGGAACATGGTATAGAAAGCACTGACACCACTACTTCCTCCAGCGATCACCTCATCACCGGGTGTTGGGAGGAAGTAAGAACTTCCAGACATCCCTAAATTGCTTATGGTTTTATGACAGGAGACAAGGGTCCACATTGCTGGTGTCCAATAGGACAGTCATTCCTATGCCTGGGAAGCACTGTGGTCTGATAGCATTGCTAAGCACTGAAGATATTCACCAAATTCCTGGAAAATTAAACTGTTTACTCTCCCATCTCAAGCTGGTGATATCAATGGAGCAGTAGTGAAAGACCATTGATACTGCAATATTGTAAAAACAGGCCTTTGATGACCTCCTAGGCATTTAGACATTATATATTATAGAACTAAAAGTTCCTTTTAGCCAAACCCTACAAGGCCTCTACTTCTCCCCAAAGGCATCAATGCTTCAGTGACTTTCCTTCATTATGTCCAACTCTAAGCCTGATCGTGCCCGTCCCCGTTTCCTCTGGCACTTTAGTCAAGTACTTTGCATGTTCTTCTTGCAAACGTAAACTTCCCTCAGGTCAGTCCACTCCCCTCTGCCTCGACTGCAGCAATCCCATTGAGTCCGCCGCCCAGGAGCCCCATATTGCTCCACGTGAGAGTGAATCCCCCATTCCTGGCTGGGCTTCGTCTCTATCACAATCAGTGGCAGATCTCACCAGGGTGTCTCAGTCCCTAGTGGCCGTTCTTGATAAGTTGCCCCTGGACACTTCTACAGGATCCAGCAGGTCACAAGAGGCTCCATCTGAGCGAGCCAGCCAGCATGAGCCGCAAAAGGCCCAGGCAGCATCTCGCCACATAGTCCTCCTCAGCAGTCTCCTACCCGTGCCTCCTCCCCCGAGGGACTTTAGAGCTGGATTCGGACCATATCGCGGACATGAAGGTTATGGTACAGAACCTCATTGCAGCGATCAACCACACTTTCGAGATCACAGACTCACCTGCAAAACCCTCAGATCAGGAGGTTTCGTTTAGACGGGCAGAAGCACCTTCCAGAGTCTTCGCTGCTCACTCTGCGTTCGACAAGCTCCTTACCAGGGAAAGAGAAAATCCGACCAGGCGTTTTCAGAGAGGAAAACGTCTCGGTGTGCTGAATCCCTTTTCTCAAGAGCTCACAGACAACTGGTCGGCTTCCCCCTCGGTAGACGCTCCTGTGTCCAGACTATCGAACAACACGGTTCTTCCGATCTCAGGTGTGGCATCTCTAAGAGATTCTAATGACAGGATCATAGAAACCTTAGCAAAGTCAGCATTCGAAGCGGCTGCGGTGGTGCTAACTCAGGTCTTTGCTTCCACTTGGGTAGCAAAGGCCATAGCTACTTGGGCAGAGGATCTCCGCCAAGGCATTCTTGATGGAGCCCAACCGGAGCGACTGGCCGAGCTAGCCAACCAAATCTCCCATGCAGGGGAATATTTGGTCTCTGCTTCCTTAGATGCTGCGTCTTGCGCAGCTCAAGCGTCCAGCAACGTAGTTGACATCCGGCGTACAATTTGGCTTAAGGCTTGGCAGGCGGATTTGTCATCAAAAAAGTCCCTTACCAATCTGCCTTTTCAGGGAGCGCGTCTCTTCGGATCCCAGCTGGACCAGATTATTAAGGACGCCACTGGGGGCACAAGCTCGCTTCTCCTTCAGTCCAAGCCTCGTAGACCTCCTCCAAGGCGTCAGTTTCGGCCCTTCCTCCGAGTCGCGGCGGCAGAACCGTTTTTCAACCAACAAAGGCCGCAAGCACACCAGGATAGGAAGAAAGTCTCCTTTAGGTCCACTCCCTCCTGGCGATCTCACACCTCCCAGGGCAGATCCTCTTGATGCAGAATTGGGCAGTCCACATCAGCATGATCATCAACAAAGTTCTGAGGCGCCTTCCCAACTGGGCGGCCGACTCCTCCTCTTCAGAGACGTCTGGCTTGTCTCGGTAGAAGACGCCTGGGTCAGGGAAGTTGTATCCTCAGGCTACAAGATAGAGTTCGTGTCTCGGCCCCGGGATCGCTTCTTCGAGTCCCGCCCTCCAAAAGACCCCGCCTTAGTTCCGGGTTTCTTTGCGTCCATCGCCTCTCTTCTCAGATCCGGGGTGATTGTGCCCGTTCCCGAAACGGAACGATTCACAGGGTTATACTCAAGCCTGTTTGTAGTGCCGAAAAAGGCGGAGCGGTTCGGCCCATTCTGGACCTCAAGCTACTGAACAAAAGGGTCCGCCTGCGACATTTCAGGATGGAGTCCCTTTGTTCAGTAATCGCTTCCATGGAGGCGCAGGAATTCATGTGCTCAATAGACATTCAAGATGCCTATCTGCACGTCCCCATCTTTCCCGGGCATCAGAAATTCCTGCGTTTCGCTATTCATCAGGACCACTACCAGTTTGTCGCCCTGCCGTTCGGTCTCGCCACCGCGCCCAGAGTGTTTACGAAGATCATGGCGGGGTTGATGGCCCTGTTGAAGATCAGAGGTCTCGTCCTCTTTCCGTACCTTGACGACAGTCTAATCAAAGCTCCATCTTTTCACCTGACTCACCAAAGTCTTACCATCGTTCTCGACACACTGTCCAGATTCGGGTGGCTCGTGAACAAAAGGAAGTCCTGCCTTGTTCCCACTCAACGTCTGGTGTTTCTGGGCTTATTGTTCGACACCCGTCGATCAAGGGTCTTTCTCCCAGAAGAGAAAGTGATCTCTCTGCAGAGAGATGTACGATGGCTGCAGAACCCACGGCTCCCATCTTTCCGGTCAGCCATGAAGGTGGCGACGGCCGAAGCGATTCCCTTTGCTCAATTTCACTCGAGACCGCTTCAACAGGCCATCCTGTCTCGATGGAAAAGGTCTGTTCTCTCCCTGGATCGTCCAATTCGCCTCTCGTCCCGGGTCAAACAGTCCCTCAATTGGTGGCTGACGTCACCTCTCATTTTCCTAGGCCGGTCATTCCTTCCAATTCACTGGCAGATTGTGACAACGAACGCCAGCCTTCTCGGCTTAGGTGCAGTGTTTCGCAATCGTACTGTTCAGGGTCAGTGGTCGACTCACAAGTCAACTCTGCCTATCAACGTCCTCGAAATACTGGCGATTTATCTGTCTCTCATCCACTGGGAAAGGCTTCTCAGGGGTCTGCCGATCCGGATTCAGACAGACAATGCCACAGCGGTGGCATATGTCAACCACCAAGGGGGGACACTGAGTTCCTCGCCTCTAGCGGAAGTGTCCAAGGTTCTCCACTGGGCGGAGGTATCAGTCCCAGCGATATCTGAGGTGCACATTCCCGACGTGGACAACTGGGCCGCCGATTTTCTCAGCCACGAGGGTCTCGCGGCAGGAGAGTGGTCCTTACTTCCGGACGTCTTCCATCAGCTTTGCCGTCGTTGAGGGACTCCGGACGTAGATCTGCTGGCGTCTCACCTGAACAGGAAGGTCCCACAGTTCGTATCCAGGGCCCGAGATCCACTCATAGTGGGCGCCGATGCTCGGACAATTCCCTGGTCTCAGTTCAAGTTCCCCTATCTGCTCCCTTCCCTTCCTCTTCTTCCCAAGCTGTTGAAGAAAATCAAGGAGGAAGGGGTACCAGTCATCCTCATCGCTCCGGATTGGCCCAGAAGGTCTTGGTTCGTGGACATCGTCAACCTTCTCGCGGACGTCCCCTGGAAGCTTCCACACAGAGCAGATCTGCTGTCTCAGGGTCCAATCTGCCACCCCAATTCTCTGCCGCTCAATTTAACGGCGTGGCTGTTGACCGCGGTTCTGAAACGGTCAGGTTTTTCGGATCGGGTTATTCACACCATGATCCGGGCTAGAAAGCCATCGTCTTCCAGAATTTATTATCGTACGTGGAAGGCCTATTTCACTTGGTGCGAGGCCAATGACATTCCGCCCATGGCCTTTTCACTCCCTTCTATCCTGGCGTTCCTAAAGGCAGGCCTAGGTGCGGGCCTTGCCCTCAGCACTTTAAAGGGTCAAGTCTCGGCGCTTTTCATTCTTTTCCAGAAGACGTTGTCCTCCCGTGCGCAGGTCAAGACCTTTCTTCAGGGAGTGGCTCATGCGGCACCTCCGTACCGCGCTCCATGGAATCTCAATCTGGTTCTGGAGGCTCTACAAGGTTCACCCTTTGAACCTCTCAGGGAAGTTTCCCTTTCCCTTCTCTCCTGGAAAGTAGCCTTTCTGGTGGCCATCATCTCCATCCGGCGCGTGTCGGAATTGGCGGCCCTTTCTTGTCGCCCTCCTTTCTTGGTGCTCCACCAGGATAAGGTGGTCCTGCGGCCCCCGCCTTCCTTCCTCCCTAAGGTGGTGTCCACTTTCCACCTAATTGAGGACATTGTTCTCCCGTCCTTCTATCCAGGTCCAATCCATCCGCTTGAGCTCTCCTTGATCAAGCTAGACCTGCTCAGGGCGATGAAGGTTTACCTAGCTAGGACGACTCCCTTGCGGAACACAGACTCACTTTTCATCATTCCAGATGGTGCGTGGAGAGGTCAGCTGGCCTCCAAGGCTACTATTGCTCGCTGGATCAGATCGGCAATTTTGGAAGCCTACCGGGTCAAGCATTGAGTGCCCTCTCCTGGAATTGGAGCTCACTCTACCCGGGCAGTGGGTGCCTCCTGGGTGGTGCGCTACAGAGCCTCCGTGCTGCAGCTTTGCAAAGCTGCAACCTGGTCTTCGATCCACACGTTTGCCAAATTTTACAAGGTCCACACCTACGCTTCGGCGGACGCCAGCCTAGGCAGATGGATCTTGCAGGTGGCGGTGGTGAGTTCTCAAACCTAATGGATGTTTGCTTCTCCCTCCCCAGGGACTCCATTGGGACGTCCCATGGTCTCTGTGTCCCTCAATGGAGCGATAGAGAAAACAGGATTTTTGGGTTGCTTACCGTAAAATCTGTTTCTCTGAGCCTTCATTGGTGGACACAGCACCCTCCCATGTTTTGCAACTCCTGTTTTTTTGTTGTTTGTTGGTTACAGTTGAGTTGTCTGTTCTGTTTTTACTCTATTCTGTTACTTCTCCTACTGCTTTCTCACTAACTGAGGAAATTAGTGCCGGTCGGTGGGGTGTATACTGCGGAGGAGGAGCTAACCTTTTTCTGTGCATAGTGTCAGCCTCCTAGTGGCAGCAGCATACACCCATGGTCTCTGTGTCCCCAATGAAGCGATAGAGAAATAGGAACGGCCCTGAAGTGGGCACTTAACAGCTGTAGGAGCCAGAGCTGTAGCAGTCTGCAGTAGGCCTTCGTTCAAAGAATTTAACTATAAGGCTGGGGTCACACTTGCGAGTGCAATGCGAGAAACTCGCGCGTGTCTCTCGCCTCAATACCAGGCACTGCAGCCGGCACTCGGTAGCGGAGTGTGCGGCTGCATGCCTTTCTATGCAGCTGAACGCTCCAGTCCGAACCAACGGCAGCAATGCTGGGTATTGAGGCCCGAGTTTCTCACATTGCACTCGCAAGTGTGACCCCAGCCGAAGTCCACAATCTGAGCCTCAAAAAGCTGATGCCATTTAAACTATTAAACACACAAAGCTCCAATAGTTCATTCTTCTAATAACAAAAAGTGTTCTTACAGCTACAAAGATCATCTATATATGGGATATATAGGAAGAAACCAAGTATTACCCATCATCTGTTGTAATCGAAGCTTGTCCATGAGATCCACAGTCACTGCTAGGTCCAGACACACGTGCCCACGCCACATACCACCAACCAGCTTGTAAGAGGACAGGCTCATCAAACATCATAGCATATTTCTCTCTAGGGTGGAAGACAAAATCAAGCGTCAAACAGGCTGTAATTTGTTAATTACCTCTGACATGAATTCTTAATTAGCTTACATTCTATGCTGATGAAATATAACCAGCTGCTCATAGGAGAGGGCAACTTCCAGCCTATGCCAATGGATTCTAAGCAGATCCCGAGATGAGAAGTCATAGCAGTGGAGTGCTTCTTACAGTGCCATGAAAAAGTATTCATACCCCTGAACTTTTCCACATTTTCTTCAATTTACACCCACAAAGTTAAATAATGTATTTTAAATAGATTTTATGTTATATACCAACAAAAAGGAGATTTTTGTGTACTCACCGTAAAATCTCTCTTAGCCTCTAATTGGGGGACACAGAACCATGGGTGTTATGCTGCTGTCCACTAGGAGGCGACACTATGCATAATCTGAAAAAGATTAACTTTGGCTCCTCCTCTGCAGTATACACCCCTGGACGGCGTCAGCCTTCTCCAGTTTTGTGCCAAAGCATTAGGAGGAACGTAACCAATTAACAACCATGCCTGTAAGAAGGCTACTATGTACGAGCTCAAAGAACAATATGAGAACTCAACCGTAAAACAACGGCCCATAAGGGCAACAGGGTGGGAGCTGTGTCCCCCAATTAGAGGCCAAGAGAAAGAGATTTTACGGTGAGTACACAAAAATCTCCTTTACTCTGCCGCCTCATTGGGGGACACAGAACCATGGGACGTCCCAAAGCAGTCCCTGGGTGGGAAGCAATGGACGAATATTGTGCTAGCAGATCCCTAAATTTGGGGCACTGCCGCCTGCAGAACCAGTCTACCCAGGCTCGCATCCGCTGAGGACTGGGTATGAACACTGTAGTGTTTCGTAAACGTGTGTAGGCTGGTCCAAGTGGCCGCCTTACACACTTGTTGTGCCGAAGCCTGATGCCGAATGGCCCAGGAGGCCCCTACTGCCCTTGTCGAGTGTGCCATGATACCGGCCAGAAGAGGGGAACTGTTAAGTCGGTAGGCCTCATGTATGGTGGACTTGATCCACCTGGCAAGGGTAGCCTTGGAAGCCGGCAGCCCCTTGCGACTACCTTCCGGAAGAATGAAGAGGGAATCAGACTTCCGGAAAGGTGCAGTCCTGGACACGTAAATCCGCAATGCTCTGACGAGGTCAAGCGTATGCAGAGCCTTCTCCACTCTATGAACCGGAACCGGGCAAAGGGATGACAGTGAAATCTCCTCATTGAGGTGAAAGTTGGACACAACCTTCGGAAGGAAGGATGGTACCGTGCGGAGAACCACCTTGTCCTGGTGAAAGGCTAGGAAAGGCCGTCTGCAGGAAAGTGCTGACAATTCCGACACTCTGCGTAACGAGGTGATCGCCACTAGAAAAACCACTTTCTGAGACAGAATGGAAAGTGGAACTCCTCTAAGAGGTTCGAAGGGTGGAACTTGCAATGCTGTCAGGACCAGATTGAGGTCCCACGTATCCAGCGGACGTTTGTAGGGAGGAACCAATCGGGAAACTCCCTGGATGAAAGTCCTGACTTGCGGTTTAATAGCAATGCGCTTTTGAAAAAGGACTGAAAGCGCTGACACCTGACTCTTAAGCGAGCTTAAGGATAGCTTGGCGTCTAGGCCCGATTGAAGAAAACCTAGTACCTTCGGGAGGGAATAAGGGAGTGGGACTTGTCCATGAGATTCGCACCAAGAAAAGAAAGCTCTCCAGGTACGATAATAGAGCTTGGCGGAGGCAGGCTTCCTTGCCCTGATCATAGTTGCAATGACTGCCGGTGAAAAACCTGCCTGGGTTAGAATCCAGGTTTCAAGGGCCATGCCGTCAAATTGAGAGCCCCTGAATTCTGGTGGAAGAACGGACCTTGAGACAGAAGGTCGTGACGGTTGGGTAGACGCCAGGGGACGTCTGCTGTAAGTTGGACGATGTCGGTGTACCATGTACGTCTGGGCCAGTCTGGCGCGATGAGGATGGTTGGAACTACCTCTTGCTTGATCTTCCTCACGACCCTGGAGATTAGGGGGAGGGGTGGAAAAATGTACAGGAGTCGGAACTGGGACCAGTCCTGGACCAGGGCATAAGCTCCGAGTGACCGCGGGTCGTGTGTCCTGGCCATGAAATTGGGGACCTTGGTATTGAGATGGGATGCCATTAGGTCCACCTCCGGGGTTCCCCAACGTTGACAGATCTGGTAAAAAAATCTCGGGATGGAGAGACCACTCCCCCGAGTCCATTCCTTGCCTACTGAGGAAGTCGGCTTCCCAGTTTTCTACACCCGGAATGTGGACCGCAGAAAGTACCGACCTCGTGTCTTCTGCCCAGCGGAGGATATGAGCCACTTCTCTCATCGCTTGGGCGCTGCGGGTCCCACCTTGGTGGTTCACGTATGCCACAGCCGTGGCATTGTCCGACTGTATCCGTATGTGCGAGGCTGCAAGCAAGTGATGAAAGGCTCTCAGTGCCAAGAGGATGGCCCTGATTTCCAGAATATTGATGGGCAATGTCACTTCCCTCGGTGACCACTTGCCTTGTGCCCTGTGATGTAGGTGCACCGCCCCCCAGCCTGTCAGGCTTGCATCGGTAGTCAGGATCTTCCATTGTCCTGAGAGAAAGGGCTTCCCTCGTGTAAGCGAGGTTGGTTTGAGCCACCAATGCAGGGACCTCCTGGTTGACGACGTCAACCTGAACTCCCTGTCGAGGGAGAAGGGATTCCTGTCCCAAGATCTGAGTATGGCTAGTTGAAGGACCCTGAGGTGAAACTGGGCAAATGGCACTGCCTCTATTGCTGCTGCCATCCGGCCGAGGACTCTCATGGCAAACCGGAGAGATCGAGGAGGACTGCGAAGGAGTGTATGAACTCCCAGACGGATGGCCAGTGTCTTGTCCTTGGGAAGGAGCACCAGGCCCTTGGAGGTGTCGAATAACATTCCCAGGAATGTTAGAGTCTGACTTGGGATAGTCGACGATTTCTGTAGGTTGACTAGCCATCCCAGGCGACTCAGTGTGTCTATTGTGATTGAGACACTGACCTCGCAGTCTTTGAAAGTGGGAGACTTGAGGAGGTCGTCCAGGTACGGGATGACTAGAATGCCTCTTGAGTGCAGAGCGTCCATGGTGGCCGCCATGACTTTGGTGAACGTTCTTGGAGCCGTGGCGAGTCCGAACGGAAGGGCGACAAACTGGTAGTGGTTTTGGTTGATCGCGAACCTGAGAAACCTTTGGTGGGCGGGGGCAATTGGTATGTGCAGATACGCATCCTGTATGTCTATGGAGGCAAGGTATTCTCCCTGCTCCATGGATGCAATGATGGACCGAAGGGACTCCATGCGGAAATGACGGACCCGTACGCAATTGTTGAGCTGTTTTAGGTCCAGTATGGGTCGGACGCTGCCTCCTTTCTTGGGGACTACGAACAGATTTGAGTAGAACCCTCGGAATCTCTCGTGCGCGGGAACCAGCACCACAACTCCTGCTTGAAGGAGAGAGGAGACCGCTTGGTAGAAAGCACGAGCCTTGTCTGGTAGTGTTGGAGGAATAGAGAGGGAGAACCGGTTCGGTGGAGCGGAAGTGAACTCTATCTTGTATCCGGAATACACTATTTCCCTGACCCACTTGTCTTCTGTAATAGGCAGCCAGACTTGCTGAAAGAGTAAAAGTCGGCCGCCTACTGGTGGGGTGTCTTCCGGAGTTCGTGAGTCATGATGAAGCGAAGTTCTGAGGTTTTCCTCCCTTGGGTTTCCCTTGGCCTGCTTTCGACTGCCAAGACCTGTCCGGTCGCTGCTGCGTCCGTGGGTTGTCCCTGCGTGGAGAGCGGTTACGGTTTTGCGCTGGGCGCGAAACGGACCAGCCCGAGGAATTCTGAAAGTATCGGAATCGTGTCTGGTTTCTTCGTTTAAACGTGCGTTTCGGTTTTAGTTGAGGGAGAGAGGTACTCTTACCCCCAGTGGCATTGGCTATCATTGTGTCCAGCTTTTCGCCGAAAAGTCTTCCAGTAAGATACGGAAGTCGCGTGAGGGACTTCTTTGAGGCCGCATCCGCTTTCCATTCTCGCAGCCAGAGAATGCGTCGGATCGTGATGGCGTTTGATGCTATTCCCGCTACACCTCTTGCGGAATCCAGGGCTGCATGAAGCATGTAGTCTACTACCACTGCTATCTGGACCGCTTGGTCCGAGAGCTCAGGATTTGAAGCTTGAAGACCCTCCTGTAATTTTTTGGCCCAAGCCAGGATGGCCTTGGCCGCCCAAACTGAAGCAAACGCAGGGCCCAGAGAGGCGCCTGCCGCATCGAAAATAGAACAAGCCATGCGTTCTACTTGCCGGTCTGCTGCGTCCCTGAGAGTTGAGCTATCTGGCAGAGAGAGTAAGGTCTGCGCTGCTAGCCTCGAAACCGGGGGGTCCACTTCAGGTGGATCTGTCCATTGTTTGGTGTCTGTCTGTGGGAAATGGTACTTCGCTTCCAAATATTTGCGATTAGCAAATTTTTTCTCAGGCTGCGCAAACTGTTTGGTAAGTATTTTCTCAAACTCATGGTGATTAGGGAAGACCTTAGGTGGTTTCTGAACCCTTTCGAAGCAAATCCTATGTTCCGGGACTTCCGGGGCCGACTCTGGAATTTTTAGCACCCGATGGATGGCAGAGATTATGTCCTCAACTAGCGCTGTATTGCTAGGGGGAGAAGGTACCACGGACCTCTCCTTTTCGTTATCTGAGTCGGAGTCACAGATGCCCTCCGAATCCTGTGCCTCGCTAAGGTGATCCCTGGAGGGCGACCTGGGGCGGGGGTCTTCTGTGGTGGGGGATCTCTGTGGTAAATTGCACTGTCTGTCTGTGACAGGAGACTGCCTAGGAGACCTGGAATGACGCTGTCTCTCCCTGGAGGGGGACGACCTTGTGCTATAGGATGACTCAGGTGATCGAGACCTGTGGGTCCGCTTACGTCTGTGAGAGTCGGAAGCAGCATGTTCCTGAGACAAGCTGTCCGCTTGCTGTGTAACGTCCATAGCCGGAGCCCGACTCTGCAGAGCTTGCAGCAATGTGGCAGTTAGGTTGTCTATGGACTGTGTCAGACTGTGACATCTGAGTTGCCCATTCCGGCGTGGCCTGTGACACTGAAGCGTCAGTAGGGACTCCCTGGGGTTCTGACCCAGAGTTCTGGATGCAGTCCCGGCAGTGCGGATACGTGCTGCCACTAGGGAGCGTGGCTTTGCAGGCTGTGCAGAATGCATAGAAACATTCCTGCCTGGTTCTCTTCCTTGAGCCCGGCATAGTGCACAGAGGCTGGCTATAAGGGATTGTACAAGGGATTGTACAGGGGTGGCTACGCAGAGGGAACCCACAGAGAGCCTTATAGGAAGTATAGATTCACAGCTGAGTAATGAGAACCCAGCTGTGAGCTTACCCCACCGGTGTGCCCCTAGGTCCAGCACCGACAGATCCCAGTTCTGTGCCCCCCGGAGACTGCTGTGATCCTCCTCTCCTGGATCTCATCCCAAAAAAATGGCCACCGGGACTCTGAGGAGAGGGAGGAGGGGGCGGAGAGCTGAAAAGGGCGCGCTGGGCTGTGTAAAAACGCGCCCTTTCTGCCTCAATCCGCCCCTTCTATGACACTCCAGTGTGTCATTTTAGTCATCCGGGGGGCGGGCCAGGGGGCGGGGAAAAGGCCGCGGTCTAAATTAGAGGCCTGATGCCCAGGAGGGCTCCAGAGCGGCGCAGTAGTCCGGGGGGGGGGGGTGGCGGATTTGTACCAAACCCCCCCAGAATGGTCGACTGGATAGCGGTGGGGGTAGCAGGGGTAACGGTTCCTGTATGGGGGGCCCCCGGAGCGCTATGGAGCCGCTGCTGCTGCAGAGACAGGGGCGCAGAAAAGCCCTGCCTCTGCTGTGCCATCCAGTCTGCACCCTCCCCCGGCCCCAACAGGATCCCTCAGCTGGTCTGGGGTCCCTGGAAGCTGCGGAATGCTGCCTGTACTCCGACCCTACCTGAGGTGTCTCAACCTAATGCCCCCTGCGGGGGATTAAGGAGGGTGCGTCTGTCACCGTCAGGGGGTCTTCATCCTCTCCTCAACCTCAACCCCAACCCAGACCCCAAAGGGGTTGGGGAAGGAGGGGGGTCTCGACCTCGAACCAGGACCCGCGGGACTGGGGAGGGAGCGACATGGGGAATAGCCACCTCGACCTCAACCGGGTACCCCTAATGGGGGACCGAGGAGGGAGCCATGCCGGGAGTCTCGCTGGAGACCCGCTTTTCTTCATCTGTAGTCCTTTGGAAAAAAAAATCCAGGAAAAAGACGGAGTAAAAAAAAAAAATTCTTAGGTGTGCCTCCTGCGACACTAAGCAAAAACTGGAGAAGGCTGACGCCGTCCAGGGGTGTATACTGCAGAGGAGGAGCCAAAGTTAATCTTTTTCAGATTATGCATAGTGTCGCCTCCTAGTGGACAGCAGCATAACACCCATGGTTCTGTGTCCCCCAATGAGGCGACAGAGTAAAATAGCAAGTATTTGTGAAGTATAAGGGAGATGATACAATGTTTTCTCTAATTAACTTAAATATATAAATCTGAAAATTGTGACATGCATTTGTATTCAGCTCCCTGTAGTCTGATACCTGTAGATAAAATCCTGACTAATTGCCTCCAGAAATCACATAATTAGTAAATTGAATCCACTTGTGTGTAATTTATTCTTGGTATAACTACAACTGTTCTGTGAAGGCCTCAGAGGTTTGTTTGAGAAGTCCTGTTTGCAAAAAGTCATGTAGGGAACACAGCTGGGATGTGGAGATAGGTACTCTGATCAGATGAGACCAAAACAGAACTTTTTGGCCTAAAGCCAAAACGCTATGTGTAACGAAAAACTAACAATGCACATCACCCTCCCCTCCATCAAACATGGTGGTGGCAGCATCATACTGTGGGTATACTTTTCTTCAGCAGGGACAGGGAAGCTGGTCTGATTTGATCAAAAGATGGATGGAAATAAATACAGGGCAGTCCTGGAGGAAAACCTGTGATAGGCTGCAAAAAAACATTGAGACTGGAGTTTAGGTTCACCTTCTAGTAGGACAATGACCCTAAAAATACTGCCAGAGCTACAGGGGAATGGTTTAGCTCACAACATATTCATGTTTATGAATGGACTAGTCAAAGTGCAGACCTAAATCACATTGAAATTTGTGACAAGACTTGAAAGTTGCAGTTCACAGATGCTCTCCGTCCAATCTCATTACCTAGTTACATAGATCGAAAAAAAAGACCTAGGTCCATCAAGTTCAACCTTTCTCCACCAATTATACATTTTGTCATTAAGCTTAGCTATTTTGTAAAGAAAAACAAGAACAAATTTCAGCCCCTAGATGTGCAAAGCTCGTAGAGACCTACTCCAAAAGACTAGCGGCAAAAGGAGGTCATACAATGTAATGGCTCAGGGGTGCTGAATACAAATGCACATCACAATTTTCAGATTTATATTTTTAAAATTTCTAGAATACCATGTATAATTTCCTTTACACTTCACAATTGCTACTTTGTGTTGGTAAATCACAGAAAATCCCAATAAGATACATATAACTTTGTGGATGAAACATGAAAAAATGTGGAAAAATTCACAGAGAATGAATACATTTTGATGGTGATGCAAGAGCAATATATTCCTAGTGTATGCTATCACTTTATGATTGGTGGGGTATGACCTCTGATAAGTACTTATTAGACTACTTTCAGACTTTGAGGCGCAGTGCAGGGCCGTCGCTAAGTTCCGCTCCCGGCCACCTCCTCCTATGGGCGCATGACGCTGCATGCGACCAGCGTACCCTATATTTAGCATTGGGTATGCTGGCCGTACGCTGGTATGTTTTTGCCGGCGCATGCACCCTTTTTGCGATGCGCCAATGTGTGCCAAATGCACCATGTTGCGTTTTTGTGCGCTCGGCGCAGCGCAAAAAGGGCGCATGCACCAGCAAAAACATATCAGCGCACGGCCAGCATACCCAACGCTAAATAGAGGGTACGCTGGTCGCATGCAGCGTCATGCGCCCATAGGAGGAGCTTATCAGAGGCGCGACCGGGGCGGAGCTTAGCGGCGGCCCTGCGCCTCAGAATGCAAGTCTGAAAGCCTTAGTGATGAGCGAATGTGCTCAGACAAGGTGTTATCTGAGCATGCTCGTGTGCAACCCGAGTGTCTTTGGTATGCTCAAGAGCAGGGTTCGCCAACTCCAGTCCTCAAGACCCACCAACAGGTCATGTTTTCAGGATTTGCTCAGTATTGCTCAGGTGATAATTGCTTCACCTGTGCAATACAAAGGAAATCCTGAAAACATGATCTGTTGGTGGGCCTTGAGGACAGGAGATGGGGAACCCTGCCTCTAAAGATATGTTGGAGTCCCCGGGGATGCCTGTCTTGCGACTGTGAGATCTGCAACACATTCAGGGTTTGCCTGTTTGTTCGACAGCCGCAACACATGCAGGGATTGCCTAACAGCTGCAGACATGCAGGGACTCAAACATATTATTCGAGCACGCCAAAGTCACTCGGTTAGCACATGAACATGATTCGATAACCCTTTATCTGAGCACGTTCTCTCATCGTTAGTACTTCTGTGACAGTGCTGATTTACACTGCATCCACTTCATGGTTTTACCCCTGCACAGAGACCAAAGACTTCCACTGTGCGGGGAACTGCAGCAAAGTCTTTCTACTCTCAGGATTGGTCTGGGACTCAAAAGGCACATCATAGCAATATATCACAACATAAAAAAAAAAACCATTCTTAAAGGAGATAATTTTCCTTTTAGATGACAGGATCAATACCTATACTCTCATCAGATTAAATATAAAAGTGGGTGAAAATCAATTTCCTCTAAGATTTCATCTCCAATATTTGCTTCAAATACGGTGTTTTGTAGGAATTTTATAACAAAATATCAGGTCTGATACATAGCAATAAATCAAGATCACACAGCTTCTTTTGTTGTCAAAATGCATGATACGATGGGATTTGTCATATCATTGGAGCTCCAATTAACAGAAACCCTGATACTAAGGCCAGGAGAGCCTTAAACCTGCAATGCAGTCATGCAAGCATATAGAGTTATCAAAAATTTGTCCTAACAAGTCAGGGGATAATATCACAGGATATAGAAGCCAGTGCTTGCCGACTTCCGGTTCTACACTTACAATGCTCTATGAGAAATTATAAGAACAGTGTTTTATATAATTTGGGTCAGGTTAAAAGGGTAGTGGAAATGATTACCACTGACTATTCTACTAATTTTAGGTATTTGGTGCACTCACCTGGCGGCACAGTCATATGCAAGAACATCTGTCTCTGCTAGAAGATCCCCATCTGTTTCATGGTCGCCTCCATCAGACCCCAACTCAAATAACTAAAACAGGGGGAAAAAAAAAAGAAAGAAAAAGTTTAATATGTTTTCTCAAAAGTAAAATAAAATCTCTGCATTGGCCAAATGATAGCATACCT
This sequence comes from Dendrobates tinctorius, assembly GCF_039654945.1. Lineage (NCBI taxonomy): Eukaryota > Metazoa > Chordata > Amphibia > Anura > Dendrobatidae > Dendrobates > Dendrobates tinctorius. Next base: position 50,375,851 of record NW_027361732.1, read on the forward strand.
TTATTTTTGCTGTGTATTCACCTCTTCCACCAAAAAGACCCAGCCCGCCAAGGAGAATATCTGTGTCTGCACAGAAACGAATGGCTTCAACTGAATGTGCAGAGTACCCCCAGCCACCACCATGGCCTATATATATAAAAAAAAAAAAAAAGCAGGGTGAATTCAAAGATGGCTGCCAATTTTTTCTGCACTTTTCTTGCCATGTATAAAAATAGGATTCATACTTTCAAATCTGTTCACAACACTGTAATCTTCCTTTGAATACACTTTCATCACAGATTGGGTTTCCTCTTCAGTGCTCGAGACACCCATCTTCAAGTCCTGCATTGCCGCCAGTGTGTCAAGGCACCCTGGAATAAATAAAAAAAAAAAAAAAAAAAATGTGAATATATGAAAACTAAACACGAAGAAAGAAACTAAAGTCATTTACATAGCTGGGATTGCACTCCCAAAGCATACCCAAAATATGCAAGGCTGCATGTGATCGTGTGGTCACTGCTTTTTGTCCAGTGGGCAAGGCCAGCTCTGGGCTTAGTATGCTACACCGTAACTGCATGTCAGGGGCTGACGGGAGTCTGGAGTCCGCTATAACCGCATTATAACACCACAACTCTCTTGTGCTTGTTTGAAATCTGTAACAAAATGTTGCAAGAAAATAAAGAAAAATGAAACCCGTTTAATTGTATAAATGCAAGAGAACAAACAGGTTTGTGTACATAAAAAAAGCAACGCTCTTCAATAGTCTGCTTTTCTTGATGCTGTTTTTTTAAGCGTTTTTTTTTCACCATCCATTCAAGTCAATGGGTGAAAAACGCTGTAAAAACGCTTAAAGAAGTGACATGCTCTGTTAAAAAAAACCCTGCAAAGCACAAAATCATGATGACAAAAAAAAAACAACAACATGAGTGCATGAGATTTCTGAAAAATCATAGGCTTTGCCGCTACTGTAAAAGGCAGCTGAAAAGGAGCATAAAAATTGCAGCAAAAATGCCCAGTGTGAACTTACCCTGAGGGTCCCATCAGGAGGACCCCATCAAATAAGTTTTCCGCTAATAAAGGGTTTTTTATACTTCACCATAATGTACCACAGCATTTTTAAAAACATCCTACATTACATGACATCAGAAATCTATTCTCGGAGTTTGCAAAAAAATAAGTAACCTAAAGCAGGGTATGCTAGAAAATAAAAATCTAGTCCCTTTTAACCCCCAAGGGTGGTTTGCACGTTCATGACCGGGCCAATTTTTACAATTCTGACCACTGTCCCTTTATGAGGTAATAACTCTGAAATGCTTCCATGGATCCCGGTGATTCTGACATTGGTTTTTCTCGTGACATATTGTACTTCATGTTAGTGGTAAAATTTCATTCATATAACTTGCGTTTATTTGTGAAAAAAATGGAAATTTGGCGAAGATTTTGAAAATTTCGCAATTTTCCAACTTTGAATTTTTATGCCCTTAAATCACAGAGATACGGCACACAAAAAACTTAATAAGTAACATTTCCCACGTTTACTTTACATCAGCACAATTTTGGAACCAAATTTTTTTTTGTTAGGAAGTTATAAGGGTTAAAAGTTGACCAGCGATTTCTCATTTTTGCAACACCATTTTATTTTTACGGACCACCTCACATTTGAAGTCACTTTGAGGGGTCTATATGATAGAAAATACCCAAAAGCGACACCATTCTAAAAACTGCACCCCTTAAGGTGCTCAAAACCACATTCAAGGTGTTTATTAACCCTTCAGGTGCTTCACAGGAATTTTTTGGATATTTAAAAAAAAAAAAATGAACATGTATTTTTTTGTAAAAAAAAAAAAAAGTTTTCAGGTTCAATTTTTTTTATTTTACCAAGTGTAAAAGGAGAAACTGGACTGCAAAAAGTTATTGTGCAATTTGTCCTGAGTACGCTGATACCTGATATGTGGGGGGGAACCACTGTTTCGGCGCATGACAGAGCTCAGAAGGGAAGGAGCGCCGTTTGACTTTTTCAATGCAAAATTGGCTGGAATTCAGATCGGATGCTATGTCACATTTGGAAAGCCCCTGATGTACCTAAACAGTGGAAACCCCCCACAAGTGACCCCATTTTGGAAACTAGACCCCCCAAGGAACTTATCCAGATATAAGGTGAGAACTTTGAACCCACAAGGGCTTCACAGAAGTTTATAACGTACAGCGGTACAATTAAAAAATCATATTTTTTCCACAAAAATGATCTTTTCACCCCCAATTTTTATTTTCCCAAGGGTAACAGGACCCTAAAAGTTATTGTGCAATTTGTCTTGAGTATGCCATTACCCCATATGTGGGTGTAAACGACTATTTGGGCGCATGGCAGAGCTCGGAAGGGAAGCAGCACCATTTGACTTTTTTGGCTGGAATTGAGATCAGACACCATGTCACGTTTGGAGAGCTCCTGATGTACCTAAGCAGTGGAAACCCTCCACAAGTGACCCCATTTTGGAAACTAAACCCCCTAAGGAACTTATCTAGATGTGTGGTGAGCACTTTGAACCCCCAAGGGCTTCACAGAAGTTTATAACGCCCAGGTGTGAAAATAAAAAAAATGTATTTTTTCCACAAACATGATCATTTAGTCCCCAATTTTTTTTATTTTCCCCAAGGGTACCAGGTGAAAATGGACCCCAAAAGTTGTTGACGAATTTGTCCTGAGTACACTGATACCCCATATGTGGGAGAAAACTACTGTATGGGCACACGTCGGGGCTCGGAAGGGAAGTAGTGATGTTTTGGAATGCAGACTTTGATGGAATGGTCTGCGGGTGTCATGTGCGTTTGGAGAGCCTCTGATGTGCCTAAACTATTGAAACTCCACACAAGTGACCCCATTTTGGAAACTAGACCCCCCACGGAACTTATCTAGATGTGTGGTGAGCACTTTGAACCCCCAAGTGCTTCATAGAAGTTTATAATGCCCAAGCGTGAAAATAGAAAAATCATTTTTTTTCCACAAAAATGATATTTTTGCCCCCAAATTTTTATTTTCCTAAGGGCAACAGGAGAAATTGGACCCCAAAAGTTGTTTTGCAATTTGTCCTGAGTAGGCTGATACCCCATATGTGGGGGTAAAACACTGTTTGGGCGCATGGCAGAGCTTGGAAGGGAAGGAGCACCATTTGACTTATTCAAGGCAGAATTGGCTGGTATTGAGATCAGATGCCATGTTGCGTTTGGAGAGCACCTGATGTGCCCAAGCAGTGGAAACCCCCAATTCTAACTCCAACCCTAACCCCAACACTAACCCCAACACACCCCCTAGCCCTAACCCTAGCGGGAAAATGGAAATAAATACATTTTTTTAATTTTATTATTTTTCTCCTAACTAAGGGGGTGATAAGGAGGGGGTTTGATTTACTATTTATGGTGGTTTTTATATTTGGCAGCTGTCACACGCTAAAAGACGCTTTTTATTGTAAAAATAGTTTTTGCATCACCACATATTGAGAGCTATCATTTTTCCATATTTTGACCCACCGAGTCATGTGAGGTCTTATTTTTTGCGGGACGAGTTGACGCTTTTATTGGTATCATGTTCGGGCACGTGACATTTTTTGATCGCTTTTTATTCCGATTTTTGGGACGCAGAATGAACAAAAGCCAGCGTTTCATGAATTTCTTTTAGGTGGTGCGTTTACACCGTTCCGCGTGCGGTAAAACTGATAAAGCCCTTTTATTCTTCGGGTCAGTACGGTTACAGCAATACCTCGTTTGTCATTTTTTTATGTCTTGGTGCTTTTATGCAATAAAGACAATTTTATATAAAAAAATAATTATTTTTGCATCGCTTTATTCTGCGAGCTATAACTTTTTTATTTTTTCGCTGATGATGCTGTGTGGCAGCTCGTTTTTTGCGGGACAAGATGAAGTTTTCAGCGGTACCATGGATATTTATATGCGTCTTTTTAATCGCGCGTTATTGCACTTTTTGTTCGGCGGTATGATAAAACATTTTTTGCTTTGTTTTTTATTTTTTAAGGTGTTCACTAAAGGGGTTAACTAATGGGACAGTTTTATAGGGCAGGTCGTTACGGACGCGGCGATACCAAATGTGTACTTTTGTTTTGTTTTTTTATTTCCTAAAAATGAATTTATTAGGGATTTTTTTTTTTTTACTTTATTTAGCGATTTTTTTAAAATTATTATTATTTTTTTTTCACTTTATTAGGTTGTTCCAGGGGGGACATCACTGTCCTGTGACAGATCGCTGATCTGTCCCATCACAGATCACTGTGACAGATCAGCGATCTGTCACAGGCATTGAAGAAGACTTCCTCTTGCCTGCGCTTTGTAGGCACTGAGGAAGCCAGCTCCCTGCAGGCCCCTGTCGCCATCTTGGATTCGGGGACCTCCAGGGAAGGAGACCCCCGCAGCAGCGCTGCACATTGCGCTGCTGTGGGGGGCTCAGGGAAGCACGGAGGGGAGCCCCCTCCCTGCCGATGCTTTCCTTTAACCCCCGGTACACCGCAATCATGTTTGATCGCGGTGTGCAAGGGATTAACGTGTCGGGGGCGGTCCGTGACCACCCGTGACACAGCCGGGTGTCAGCTGTGATAATCAGCTGACACCCGGCCGCGATCAGCGGCGCTCACCACGTGGGCGCCGCTGATCGCTGTGACGTACTAGCCCGTCCCTGAGTATTAAGTCCCAGGGCACATGGACGGGATAGTACGTCACATGGCAGTAAGGGGTTAATCACTCTCACTCCAACGGTCCCTGCCAGTCCTACACTGCGGAGGCCAGTAACTGGCTGCAGTGGTCAGGCGACTGATCGATGGAATGTCATCTGTAAAAGACCGGCAGAAACACAAAGGGGAACAATTTTTCCATTTCATACCTTAAGCTACTGAAATGTTTTACAAAGTCCAGGAAAACCCGTTTAATGAGGACTTGCATCTCAGTTTAATATAAAATACTTATCTAGCTGTCAGACAGGAGAGCAATGAATCCATAAAGATGCTGCTTGCCTTAATAACCTGTCAAAAGCTCAACAAACCTATATTCTAGCTTCAAACTTTCCATACCCAAAATCGGAGGCTTGTGGTAACTTGTTTATTAATTTTACTGAATAAAAAGAGAGTCAGTTTGTGACTCAAAAAATTTACAGGGTTTGTCCACTACCATGACAACTTCTCAATCAGCAGGTTTACCCCCAGTAAAACAACACCTATACTCATCTCCGATTCCTGCAGTCTCACCATCTACCCTCCTGGGGGGTCGCGCCTAGTGATGAGCGAGTATACTCGTTGCTCGGGTGTCTCCCGAGTATTTTGGCGTGCTCGGAGATTCAGTTTTCGTTGTCTTATCTGCATGATTTGCGACTTGCAGACAAGCTGAATACATGTGGCAATTCCCTAACAGGCATTCCACACATGTATTCAGCCTGTCTGCAAGTAGCAAATCATGCAGATAAGACGAGGAAAACTAAATCTCCCGAGCATACTAAAATACTTGGAGGACAACCAAGCATGCTCGGGAAAACCCGAGGAACGAGTATACCCGCTTATCACTAGTTGTGTCACATTGTTATGTCACATGATGCTGGAGCCCAATCTGCACTGGCGTCACTCTTCGCCTTCGGACAAATCAGACATTAAGAGGAAGTGAGTGGCCAGGCATAGCTGACTTCTTGATGTCTGATTTGTACAAAGGCACGGACAGCGACGCCAGCGCTGGAATGGCACCAGAGGTGGGCACAAGTTTTATTTTACAAGGGGCAAGGCGTTGTCCAAGTAGCAGTAAAAGCTTATGGAGTGAGTAGGGAAGCTTAGAACAGATATTTCAGACTTTTGAGATTCAATATAAATTTTTTTCCAACATCGGCAAACTTATGTCTTTTTCTAATCTTTGTATTCGCTGCGGCAATCTATAATGCCAGCCATTAACACTGTTCTTATTACTTTGGGCATAGCCTTGTGGTGACAGCATTTGTGGTCATCAGCACCAGAGTACACTACAAAAAAGCTGCAGGTTACGTATGTTAGATGAGCTGCACAGAAAAGTCTGTGTGTAATGCAGTTTAGTACATGCATGAAACTTAACTGCTCATAGTTAAACAAACCTCCAAATCACATCATGGACAGGGTCCAAGCACACTCCAAAACCTTGAAGATCTTCTTGTTCAGAATCATTAAATGTAGCACAACTCCCATCAACTTTATTAATTAGAAGGCATTTGAATGGCGGAGGTTCAGTCATAGAAGCTGGAACGAGACCTACAGAATAAGAGGACAGAAATCGTAAAGTATGTTCGCTATACCGTATTAGGACTCATCCATTACAAGAGAAGCAACAAATCACATTTGGCTTGGTGCATTATAAAGGGGTGGGTAGTTAGGAGGCACACATACAGCAAAGTCATTTGGACACCAAATGCAATGCATTTCTCTTTATCAGGCGAAATGTCTCGTACTATATTTTGAAGGCTGTTCATATTAGGCTCGCCAGAAGTCTCAAAAAACATCCAACTCTTAAAAGGGTATCCCCAAATTATTAAACTGCTTTAGACAGCAAGAAAAAGTGTCAAGCTTGCAATTGGCTTGCTTTTTCTATCCGCTTTTATTCTCCTGCAAAGAAAGCTTTTATTGGCTTACCAGTCACCTCTCTCCATTCCATTAATTTCTATACAGCAATTAGCTGCATTCCTCCCTAACAAGCTTTCATCAATCTTGTAGAATTACAGTTAACAGGACCCAGCATCAGGGCTCTCACTTCCCTCATCTGAGTGTTTGTTCAAATGCACCGCAATCTTTATATGTAAATACAGTGATAGTGTTGACTCAGAAAAAACACAAAGCTTAATGTGTTACAGTAAAACTTGTGCTGAGCTTTACAGTTCTCCTCATACTACAGCTACAGCTCTGCTATTCACCAGAACGGTCACTCAAGGAGGAGTGCCTGCCCAACCAGGAAACAAGGAGACTGCAGACTTGGAAGCTGCTCAAAAATACTTCTTGAAAGTAGCCCTTAAGAGCAGCAATTCATATAACACATTAAAAGCTTTGTCATCTTTCAAAAAAAAACTTTTGGTCAGAGACTAAAAAAAACAGGGATTTTTGTGTGTACTCACCGTAAAATCCTCTTCTCAGAGCCAATTATTGGGGGACACAGGACCATGGGTGTTATACTGCTGCCACTAGGACACTAAGCAAATACACAAAGAAATTGACTCTTCCTCCGCAGTATACACCCTCTGCTGGCTCCATCCTGAACCAGTTCGGTGCTAAAGCAGTAGGAGTTCACAGATAGCAAACAAAAAAATGCAACATGTCAAAAGAACAAAGGACAACCACAAGCCAACAGGCTAACAGGGTGGGTGCTGTGTCCCCCAATGATTGGCTCAGAGAAAAGGATTTTACAGTGAGTACACACAAAAATCCCTGTTTCTCCTTCCCCTCTTTGGAGGACACAGGACCATGGGACGTCCTAAAGCAGTGCCTGGGTGGGAAACAGCACAACAGCTGAAATCTTTTGTATGCAACCATTATCTGGCCTACAGATGCGATACTGTTGATTGCAGAATTTGTCTGCCAAGGGCAGCATCTGAAGAGGCTTAAGAATGAATGCTGTAATGCTTAACTAACATGTTAAGACTGGACCAAGTTGCAGCCTTGCAAACTTGCTGAACCTATGCCTGGTGCCGAATGGAACAGGAAGCCCCCACTGACCGAGTGGAGTTTGCCTTGAGGCCTGCCGGGATAGGCTGACCTCTGACATGGTAAGCTTCTTGAATTGGGGAGTGGATATATCTGGCTACTGTAGCTTTAAAAGCAGGTAGGCCTTTCCTGTGCCACTCTGGAAACACAAAGCGGGAATCAGATTTGCGGAAAGGCGCTGTTCTGGAAATCCATTTCCTTATTGCTCTCACCGAATCCAAAGTGTGGAGAGCCTTTTCAGTACGATGAACCAGAGCTGGGCAGAACAAGGGCAAGACTATGCTCTTATTCAGGTGAAAAGAACAAAACGACATTAGGCAAGAAGGCCAGAGATGTCCTTAACACCACCTTGCCCTGGTAAAATACCAGAAAGGAGGTTTGCAAGACAAAGCCGCCAATTCTGAGATCTGCGTGATGGATGTTACTGCCACAAGAAAGGGAACTTTCCAAGAAAGAAGAGTGAGTGATGCATCCTGCAGGAGTTCGAAGGGGCCCTCTTGTAAGGCACCTGAGACCAGATTAAGATCCGAAGGCTCCAAAGGCTTCTTGTAGGGAGGAACACGGTGCGACACTCCCTGTATGAAGGTCTTAACTTGAGATTTGGAAGCTAGTTTTCGCTGGAACAGGACGGATAGGGCTGAAACTTGGAATTTGAGAGAAGACCGTGCCAGGCTTGAATCTAATCCTGCTTGGAGAAACTCCAAAATGGACAAAATAGAAAACACAAGTGGTGAACATCCGTGGCTTTTTTTTTTTTTTTTTTTTACACCAAGATCCAGGATTCAATGGCCAGGCCGTTAAACTCAGCACTCTCGAGTTCTGGCGGTAAATGGGCCCCTGAGGAGGTCAGGACGGTCCGGTAACCGCCAGGGACCGTCGGCGAATAGTTGCACTAATTCCGCGCACCACGCTCGGCGTGGCTAGTCTGGTGCGACGAGAATCACCGGAATACCCTCCGCCTTGATCTTTTGGATGACCCTTGGGATTAGCGAAAGCGGCCAAAAAATGTAAGGGAGGCGAAACTGATGCCACTGAAGCACCGGAGCATCTGCTCAGATGGCTAATGGGACTTGGAACAGAGCAACGAATGCCGGAACTTTGGCGTTTAGCCTGGAGACCGTGAGATCCATATCCGGAGTACCCCAGCGCTAACAAATGTGCTGAAAAGCTTCCGGATGAAGGAACCACTCTGCCGAGGCCATACCTTGACGGCTGAGAAAAACTGCCGCCCAACTCTTTACTCACAGGAAATTAACTTCCGAGATGGCGGAATGATGCGTCTTGGCCCACCACAGAATGTGTGCTACTTCGAGCACCGCTGTTCTGCTCCATCTGCCCCTCCCTGCCGATTAATGTATGCCATCGTTGTGGTGTTGTCTGACTGGATCCGAATGGGAAGGCAGAATCTCGAGGATATTAATCGGGAGACGTGATTCCTGAATGGACCAGCGTCCCTGAGCCGTATGGAGATGGAAAATTGCACCCCAATCTAGGAGACTGGCGTCGGTGGTCACTACCAGTTGGTGAACCAGAACAAATGACGTAGACCCAGTGGTGATGTTGACGTCCACCACCTGAGAGACCGCCTGATGTGGGAGGACAGGCGAAACTGTAGTCCAGGGGGGCTAGCTTTACGACAGCAATGTCTGCTGTAGAAGACGGCGATAAAGCTGGAAAACTATACTGGCTCGATCGACGCCACCATTTTTCACAGGACCTGCATGCTGAACTGCAGGGAGTGGGGGTGGGCAAGAGAAAACTTCCGGGCTCCCCGGATCAGTGTCGAGATCTTTCCTGAAGGGAGAATTAACAACTCTCGGGGAAGTGTCCATGAACATCCCCCAAAAAAAGATTTGCTGGGGCTGGAGAGGACTTGTCTAGGTTCAGCTAGCCAACTTATACGCGAGAGAGTGTCCACCGTGACACTGACCCTCTCCGCACAGGCCTGGAGGGACGATCCCTTGATGAGGAGGTCGACAAGGTAGGGCAGAATCGCCACGCCCCGCGAGTGCAGAATGGACATGGCAGCAGCCATGACCTTGGTGAACACTCTAGGTCAGCGGCAAGACCAAATGGCAAGGCCGTGAACTGAAAATGTCAGTCTCCGATAGACCGGAGAAGATTGGAATGTGAAGATATGCGCCCTTGATGTCGACAGACGAGGGGTATTCCCCTGTTTCCAACTAGGTGATAACAGAACGGAGAGAATCCATTCTGAAATGACGCACTTTGACAAATTTGTTTAACAGCTTTAGATCTAGGATGGGGTGCATGGTTCCGTCCTTTTTTTTGGGACTACGAATAGGTTTGAGTAAAACCCCTTTGAACCTTTCCATACGAGGAACCGGGACAATGACTCCATTGTTGTCGGAGAGCGTATATGGCTTGATAAAATGGAACTACAAGCGCCTCTGTCCTCGGAAGACGCGACAGGAAGAAGCGTGTTGGCGGGGGAGACATAATTTCTATTTTGTATCCGGAGGACACCAGATCTTTGACCCATTGGCCTACCCTGTCATGTGTCCTCCATATACCGGAATGAGTCATTAAGCAGAAAACTTGGGTCCGGACCGGGAGGGCCTGTTTCCCCAGGAATGAGCTGAATGAAGTTTGTGAATCCCTATCCCTGCACGGGTGATGGGCCAAGCTAGAGGAAGCAGTTACGTATGACCAGCTGGAGGTACTGTGAAAAGGCCGGAAGCGAACCTGGTGTAGGTTCCAAAAAGGCCGACTGGGCCATTGCTAATGGAGGAATTTACTTGTTCCTCAAGTAGGATCTGAGATAATTTGGTCAGGTTTATCCCCAAACAAGCTCTGATAAGGCAGGGAGGTCAGAAATTTCTTGGAAGCGGAGTCTGCTCGCCACTCCCGGAGGAAGCCATAGAGCTCTCCTGATGGTAACGTCGTTTGCGGTTGCAGGTGCGGCACAGTTAGCTGCATATAGGGAAGCATGCACAACATAATCCCTGGCCAGGTCAATCTGGTAATGCGAGACTGACCGCCTCAGGAGGTAGGTTAATGTCTTGAACGATCTTAGCTAGAGCCACTACACGGGCTACGGCAGCCTCAAAGACAGACCAAGCAAGATTGTTTATCTGGCGGTCAGTGGGGTTTCTGATGGACGAGCCGACAGGCAGAGGAGAGATTTGGAAGCAAGCAGTGGTATGGATGGATCCACTGCGCGGGACTCAGTCCACTCCTTTCTTATTGTAGGAATCACCACGCCCTGCAAAAGGGTACCTGGCTTCCAGCGGTTTTTGCCCTGTGAATCGCTTTTCCGGGCAACTTCTATGCCTCTGAATAATGTCTGTAAACTCAGGTTGGTTGGCAAAAACCTTGTGAGGACGTTTGGTCCTTTCGAAAGACATGGTGTGATCCGGACTAGTATCGGGTGCTTAGTCTACTTTCAGGACTTTATTAACCACATCAATGAGAGAATCTAGAAACTCCTGGCTCTCTAGCGAGTCCGGGTCTACGGCCACATCAGACTCGTATTCTGAGTCGTGTTCGCTGCAACCCCCTGGTGAGAGGAAGCGCGACTCTGAGAACGCCAAGGCACGAGAGTGTCTGGGGGACGAATTGTGGGGACGTTTTCTATAAGATTGCCTATCTTCTGCCGCAGTCTGGCCCCTGTCTGAGGAAGACTCACATGAGGCAGAAGGATCTATAGCCTTGGCCAGAAAGGCCATGTACTGTGCCAGAGACGTAGCCCACTAGGGCGGACTAGGCCCACTAGGGTCGGCAGGGGTTTCAGGCTGCACCAAATGCCTTACGGTCGTGGTATTGTGGGCATTACATGCGGTACATTTTTTCTTTGAGATATAGGGGGGTGCCGCGCTATGGGAGAGCTTTGTGTGAGACATACACCACTGTGTTTTACATATTGCACATATGTTGATGCTTCTTAGAGGCTGCTGCAGGGAAGTGGTTAAGTGCTGTGTACCAGCTTTCCAGGTCCTGAGTCAGTGCGCCAGAGAAGTAGTCTGCACTGTGGATGTGAAATCCTGTAGTCACACTGCGCATGTGAAGTATGATTGCCTACCCCAGTCTGTATGACAAAGGTCCGGATGTGTGGAGGGTCCGAGAACAAGATGGTGCTTCTCGTGAGTCGAACAGACACACACTGGGGCAGCGGTAAAGACATAGCACTTGAACCTGGGGAGGGCCAGTTAAGATAAGGGTTTTTTATTTTTTACAAGCGACTTTAGACATGGTTAAAACTTTCATGAATGGTGACAATCCATTTAAAAATATTTTTGAATACAGTTGCCCATCATTTTATTAACCAACCTACAATTTAGTACTTTGTACAACTCCGTATTTAATAAGATGCATATAGAATGAAGTTTAAAACTAAAGTGCCAGATGTCCTCAAGACTGTAGATATTTACATAGCAGTTGACTGATACAGCAAAGCACTACGTATCACAACAGAAAAGTAAACTGCTAATTTTTATGCATATAGTGTAATTATATACACACAATCTTGCTCCATTAAAACAGAACACCACATCAATCTTCTAGATTACCTATTATATGTCGACTTGCAAAGATTTCTGATGTGGCCAAAACATGTGAGTTTATAAGTGCTTCATCTATCCGCAGGAAGGTCTGGTCTCCACTTGCACCAACCCATGTTGCTTTTCTGCCATACTTGGCGCCGATGTTGGGCATAGATGCAGGCTTTGCATTCCAGTAAGGCATGTCTATGATTGGCCTTCCGAGCTGTCCTTTCTGAGAGTAATCAGAGACATTCCAGTATTAATAATCACATAAATTAGTTTGTAAATACAAAATGTTTAATTACCACTTATCCTTAGGAGGGTATTTCCACCTTAGACATGTATGGAGTATCCTGTACATACAGTGCCTTTAAAAAGAATTCCTACCCCGTGAACTTTTCCACATTTTCACGTTACACCCACAAACCTAAATGTATCTTTATAGTGATTTTCTTTGATATACCAACAAAGTAGCAAAAATTGGTGAAGAGTAAAGGTTTTCTAAAGGTTTTAAAAATATAAACCTGAAAATTTTGAAATGCAGTTATATTCAGCCCCCTGAGAGAATACTCTCGCTGCAATTACTGCTGCAAGTCTTTTGGGGATGTCTCTGCTGACAAAAAGCATGTCCATAGCATGATGCTGCCACCATCACGTTTGACAGTGGGGATGGTGTTTTCAGGGTGACGTGCAGTGCTAGTTTTTCGCCACACATGGCATTTTGCATTTAGCCTAAAAAGTTCTATTTTGGTCTCACCTGAAAAGAGCAGCTTCGTCCACATGCTAGCTGTGTCCCTTACATGTCTTTTTTGCAAACTGCAAATGGGACTTCTTATGGCTAGCTTTCAAAAATAGTTTGCCACTCTTTCATAAAAGCCAGATTTGTGGGCTATACAACAAGTTTTTATTACTATTTTAGTGGTGAAAAAAAAAAAAATCAGAAGTTTGCAGAAAAATAATTTTAGCATTGTTGAATTTTTCTTTATTCATAGTGTTTACCTATCAGGTTAATTGTATTTATGTTCTGATAGATCGGAAGTTTCTGAATGTAGCTATACCATGGGAATTTTTTTTTTTTTTTAAATATCTTTATTTTCAATTGGGGAAAAGGGGAGGCGATTTGAACGTGCTTTTTATTTTTTAAAACCAGGGTTGTGGAGTTGAAGTCGTAGAGTCGGTGTCCATTTAGTCTGACTCCACAGCCCTGTTTAAAACTTTATACTTCACAAACACTACTTTGTGTAAGTATATCATATAAAATCTCAATGAAATAAATTAAAGTTTGTGGCTGTAACGTGGAAAAATGTGGAAAAGTTCACAGGGTATGAATACTCTTTGAAGGCATTCAATGTCAGAAATATTTAACAGATAGAGGTCCCTAATGCAGGACTCAAATCCATCACCAGATAGAGGTTACTCATCCTGCACCTGGGATGGGAGCTGCATCCAGGGGTGGCCAGGAATGTCCATAGCTCTCGGTATTCATTCAAATGGGAGTCTCAGACACATGACTATGGCAACACCCTTCTATCAGTCATTTAGGGGTTATCTTGTGATTACATCAAAGGCTAGTTAAATAACACAAAGCTGATGTCAAATTTCACATGTAAGGCTAGTTTCACACTAGCGTTTTTGAGCGCAGCGACGGCCTGCGCACGGCCGCCGCTAAGCCCCGCCTCCGCCGGTAGCTCCGCCTACCGGCGCATGACGCTGCATGCGCCCTGCGTCCCCTATCTTTATCACTGGGAGCGCAGGCCGTGCGCAGTATGCGTTTGGCGGCGCATGCGTCCTTTTGACGGTGCACCGACCTGCGCCAAACGCAACCTGCTGCAGTTTGGTTGTGCCGGCGCACCGTCAAAAAGGCGCATGTGCCGCCAAACGCATACTGGGCACGGGCTGCGCCCCCAGTGATAAAGATAGGGGACGCAGGGCGCATGCAGCGTCATGCGCCGGTAGGCGGAGGCGTGGCAGGGGGCGGGGCTTAGCGGCGGCTGTGCGCAGGCCGTCGCTGCGCTCAAAAACGCTAGTGTGAAACTAGCCTAAACAGGTATGGAGAGTTCATCCAACGTCTTCAGAGTTTCCATTCGACAAGCACCGTAGCTCTCATGTGACATGGACTGTGCTCCATAGAAGACTGATTTTAACCACTTTCAGGATGTAAAATAAAAATTATATTGTGGTATCTTGTTAGCCATAACTCCTAAAATAACAATTATGGGCATAAAAGTATTTCACTTTCATGAGAGTAAAATACTCCCATTATCTGGAAGAAGTGGACATTACAACAGCACTGCAACAGAGAATTTATATATATTTGCTTTAGGAACTTACTGAAAAACTTCCAAATGTGAAGACCTGGCCATCCATTAGTAGGACTGCAGAGTGATTACTCCCAGCTGCGACTTGGGTGCTGGGTCCTGGCAGCGCCTGCACCAATGTTGGACATCCCCTACAAGGGTAAAGGACATTTCAAAGACTGTAAGATCACTACAAGAATATTTTTACAAGGACTACGCCATAAAATGGCAAATACACTGCTTAGCAATAACATACCTAATATACAGTACATAATGGGAACAAGCTACAAGGGAGATCATGTTCATACATGACAGGTCATGTTATAATATATCCACCAATGCAGGAGGAATAGACAGTCTCCACTTACATAGAGAAATCCTAAACCTCACACACTAGAGCCTCTATGCTGTGTGATTTCAGGAAAACAATCCATCAGTCAAGCAGGTGGCTTTGGAACTGGGCATGGAATAGAGCTGGAGTGACAGAGGCTTCAGGTCTACCACAGTTCAGCCTCATTTGCATAGCAATTAAAACGGTGATTTCTCAGTGATGAAGGAACGGACCTGGCCACGTAAAGGTATTGCTGGACTTGTCAATGAAAGAGCTACATATACATTGTTTGGGAGTGAAATCCTGCTGATAGGCTGGCTTTTCATACATGTTGGAATACCAAAAATATAAAAGAGGTTTATGACTTGTGTTTTTAGTTTCCCATTACTCCCCAAATCCATTACTTTTATAATGGTAAAGCCCCTTTATTCTTTATGTATCTATTCTATTATTTCTAAACACTGTTTTTCGGTGATTACTTTGTATCTCCGTTCATACTGCACTCACACACAAATGATACACCATTTGAAAGGTAAACTTGCCCCCTTCAGCAAGAAAATAGCCAAACAAACCACACATCCACAATTTGATCACAACATACAGTTTAAACATTAATTTTCATAAACTTGCAGTAAGGAAAAATTACCTGGAGGTGGCACCACAGTACCACAAAGCACACTACCAACACATTTGTAAACATGCACTGCTTTACTTCACCCCACACACATACACATGATACACCATTTGAAAGGTAAACTTGCTCACTTCAGCAAGAAAACAGCCAGACAAAACAGACAGTCACAATTTTATCACTAAATTCTGTTTAAACATTCATTTACATAAACCTGCAGAAAGACACAATGACCTGCAGGCGGCACTTCAACCAGAAAACATTTTTTGGCCTCTACTTATCAAAACAATCTATTGTTTAGCAATCTTCATATATAAATACCTGTTTGTGTTCATCAGCTCATGAAATACATTTACATTTGACCAGCTTGCTTTTTCTGAAGTTGCCTGAGCCCCTGCCGACCAATGTGTGAAAATTTTGCACAGGCCAAGCTAGTATGATTTAAAAAAGAAATCTGCCCTCCCTCACTACAGAGCCCTGTATCTTATAGAGGAAGGGTGACCCAGCTGCAACCATGCCACATGATTCAGCTGCAGGATTTAATAAACATTTAGTGGAAAAAAATCACTTATTCTTTATGATCAAAGAGGAAAGGAAAAAGAAAAAAAAAATCAACTACTGCCACTAATATATTCCTATTTTATTTACCTTGGTATTTTTACATTTTTTTCTCTGATTTCTTCCAAGAAGATTATATGTATGAAAACATAAAACACACACACATACAGAAGAAATATTTTAGCTGCAATTACAACAGACTTGGTTTGAATTCTATCGCAACCAAGTCACGTGCAACTTGCTACCCGTGAGAGAATTATAGTAAAGGTTTTCACATGTGTCAGATTTTCTGGGTTTTAATAAGTTCAATCCAGTACAATGGGAAATCATTAGATGCAAAACTGAAAAAGTGTCACCACAATTTCACTGTCACGCGACAGACGTCGCCATGTAGCCCCCATCTTTACTGGCAATATTGGTTTAAAAAAATCAAGTTTTTTTACATGTTGGTGTCAGCTTCAGCATGCTATTACATTTAACCCCTTAGTGACTGAGCCAATTTGATGTTAATGACCATGCCAATTTTTTTAAATCTGACCATTACTACTTTATGTGGTAAAAACTCTAGAACACTTCAACGGATCCCAAGGATACTGCGATTGTTTTCTCGTAACATATTGTACTTAATGATAGCGGTAAAATTTGCTTGGCTTGACTTGTATCTGTGAAAATATTGGAAGCTTGGTGAAAATTTCACAACTTTCAAACTTGGAATTCTTATGCCCTTAAACCAGAGAGATACGGTACTTCTTTATGGATTTAGCATTCCTGTGAATCACTAACCTAATATTTAGTTGTAGACCCAGTTTTTTTTTTAAGAACAGCTTCACATCTACAGGGGTTGGACAAAATAATGGAAACACCTAACGTTTTGGCATCATAATCTTTGAACATGTTATAAACATGCAAACCGTGACATATAATAATGTTTTGTAGTTGATTATTTGCGATATGTGTATGTAAATTAACTGTTTGTTTTGCAGAATTGTAAGAAAATTGATGAGAACCTGATACCAATGGCAGACCTCTCGACTTTTCAAAGAGGCCAAATTGTTGGTGCTCGTATGGCAGGCGCTAGTGTAACAAAGTGCCCGAATGCTTGGCGTGTCAAGAGGTACTGTCTCCAAAGTAATGACTGTTTGAAAGAGAAGGAAAAACGTCCACAGAAAAGCACAGGTCAGACCGAGACAGACCGTCGGACTCTAAAGCGAATTGTGAGAGAGGATCACAAGACCACGGCTCCGAAAATCACTGCTGAGCTCAATGAACACCTACAGAACCTAGTTTCCACGAAAAATGTTCGTTGGGAGCTGCACAAATCTGGATTCCACGGAAGAGCTGCAATTAGAAAACCGCTGCTCTCAATGACAAATGTTTCCAAGCGTTTAGAGTGGTGTAGAAACCACCAGAATTGGTCCCTCGAGCAGTGGAAACATGTGATATTCTCAGACGAATCATTGTTTACCCTATTTCCGACCTCCGGCTGAGTGTACGTTTGGAGACAGCCGAAAGAAGCATTCCATCCAGACTGCCTTCTCCCAACCGTAAAACATGGTGGAGGTTCTGTGATGATCTGGGGTGCTATTTCGTGGAGATCTGCCGTGCCAATGATATCCCTTCATGGAAGGATTAACAGCCGAGATTATTTAGGCATTTTGGTCGACCAAGTGCATCCTATGGTTCAAGCACTGTTCCCGGAGTGGAACGCCATCTTTCAGGATGATAATGCACCAATTCATACAGCTAGAATCGTTAAAGCATGGCACGAGGAACATTCTAATGAAGTTGAGAATCTCATCTGGCCCTCACAATCCCCAGACCTCAACATTATTGAGCATTTATGGTAGATTTTAGAGATTCAAGTTCGACGTCGATTTCCGTGGCCATCGTCGCACCTTGTATGAATCCATACCTCGGAAAACTGAGGCTGTAATCGCCGCAAAAGGTGGACCTACAACATATTAAACTAACTTTTGTTGATGTTTCCAGGTGTTTTGTCCAACCCCTGTATGTTGCATAGAGTCGATCAACTTCTGGCACCTGTCGCCTGTTATTCCAGATCAGGACCCTTGGACTACATCCCATAATATTTTGGCATTTGTTGGCTTTGCCTCAGAAATTGCACCTTTAATGTCACCTCACAAGTGTTCTATCAGATTAAGGTCCGGGGATTGGACAGGCCACTCCATAACCACAATTTTGTTGGACAGTAACCAAGATTTTGCTCGCTTACTAGTGTGCATGTTCGTTGTCTTGTTGAAACACCCATTTCAAGGGCATATCTTCTTCAGGGTAAGGAAACATGGCCTCTTCAAGTATTTTAATATATACAAACTGGTCCATGATCAAGATAAAAAAAAACAAAAAAAAAAACGCATTGATACTATCACTTGTCTGCCACTGTACCGAAGATTTTATCCTCCATGTATGAAGCTTGGAGAATAAACATGCCATTTCACTATATTGGTCGAGCTGTACGCTTTTTTCTTATAGCCTACATAAACACCTCATAAAATGAACATAATTCACAGGTACACTACCGTTCAAAAGTTTAGGGTCACTTAGAAATTTCCTTATTTTTGAAAGCACAGTTTTTTCCAATGAAGCTAACATTAAATGATTCAGAAATACACTCTATACATTGTTAATTAGGTAAATGACTATTCTAGCTGCAAACATCTAGTTTGTAATGCAATATCTTCATAGGTGTATAGAGGCCCATTTACAACAACCATCACTCCAGTGTTCTTATGGTACTTTGTGTTTGCCAACTGTGTAAGAAGGCTAATGGATGGCTAGCATACCCTTGAAAACCCTCGCGCAAGTATGATAGCACAGCTGAAAACAGTTTGGCTGATTAGAGAAGCTATAAACCTGCAAACACTCTTACTGTTTCTCTTATTCATTCTCGTCTTAACTATTGTAACTCTCTTCTAATCGGTCTCTCTCTTACCAAACTCTCCCCCCTCCAATCTGTCTTGAATGCTGCAGCCAGGATCATATTCCTCGCCAATCGTTACACCGATGCCTCTGCCTTGTGCCAGTCATTACACTGGCTACCCATCCACTCCAGAATTCAGTATAAACTTATTACCCTCACCCACAAAGCCCTCCATGGCTCAGCACCACCCTACATCTCCTCCCTTGTTTCAGTATACCACACTACCCACGCCCTTCGCTCTGCTGATGACCTGAGGTTAGCATCCTCAATAATCAGAACCTCCCATTCCTGTCTCCAAGACTTTACACGTGCTGTGCCAATTCTTTGGAATGCACTTGCCAGGTCAATACGATTAGTCCCCAATCTAAACAATTTTAAGCGTGCCCTGAAAACGCATTTATTCAGACTGGTCTACCGCCTCAACACATTAACCTAATCTATCCCTGTGTAGCACAGCCAAAAGTTTTACCATAACCAGGTTCCCCGCATCATGTTCCCACATGCTTTATGCATCCATTAGCCCTCTGTGTCTGTACTGACACTTAACATTATGGCTGGTCCATACAATCAGGGCAACTGTTACCACCCACCTTTCCTGTCTACCTCTTTCCTCAGACTGTAAGCTTGCGAGCAGGGCCCTCATTCCTCTTGGTATTTGTTATAATCTATGTGATTATTGTTATGCTGTAATGTCTATTGTCTGTACAAATCCACTCTGAAATGTAAAGTGCTGCGGAATATGTCGGCGCTATAGAAATAAAATTTATTATTATTATGAAGAGACAGGAGCAGCGGGAGAGTTGCCAGAAGTAAATATTTGGTGCCATTATACTGTATGGAGCACTACGTGGTGCCATTATACTGCATGAAGAACTAGCGTCATGCCATTACACTGCATGGACGGTTGTGTGGGGATTACAGTTGGGAGGATTATACGGTGATGGGAGTCAAAATACCATGCGTGTTTGGGGCACTTTTGTTTGCATCATACATTAATATCCGTTTTATTCAAGGTTGTCTATAATTTATTAGTACATATTTCAATTAGGCCATTGGGCCATATGCTTTTTAATGTTCTGATATTATTCCATTATTTTATTTTAAGATCTATTCATTTTAAAATGTACTGTTTGTGGATCAACCCCTTTAAGTTCGTCTCCGTATCAAAAAGTTCATGGCTATATTTGAGAAGGAAAAACTTCAATTGTAGACTTTTAAAAATAAATAAATATGTTACAAGTTTGGCATTGCCGTAATTGTACTGGCAAGTAGAATCATTGCCAGGTTATGGTTTACCACACAATATATGCTATAAAAGCAATTTCACAAAAAATGGCAGAATTGCAAATTTTGCTTTTTTTCCCCCTAGCAATTTCACGCCACTTAAAATGTTACAGTTTTCCAGTATGAGGTAAAATTAATGGTATCATGCAAATCCACAACATGTTCAACAAAACACAAGTCTTAATTCATCTATGTGAACAGAAAAATAAAATTGTTACAGCTCTTGGAAAAAAGAGTTTGTCTGTGCTGGGAAGCGGGCCTGTTTCACACTTCAGTCTTTTTGCATCAGTCACAATCAGTCAAAGTGTGAAAAAAACGGATCCAGTGAAGATGGCAAAAAACTGATGCATCGGATCCGGTTTTTCGACGGATCTGTTGAAGCTGCAGCTTTTGGAATTTAAAATAATTTGCTGGATCCGTTTTTTTCACACTTTGATTGTGACTGATGCAAAAAAGGAGATTTTTGTGTACTCACCGTAAAATCTCTTTCTCTTAGCCTCTAATTGGAGGACACAGTACCATGGGTGTTATGCTGCTGTCCACTAGGAGGCGACACTATGCATAATCTGAAAAAGATTAACTTTGGCTCCTCCTCTGCAGTATACACCCCTGGACGGCGTCAGCCTTCTCCAGTTTTGTGCCAAAGCATTAGGAGGAACGTAACCAAATAACAACCATGCCTGTAAGAAGGCTACTATGTACGAGCTCAAAGAACAATATGAGAAATCAACCGTAAACAACGGCCCATAAGGGAAACAGGGTGGGAGCTGTGTCCCCCAATTAGAGGCTAAGAGAAAGAGATTTTACGGTGAGTACACAAAAATCTCCTTTACTCTGTCGCCTCATTGAGGGACACAGAACCATGGGACGTCCCAAAGCAGTCCCTGGGTGGGAAGCAATGGACGAATATTGTGCTAGCAGGATCCTAAGTTAGGGGCACTGCCGCCTGCAGAACCAGTCTACCCAGGCTCGCATCCGCTGAGGACTGGGTATGAACACTGTAGTGTTTCATAAACGTGTGTAGGCTAGTCCAAGTGGCCGCCTTACACACTTGTTGTGCCGAAGCCTGATGCCGAACGGCCCAGGGGGCCCCTACTGCCCGTGTAGAGTGTGCCGTGATACCGGCCGGAAGAGGGGAACTGTTAAGTCGGTAGGCCTCATGTATGGTGGACTTGATCCACCTGGCAAGGGTAGCCTTGGAAGCCGGCAGCCCCTTGCGACTACCTTCCGGAAGAATGAAAAGGGAATCAGATTTCCGGAAAGGTGCAGTCCTGGACACGTAAATCCGCAATGCTCTGACGAGGTCAAGCGTATGCAGAGCCTTCTCCACTCTATGAACTGGAACCGGGCAAAGGGATGGCAGTGAAATCTCCTCATTGAGGTGAAAGTTGGACACAACCTTCGGAAGGAAGGACGGTACCGTGAGGAGAACCACCTTGTCCTGGTGAAAGGCTAGGAAAGGCCGTCTGCAGGAAAGTGCTGACAATTCTGACACTCTGCGTAACGAGGTGATCGCCACTAGAAAAAACACTTTATGAGACAGAATGGATTGTGGAACTTCTCTAAGAGGTTCGAAGGGTGGAACTTGCAATGCTGTCAGGACCAGATTGAGGTCCCACGTATCCAGCGGACGTTTGTAGGGAGGAACCAATCGGGAAACTCCCTGGATGAAAGTCCTGACTTGCGGTTTAATAGCAATGCGCTTCTGAAAAAGGACTGAAAGCGCCGACACCTGACTCTTAAGCGAACTTAAGTATAGCTTGGCGTCTAGGCCCGATTGAAGAAAACCTAGTACCTTCGGGAGGGAATAAGGGAGTGGGACTTGTCCATGAGATTCGCACCAAGAAAAGAAAGCTCTCCAGGTACGATAATAGAGCTTGGCGGAGGCAGGCTTCCTTGCCCTGATCATAGTTGCAATGACTGCCGGTGAAAAACCTGCCTGGGTTAGAATCCAGGTTTCAAGGGCCATGCCGTCAAATTGAGAGCCCCTGAATTCTGGTGGAAGAACGGACCTTGAGACAGAAGGTCGTGACGGTCGGGTAGACGCCAGGGGGCATCTGCTGTAAGTTGGACGATGTCGGCGTACCATGTACGTCTGGGCCAGTCTGGCGCGATGAGGATGGTCGGAACTCACTCTTGCTTGATCTTCCTCACGACCCTGGAGATTAGGGGGAGGGGTGGAAAAATGTACAGGAGTCGGAACTGGGACCAGTCCTGGACAATGGCATCCGCGGGTCGTGTGTCCTGGCCATGAAATTGGGGACCTTGGTATTGAGATGGGATGCCATTAGGTCCACCTCCGGGGTTCCCCAGCGTTGACAGATCTGGTAAAAAAATCTTAGGATGGAGAGACCACTCCCCCGTGTCCATGCCTTGCCTGCTGAGGAAGTCTGCTTCCCAGTTTTCTACACCCGGAATGTGGACCGCAGAAAGTACCGACCTCGTGTCTTCCGCCCAGCGGAGGATATGAGCCACTTCTCTCATCGCTTGGGCGCTGCGGGTCCCGCCTTGGTGGTTCACGTATGCCACAGCCGTGGCATTGTCCGACTGTATCCGTATGTGCGAGGCTGCAAGCAAGTGATGAAAGGCTCTCAGTGCCAAGAGGATGGCCCTGATTTCCAGAACATTGATGGGCAATGTCACTTCCCTCGGTGACCACTTGCCCTGTGCCCTGTGATGTAGGTGCACCGCGCCCCAGCCTGTCAGGCTTGCATCGGTAGTCAGGATCTTCCATTGTCCTGAGAGGAAGGGCTTCCCTCATGTAAGCGAGGTTGGTTTGAGCCACCAATGCAGGGACCTCCTGGTTGATGACATCAACCTGAACTCCCTGTCGAGGGAGAAGGGGTTCCTGTCCCAAGATCTGAGTATGGCTAGTTGAAGGACCCTGAGGTGAAACTGGGCAAATGGCACTGCCTCTATGGCTGCTGCCATCCGGCCGAGGACTCTCATGGCAAACCGGAGAGATCGAGGAGGACTGCGAAGGAGTGTGCGAACTCCCAGACGGATGGCCAGTGTCTTGTCCTTGGGAAGGAGCACCAGGCCCCTGGAGGTGTCGAATACCATTCCCAGGAATGTTAGAGTCCGAGTTGGGATAGTCGACGGTTTCTGTAGGTTGACTAGCCATCCCAGGCGACTCAGTGTGTCTAGTGTGATTGAAACACTGACCTCGCAGTCTTTGAAAGTGGGAGACTTGATGAGGAGGTCGTCCGGGTACAGGACGACTAGAATGCCTCTTGAGTGCAGAACGTCCATGGTGGCCGCCATGACTTTGGTGAACGTTCTTGGAGCCGTGGCGAGTCTGAACGGAAGGGCGACAAACTGGTAGTGGTTTTGGTTGACCGCGAACCTGAGAAACCTTTGGTGGGCGGGAGCAATTGGTATGTGCAGATACACATCCTGTATGTCTATGGAGGCGAGGTATTCTCCCTGCTCCATGGATTCAATGATGGACCGGAGGGACTCCATGCGGAAATGACGGACCCGTACGTAATTGTTGAGCTGTTTTAGGTCCAGTATGGGTCGGACGCCGCCTCCTTTCTTGGGTACTACGAACAAATTTGAGTAGAACCCTCGGAATCTCTCGTTCGCGGGAACCGGCACCACAACTCCTGATTGAAGGAGAGAGGAAACCGCTTGGTGGAAAGCACGAGCCTTGTCTGGTGGTGTTGGAGGAATAGAAAGGAAGAACCGGTTCGGTGGAACGGAAGTGAACTCTATCTTGTATCCGGAAGACACTATTTCCCTGACCCACCTGTCTTCTGTAATAGGCAGCCAGACTTGCTGGAAGAGTAAAAGTCGGCCGCCTACTGGTGGGGTGTCTTCCGGAGTTCGCGAGTCATGATGAAGCGAAGTTCTGAGGTTTTCCTCCCTTGGGTTTCGCTTGGCCTGCTTTCGACTGCCAAGACCTGTCCGGTCGCTGCTGCGTCCGTGGGTTGCCCCTGCGTGGAGAGCGGTTACGGTTTTGCGCTGGGCGCGAAACGGACCAGCCCGAGGAATTCCGAAACGATCGGAATCACGTCTGGTTTCTTAGTTTATACGTGCGTTTCGGTTTTAGTTGAGGGAGAGAGGTTCTCTTACCCCCAGTGGCATTGGCTATCATGGTGTCCAACTTTTCGCCGAAAAGTCTTCCAGTAAAATACGGAAGTC
Source organism: Dendrobates tinctorius (assembly GCF_039654945.1). Taxonomy (NCBI): domain Eukaryota; kingdom Metazoa; phylum Chordata; class Amphibia; order Anura; family Dendrobatidae; genus Dendrobates; species Dendrobates tinctorius. Next base: position 50,400,223 of record NW_027361732.1, read on the forward strand.
GCGTGAGGGACTTCTTTGAGGCCGCATCCGCTTTCCATTCTCGCAGCCAGAGGATGCGTCGGATCGTGATGGCGTTTGATGCTATTCCCGCTACACCTCTTGCGGAATCCAGGGCTGCATGAATCATGTAGTCTGCTACCACTGCTATCTGGACCGCTTGGTCCGAGAGCTCAGGATTTGAAGCTTGAAGACCCTCCTGTAGTTTTTTGGCCCAAGCCAGGATGGCCTTGGCCGCCCAAACTGAAGCAAACGCAGGGCCCAGAGAGGCGCCTGCCGCTTCGAAAATAGAACGAGCCATGCGTTCTACTTGTTGGTCTGCTGCGTCCCTGAGGGTTGAGCTATCTGGCAGAGAGAGTAAAGTCTGCGCTGCTAGCCTAGAAACCGGAGGGTCCACTTCAGGTGGATCTGTCCATTGTTTGGTGTCTTTCTGTGGGAAGGGGTACTTCGCTTCCAAATATTTGCGATTAGCAAATTTTTTCTCAGGCTGCGCAAACTGTTTGGTAAGTATTTTCTCAAACTCATGGTGATTAGGGAAGACCTTAGGTGGTTTCTGAACACTTTCGAAGCAAATCCTATGTTCTGGGACTTCCGGGGCAGACTCTCGAATTTTTAGCACCCGATGAATGGCAGAGATTATGTCCTCAACTAGCGCTGTATTGCTAGGGGGAGAAGGTACCACGGACCTCTCCGTTTCGTTATCTGAGTCAGAGTCACAGATGCCCTCCGAATCCTGTGCCTCGCTAAGGTGATCCCTGGAGGGCGACCTGGGGCGGGGGTCTTCTGTGGTGGGGGATCTCTGTGGTAAATTGCACTGTCTGTCTGTGGCAGGGGACTGCCTAGGAGACCTGGAATGATGCTGTCTCTCCCTGAAGGGGGACGACCTTGTGCTATAGGGCGACTCAGGTGATCGAGACCTGTGGGTCCGCTTACGCCTGTGAGAGTCGGAAGCAGCATGTTCCTGAGACAAGCTGTCCGTTTGCTGTGTAACGTCCATAGCCGGAGCCCGACTCTGCAGAGCTTGCAGCAATGTGGCAGTTAGGTTGTTTATGGACTGTGTCATAGACTGAGACATCTGAGTTGCCCATTCCGGCGTGGCCTGTGACACTGAAGCGTCAGTAGGGACTCCCTGGGGTTCTGACCCAGAGTTCTGGATGCAGACCCGGCAGTGCGGATACGTGCTGCCACTAGGGAGCGTGGCTTTGCAGGCTGTGCAGAATGCATAGAAACATTCCTGCCTGGTTCTCTTCCTTGAGCCCGGCATAGTGCACAGAGGCTGGCTATAAGGGATCGTACAGGGGTGGCTACGCAGAGGGAACCCACAGAGAGCCTTATAGGAAGTATGGATTCACAGCTGAGTAATGAGAACCCAGCTGTGAGCTTACCCCACCGGTGTGCCCCTAGGTCCAGCGCCGACAGATCCCAGTTCTGTGCCCCCCGGAGACCGCTGTGATGCTCCTCTCCTGGATCTCATCCAGAAAAAATGGCCACGGGGACTCTGAGGAGAGGGAGGAGGGGGCGGAGAGCTGAAAAGGGCGCGCTGGGCTGTGTAAAAACGCGCCCTTTCTGCCTCAATCCGCCCCTTCTATGACACTCCAGCGTGTCATTTTAGTCATCCGGTCTAATGTAGAGGCCTGATGCCCAGGAGGGCTCCAGAGCGGCGCGGTAGTCCGGTGGGGGGGGGGGGGGGGGCGGATATGTACCAGACCCCCCCAAAATGGTCGACTGGATAGCGGTGGGGGTAGCAGGGGTAGCGGTTTCTGTATGGGGGGCCCCTGGAGCGCTATGGAGCCGCCGCTGCTGCTGCAGAGACAGGGACGCAGAAAAGCCCTGTCTCTGCTGTGCCATCCAGTCCGCACCTTCCCCCGGCCCCAACAGGATCCCTCAGCTGGTCTGGGGTCCCTGGAAGCTGCGGAATGCTGCCTGTTCTCCGACCCTACCTGAGGCGTCTCAACCTAATGCCCCCTGCGGGGGATTAGGGAGGGTGCGTCTGTCACCGTCAGGGGGTCTTCATCCTCGCCTCAACCTCAACCCAGACCCCAAAGGGGTTGGGGAAGGAGGGGGGTCTCGACCTCGAACCAGGACCCGAGGGACTGGGGAGGGAGCGACATGGGGAATAGCCACCTCGACCTCAACCGGGTACCCCTAATGGGGGACCGAGGAGGGAGCCATGCCGGGAGTCTCGCTGGAGACCCACTTTTCTTCATCTGTATTTTCGGACGAAAAAAGGAAAAAAAAAACAGAAGAAAAAAGGTGTGCCTCCTTGCGACACTAAGCAAAAACTGGAGAAGGCTGACGCCGTCCAGGGGTGTATACTGCAGAGGAGGAGCCAAAGTTAATCTTTTTCAGATTATGCATAGTGTCGCCTCCTAGTGGACAGCAGCATAACACCCATGGTTCTGTGTCCCCCAATGAGGCGACAGAGTAAGACTGAAGTGTGAAACTGGCCTAAGATACAGCATTTTAAAATACAAATTTATGAGTATGATCACACCTTAAACGGAAGCTACCGCAATTTTTATTTTTGTATTAATAATTGCTTAAATAATCAAATATTTTTCATACAAAATTTAATTTTCTGATTTAACAATATTTTTAGCTGTTCTTTTCTGCAGCCACTGGGAGCTGTCACTTACATTTGCTGGTGCTTAGACACTTACACACACAAAATATGGCAGCCCCTGTCCGACCACATCTCCTGCTTTGTGGTGCCCTCTGGGCTGTCAGATCACAGCTGTGGGTGGAGTTCAGCACCATTTCTGTAAAAACAGCAGCATACACTTTCCCCGCTGCCGCTCAGAGCGAGCCGAGCGGTGACCAAAGCTGCCGGGATGTGAGTTATGACAGAAGATGTGGGGAACAGAGGTCCTGATGAGGCAAATGGCGGGGAGCGATGATCACAGCCAGACAACAGTAGTATAATACAAGGCCGCAGATCACCGGTCGCAGAAGTGTTCAAAGCACAGAAGCGTGATGATTTCTCTGCTATGCTCTGAACAAACTGACTCAGCTCTGCTACATGCACTATGTGGGGTGCATTATACTCTATGGTGAACTATGTGGGACCATTATACTGTATGGAAGGCAATGTGGGGCCCACTGTACCATATAGAGGACTATATGGGCAATCTAGGGGTTTAAAAGGATGTTATGGGAGTTATGCTCTACAATGACCCTGCTGAATATTTCATTTTATATTTTGTTTAGTGGGGGGTGGCAATTAAAACTTCTGCTATGGACCCCCCATGATTTCTTTGTATGCCCCTGGTGATACTTCACAGAATCGTGCATCTAATGCTCATAGAAGTAGACAGAGCTGGGTCATGCATTTTTAAGGGAGCAGTAGTGTGTAATGTGTGACCCCACTCTGTCCACTTCCGTGGGAGTAGTAATGTAGTGGATGGAGCGGGATCACACATTACATACTGTGTATCTAATCTCATACTGTGTGATGCACTCCGCTGAGCCCTATATCTACCCCTATCATGTGATACACTACACTGCATGTAATCCCAGTATGCTGGCTCTAAGCGTATCTAATCATACTCATGATACACTCCGCATATCTAACCCCAACTTGTGAGACAGTGAGCAGCACTAACTAAAAGAATCGGCACTGCCACCGATCCTCGGTAACACAGTCTACCGCCAACAAAATGGCTCTGCTCTGTGATCCTAAACTTCATCTTTTCTTATCCTTGTGCAAACACCCAGTAGGGGAAGAGAGGAGTGATGTCAAACACACACACACGTGATCAGATCCCGTCCACATTTACTGCAGTCATGTGAGCTAGCACTACACTAGGCTTTCATAGCAAATTTCAGCAGCTGCTCCCACTAGTGTTTAACCCCTTCCTGACATGAGACGTACTATCCCGTCCACGGTACCCGGGCCCGTATGACCGGGGACGGGATAGTACGTCTACCGCGATCAGCGGCGCCCACGTGGTGAGCGCCGCTGATCGCGGCCGGGTGTCAGCTGATTATCACAGCTGACACCCGGCACAATGTGTCAGGGGCGGTCACGGACCGCCCCCGACACATTAACCCCTTGCACACCGCGATCAAACGCGATCGCGGTGTACCGGGAGTTAAAGGGAAGCATCGGCAGGGAGGGGGCTCCCTCCGTGCTTCCCTGAGCCCCCCACGGCAGCGCAATGTGCAGCGCTGCTGCGGGGGACTCCTATCCTCCAGGCCCCCGAATCCAAGATGGCGACGGGGGCCTTCGGGGGCCTGGGGAAGCTGGCTTCCTCAGTGCCTGCAAAGCGCAGGCATGAGGAAGCCTTGTGCACTGCCTGTGACAGATTGCTGATCTGTCACAGTGATCTGTGATGTGACAGATCAGCGATCTGTCACAGGACAGTGATGTCCCACCTGGGACTATGTAATAAAGTAAAAAAAAATGTAAAAAAAAGTGTAAAAATAAATTAAAAAAAATCGCCAAATAAATTAGTAAAAAAAAAAAAAAATATTCCCCAATAAATTCATTTTTTTAAAATAATAAAAAAAAAAAACAATAAATGTACACATATTAGGTATCGCCGCGTCCGTAACTACCTGCCCTATAAAACTGTCCCATTAGTTAACCCCTTTAGCGAACCCCTTAAATAATAAAAATAAAAAACGAAGCAAAAAATAATGATTTATTATCATACCGCCAAACAAAAAGTGCAATAACGCGAGATCAAAAAGACGCATATAAATATCCATGGTACCGCTGAAAACGTCATCTTGTCCCGCAAAAAACAAGCCGCCACACAGCATCATCAGCAAAAAAATAAAAAAGTTATAACTCGCAGAATAAAGCGATGCAAAAATAATTATTTTTTATATAAAATAGTTTTCATTGCATAAAACCGACAAAAACATAAAAAAACGACCTAAATGAGGTATCGCTGTAACCGTACTGACCCGAAGAATAAAAGCGCTTTATCAATTTTACCGCACGCGGAATGGTGTAAACGCACCCCCCCCAAAAGAAATTCATGAAACGCTGGTTTTTGTTCATTCTGCGTCCCAAAAATCGGAATAAAAAGCGATCAAAAAATTTCACGTGCCCGAAAATGGTACCAATAAAAACGTCAACTCGTCCCGCAAAAAATAAGACCTCACATGACTCGGTGGGTCAAAATACGGAAAAATTATAGCTCTCAATATGTGGTGATGCAAAAACTATTTTTACAATAAAAAGCGTCTTTTAGCGTGCGACAGCCGCCAAACATAAAAACCGCCATAAATAGTAAATCAAACCCCCCGTTATCACCCCCTTAGTTAGGGAAAAATAATAAAATAAAAAAAATGTATTTATTTCCATTTTTCCATTAGGGTTAGGGCTAGGGGTGTGTTGGGGTAGGGTTAGGTTAGGGTTAGGGCTAGGGTTAGGGTTAGGGCTAGGGGTGTGTTGGGTTAGGGCTAGGGCTAGGGCTAGGGTTAGGGCTAGGGTTAGGGCTAGGATAAGGGCTAGGGTTAGGGCTAGGGTTAGGGCTAGGGTTAGGGGCATGTTGGGGTTCGGGTTGGAGTTAGAATTGGGGGTTTCCACTGTTTGGGCACATCAGGGGCTCTCCAAATGCAACATGGCGTCTGATCTCAATTCCAGCCAATTCTGAGTTGAAAAAGTCAAATGGTGCTCCTTCCCTTCCAAGCTCTGCTATGCGCCCAAACAGTGTTTTACCCCCTCATGTAGGGTATCAGCCTACTCAGGACAAATTGCAAAACAATTTTTGGGGTCCAATTTCTCCTGTTACCCTTAGGAAAATAAAAAATTGGGGGCAAAAATATCATTTTTGTGGAAAAAAAATGATTTTTTTATTTTCACGTCCGAGTGTTATAAACTTCTGTGAAGCACTTGGGGGTTCAAAGTGCTCACCACACATCTAGATAAGTTCCGTGGGGGGTCTAGTGTCCAAAATGGGGTCACTTGTGGGGAGTTTCAATAGTTTAGGTAAATCAGGGGCTCTCCAAACGCACATGACAACCGCAGACCATTCCATCAAAGTCTGCGTTCCAAAACGTCTCTGCTTCCCTTCCGAGCCCCGACGTGTGTCCATACAGTAGTTTTCTCCCACATATGGGGTGTCAGCGTACTCAGGACAAATTGGACAACAACTTTTGGGGTCCAATTTCTCCTGGTACCCTTGGGAAAATAAAAAAAATGGTGACTAAAAGATCATGTTTGTGGAAAAAATACGAATTTTTTATTTTCACGCCCGGGCGTTGTAAACTTCTGTGAAGCACTGGGGGGGTCAAAGTGCTCACCACACATCTAGATAAGTTCCTTGGGGGGTCTAGTTTACAAAATGGTGTCATTTGTGGGGGGTTTCCACTGTTTAGGTACATTAGGGGCTCTCCAAAGGCAACATGACACCCGCAGACCATTCCATCAAAGTCTGCATTCCAAAACGTCACTACTTCCCTTCCGAGCCCTGACGTGTGCCCATACAGTAGTTTTCTCCCACATATGGGGTAGCAGCGTACTCAGGACAAATTGGAAAACAACTTTTGGGGTCCAATTTCTCCTGGTACCCTTGGGAAAATAAAAAAATGGTGACTAAAAGATCATGTTTGTGGAAAAAATACGAATTTTTTATTTTCACGCCCGGGCGTTGTAAACTTCTGTGAAGCACTGGGGGGGTCAAAGTGCTCACCACACATCTAGATAAGTTCCTTGGGGGGTCTAGTTTACAAAATGGTGTCATTTGTGGGGGGTTTCCACTGTTTAGGTACATTAGGGGCTCTCCAAAGGCAATATCACACCCGCAGACCATTCCATCAAAGTCTGCATTCCAAAACGTCACTACTTCCCTTCCGAGCCCCGACGTGTGCCCATACAGTAGTTTTCTCCCACATATGGGGTATCAGCATACTCAGGACAAATTGGACAACAACTTTTGGGGTCCAATTTCTCCTGGTACCCTTGGGAAAATAAAAAAATGGTGACTAAAAGATCATGTTTGTGGAAAAAATACGAATTTTTTATTTTCACGCCCGGGCGTTGTAAACTTCTGTGAAGCACTGGGGGGGTCAAAGTGCTCACCACACATCTAGATAAGTTCCTTAGGGGGTCTAGTTTCCAAAATGGTGTCATTTGTGGGGGGTTCCACTGTTTTGGTACATCAGGAGTTTTCCAAACGCGACATGGTGTCCGATCTCAATTCCAGCCAAAAACGTCAAATGGCGCTGCTTCCCTTCCGAGCTCTGCCATGCCCCCAAATAGTGGTTTACCCCCACATGTGGGGTATCAGCGTACTCAGGACAAATTGCACAATAACTTTTAGGGTCCTGTTACCCTTGGAAAAATAAGAATTGAGGGTGAAAAGATCATTTTTGTGGAAAAAATATGATTTTTTAATTGTATGGCTTTATGTTATAAACTTCTGTGAAGCCCATGGGGGTTCAAAGTTCTCACCACACATCTAGATAAGTTCCTTAGGGTGTCTAGTTTCCAAAATGGTGTCATTTGTGGGGGGTTTCCACTGTTTTGGTACATCAGGGGTTTTCCAAACGCGACATGGTGTCCGATCTCAATTCCAGCCAAAAACGTCAAATGGCGCTGCTTCCCTTCCGAGCTCTGCCATGCGCCCAAATAGTGGTTTACCCCCACATGTGGGGTATCAGCGTACTCAGGACAAATTGCACAATAACTTTTAGGGTCCTGTTACCCTTGGAAAAATAAGAATTGAGGGTGAAAAGATCATTTTTGTTTAAAAAATATGATTTTTTAATTGTATGGCTTTATGTTATAAACTTCTGTGAAGCCCATGGGGGTTCAAAGTTCTCACCACACATCTAGATAAGTTCCTTAGGGGGTCTAGTTTCCAAAATGGTGTCATTTGTGGGGGGTTTCCACTGTTTTGGTACATCAGGGGTTTTCCAAACGCGACATGGTGTCCGATCTCAATTCCAGCCAAAAACGTCAAATGGCGCTGCTTCCCTTCCGAGCTCTGCCATGCGCCCAAATAGTGGTTTACCCCCACATGTGGGGTATCAGCGTACTCAGGACAAATTGCACAATAACTTTTAGGGTCCTGTTACCCTTGGGAAAATAAAAATTGGGGTGAAAAGATCATTTTTGTGGAAAAAATATGATTTTTTAATTGTACCGCTGTACGTTATAAACTTCTGTAAAGCCCTTGTGGGTTCAAAGTTCTCACCACATATCTAGATAAGTTCCTTGGGGGGTCTAGTTTCCAAAATGGGGTCACTTGTAGGGGGTTTCCACTGTTTAGGTACATCAGGGACTCTCCAAACGTGACATGGCGTCCAATCTGAATTCCAGCCAATTTTGCATTGAAAAAGTCAAACGGCGCTCCTTCCATTCTGAGCTCTGCCATGCGCCGAAACAGTCGTTCCCCCCCACATATCAGGTATCTGCGTACTCAGGACAAATTGCACAATAACTTTTGCAGTTCAATTTCTCCTGTTACCCTTGGTAAAATAAAAAAAATTGAACCTGAAGTATTTTTTTTATGAAAAAAAGTTAGATGTTCATTTTTTTTTAAATATTCAAAAAAATTCCTGTGACGCACCTAAAGGGTTAATAAACTTCTTGAATGTGGTTTTGAGCACCTTAAGGGGTGCAGTTTTTAGAATGGTGTCACTTTTGTGTATTTTCTATCATATAGACCCCTCAAAGTGGCTTCAAATGTGATGTGGTCCTAAAAATAAAATGGTGTTGTAAAAATGAGAAATCGCTGGTCAACTTTTAACCCTTATAACTTCCTAACAAAAAAAAATTTTGGTTCCAAAATTGTGCTGATGTAAAGTAAACATGTGGGAAATGTTAGTTATCAAGTTTTTTGTGTGCCTTATCTCTGTGATTTAAGGGCATAAAAATTCAAAGTTGGAAAATTGCGAAATTTTCAAAATTTTCGCCAAATTTCCGTTTTTCTCACAAATAAACGCAAGTTATTTGAATGAAATTTTACCACTAACATGAAGTACAATATGTCACGAGAAAACAATGTCAGAATCACCGGGATCCATGGAAGCGTTCGAGAGTTATGACCTCATAAAGGTACAGTGGTCAGAATTGTAAAAATTGGCCCGGTCATGAACGTGCAAACCACCCTTGGGGGTGAAGGGGTTAAGTGTGGAAAGTATCACACCTTTTTACATTTTTCATACTTTACTCCATCAAAAAAAAATATTTAAGAAATTAAAAACATCAAATACTTTCATTTTTTGAATAGTGGAATTTTTTTTTTTGTTATGGCACCTTCAAAATACACAGGTTGCTTAAAAATCTGTATTGTACTCACCTACAACTAACATCACCGTGCCCCAGTTGTCCATGTTGACCATAGCCAAAAGTGTACACATCACCATTCTCCATTAGTACCACTAAGGGCAAAAGAAAGCAATGAATATTATCTGTGAAAGTTTTGGAACTTCTGTGATGCCATGTTTTTTTGTTTTTTTTTTATAGGGTAGAAACAAGTGAGTCACAAGCTCAAAAAGTATTTTTTAGGAAATCAAACTAATTGGTGAACATATATTTCCTTATAAAACTCAAATTTTATTATAATGATTAATGTCACAAAGGAGGAAGAAAAAGACGGGGTTTTTCAATGTATCCGCACTGACCACACAAGGACAGAAATATTCTTCATAGCTTTATTGTGCCGACGCATTTCATGGCAGATCTGCCACTTCCTCAGGGCCAAAGAATTGTGACTGTTCACAACCTGTAAATGTGAGTGCACTAACCTTGTACAGTCACCCCAAAAAATCACTTATCGCCCTATGTGCGCTCTTTTTTCTTAATTTCAGATAATGATTAAAAAATACCAACCCAGTGAAAATAGGTATAAATGAAAAATACCATAAAAATACAACCTAAAAAGATACCCTACAATGGACCTAAACCTTTCTCCTGCCTAACTGTGGAGTTTGGCACTCTAATAGAACGATTTTGGCGCCCCCCACTCAACGTAGGCTTTCCCTCACTCCCCTAGTTCACGCTGACACAAAGGTGGGAAAACAATGTCCGACAGGGCAGAGGTGAAGTGAGCCTTGAAACTAAACAGGTACCCAATAGGAATAACAAAAAATAACCAAAGTTCATGACCTTCTCCTTCCACCAAAATTAAAGGGGTCTGCTCAATCACAGTAATGTATTTATAACAGGCACATAAAACAATGGTTAATGGCCTCTTGGCCCAAGATTTTACCACATATTAACAATGAGACATATATCAGACAGTTGTATCGGCAGGTCCTTTAGCTGTAACGCAATGCAACACAGGACTTTTGTGAGTTCTCATATCTGATGTCCTCTAAACTCATAAATGGGCCAACAACTACCACCAACCTAGTCCTATAATCGATGAAATGGATAAGCAAGAGATATAAATCATCCACTATGGCAGCCAGCATCCACTCGAGCATAACCTCCTGATGAACCGTACCACTTACGGGGAAACGCGTCGGGGTGCACCGGAGTCATGATAAGTCCTACCTTGGGGGAATATGTTTGGCACATGTTTTATATCTCTTGCTTATCCATTTCATCGATTATGGGACTAGGTTGGCGTTAGTTGTTGGCCCATTTATGAGTTTAGAGGACATCAGATATGAGAACTCACAAAAGTCCTGTGTTGCATTGCGTTACAGCGAAGGGACCTGCCGATACAACTGTCTGATGTATGTCTCATTAATATGTGGTAAAATCTTGGGCCAAGAGGACATTACCCATTGTTTTATGTGCCTGTTATAAATACATTACTGTGATTGAGCAGACCCCTTTAATTTTGGTGGAAGGAGAAGGTCATGAACTTTGGTTATTTTTTGTTATACCTATTGGGTACTTGTACTAGTTTCAAGGCTCACTTAACCTCTGCCCTGTCGGACATTGTTTTCCCACCTTTGTGTCAGCGTGAATTAGGGGAGTGAGGGAAAGCCTACATTGAGTGGGGGCGCCAAAATCTTTCTATTAGGGTGCCAACCTCCACAGTTAGGTAGGAGAAAGGTTTAAGTCCATTGTAGGGTATCCTTTAGGTTAGGTTGTATTTTTATGGTATTTTTCATAAATAACTATTTTCACTGGGTTGCTGTTTTTTAATCATTATAATAAAATTCGAGTTTTATAAGGAAATAGAAACAACTTCGCTCATTAAGAAAACGGTAACATTTAAAATTCGAAAGGAATTTGAATTATCATTCAAAATAAATGGAATAAAATGAATCCTCGGCATTTAATGTTTGCTCCCCTGATTTAAAACAAAAAGAAAAAAGAAAACACGGAAAACACATTTATATTTGGATACATCAGCTAAAATCTGTGTTGTCATTCTTTAGCATATTCATGATCTTGGATAAATGTATAGCATTCTTGTCAAAGAGGACTTCCAATGAAAAATGTAAAATTTTATTTTTGTATTATGCTAAACAATTGTTGACGTGGATTACCGGTATGTTGTGTTTTTTTTAATGCTCCTGTGTCTGCATATTGCCATTCAATACTTCTGACGCTAGCTGGTTATTTTATTTATTTTTTATGAATTTCCAATTATAGGGAGACTGTGTCATCAGAATATTACTGTTATGAAAAACAAAACATCACACAAAAAAAACAAGAACCGTGACCTTGCAATTTTCACACTGGCCACTGGGGCCATTTCAGTCTCATACTTTTTTCTTTCGTGAAACGTTTTCAGCAAGCTTATTATCAGCAAAGGCAGGGGGACAACGGCTCAGCTGATAACACAGAATTCACCGTTCACAAAAGGTGATGGCCAATTTCAGAATGACCTTTGCACATGCTCACTGGATGCTTTAGTACAAAAGACACAGTGTGGGTCAGTCTACCGCTGCTAATGTGCATGTGAATTTTTTGAGAGAAGAGGTAGTGTCAGGCTAGAACAGATCCATTGGGCAGTGTGGCAATTGCAGCTTTTGTAAACCAGGGTTAAACACACAAACATTACTAAAAAATTTTAAAAATCAAATACACTGAAAGGGAACCAGTCATCTGATTCATGATGCCTGAACCATGGGCAGCATGAATCAGACACTGGTTACACAATTGGAGCCATGTATGTTTTACTATGAAACACTATGGTGTTACAGTAGAAACAGATTTTCAAAAAACGGCCGGGGACTGTCACACCTAACGAGTCTGATGCCGCATCTCCCGGCCTTTGTCCAGTTGATTGGTCTGTCTTATGAGAAAACCTGTCAGTCAGTCATAGGCAGCAGGGTGTGAAGACGCTAGCCAAGGACCGCATTTGACTAGTAAGTCAAGACGATCCCCAGTCGGCTTTTCAAAACGGGTTTACTCCGAAACATCACATTGTTTCCAGTGGAACATCCAACGTCCACTGCTGCAATCGTGTCCGTGTATTAAAAGTAAAAAAAAAAAAAAAAAAAAAAAAAGGAGAGAAAAACAAAAATTCCCCCAAAACAATGTTTAAACAACACAAGTGAAGGGAAACAAAGTCACCCGATTCATGCTACCCATAGCTCAGGCAGCATGAATTGGACAAAACCTACAAGAGAAAATGAGCAAAAACCCTGCTGTAGCTAAAGAAATATAAAGCAAATAGTGCATTTAAATAACAGACTTTTTAGTAATACTGCTTTTGATCAAAAATGGCATAAGCGCCATCCCACCATGACTAGGCGACTCGGATCAGAATGGTCCTACACTGTCTAATATTAAAAACCTTGTGTGTTAAAATTGACCTTTTAGTGTGTGAATAAAGGCAGACAAAAGGACTTGGCCAAACCAGTGGAACACCAGTCTGCGTTTATGTGCTGCATGTGTACCAACTTTAGCCAAGCTCAATTTTTAGGTTTTTTCTTTGTATTATTGCATTCTGTGCAAGCTGAGGTGTGTCCTACCTTTCCTGAGCTGGAAATTGTATATTAGGCTTCCTCTGTCCACCGGTTTGGCCCAGTCCTTTTGTCTGCCCTTATTCATACACTGACGTCAATTTTACATATGGTAAGGTTTTTAATATTAGACAGTGTAGAACTGACCCGATCAGAGTTACCTTGCCAATGGTGGGATGGCTTTTATGCTATTTTTGATCAAAAACAGTATTACAAAAAACTCTTATTTAAATGTGCTTTTTATTTGCTGAGTTACAGCAGGGCTTTTGCTCATTTTTTCTCTTGTAGGTTTAGGACCAATGTGAACATGCGTTTATATACTACATGTGTACCAACTTTAGACAAGCTGAATTTTTGTGTTTTAGCATGAATCATCAGATGACAGGTTCCATTTGAATGCATATTTTGGGGAAATGTGCTTTTTTTTTCCTCTTTCACATATCACAAACGTTAGTAAAAATTAAAAAATAGCAATCCTGCAATTATCACAGTGACAACATGGCTATTCTACACACATACTTCCTGTCCTTTCATAAAATCCAAATATGTTATTAGGTTGTCATTGTAATTCTGCATCTGCTGATAATGCACCTGCTGAAAACTTTTCTTGGAGCAAAGCATCGGTGGATAATGTGAAAACGGCAATATCACATTTTATTTTATTAGTTAACCCCTTACTGCCATCGGACGGAATAGTACGTCCGATGGCAGTACCCCCGCTTTGATGTAGGCTCCGGCGGTGAGCCCACCTCAAAGCAGGGACATGTCAGCTGTTTTGAACAGCTGACATGTGCCCGCAAAAGCGGAATCACGATTTGACCACAGCTATTAACTAGTTAAATGCCGCTGTCAAACTCTGACAGCGGCATTTAACAAGCGCTTCCGGACATCCGTCCAGAAATGCGCTCACCAGTGACCTCCGTCAAGTGATTGGGAGTCATCAGTTCATCGGCATAACAACCAGAGGTCTCCTTGAGACCTCTATGGTTGTTGATGCTGGATTGCTATGGGCGCCACCCTGTGGTCGGCATTCATAGTAAAGCAGTAAGTCTGCTACATAGAGGCAATCTGAGCATCGCCTCTATGTAGGCGATTGAGTTGTGGCAGCTTCTAGCCTCCCATAGAGGCTATTGAAGCATGCCAAAAGTAAAAAAAATATAATTTTTTTTTTTCCTTCATATTTTTAAAAACGTTTAAATCATCCCCATTTCGCCCATTCAAAATAAAACAAAAATAAAATCAAACATATTTGGTATTGCCGCGTTCAGAATCACCCAATCAATAAATCGAAATGCCAGAATTACTTTTTTTGGTCGCCGCGACATTGCATTAAAATGAAATAACGGACAATCAAAAGATCGTATATGCACAAAAATGGTATCAGTATAAACATCAGCTCAGCACAAAAAAAATAGGCCTTCACCCAACCCGAGATCATGAAAAATGGAGACACTATGGGTCTCGGAAAATGGCGCAGTTTCTTTTTTAGCAAATTTTGTAATTTTTTTCACCACTGGAGAATCATAATGGTAGATCAGCCTTAACATTTAGTGAACCTAGCAAAAAAGACAAACTAAAAACAAGTGTGGGATTGCACTTTTTTTTTGCAATTTCACTGCACCTGAGCACTGTCCTATCAAAGGACTGGGGAGGGGGAAATCACTGCAGGAATCGCTACAGGCCCCCGAAAACTCCTAAAACAAAGTTGCCAAAAACAAGCTTCTGAATCAGTTTCTGAACTTCTGCAAAATTTAATCAAAGTAAGAATGCTTTAAAAAAAATAAGTGTTATTAAAAGAATGCAAAGTGAATGAACCAAGAAGAAATCTAAGCAACACACAAACATCCGGTACCTGAATGGTGGAAGCCACAGCTGACCTGGACAGCACGGAGCTCACTGTCAAAGCGAACTGTTCCAGGAGGGTAAGTAGTAATTTTGCTGGCATCTTTCTCCCCTTGCTCTCTTCCTTCATCTGTAATGGATACAAAATGAGCCCATGAGGAAAAGATAACCACATATGGCTTCTTCCACACGAGAGGCCACACACATCTAACATTCAAAATGAGCAGAAAGTTCCACATTTCAGTTAGAGTGAGAAATGGGAAGAGTTAGGACCATATGTAAACGCTCAGTCACGTGCCTAAAAGATGCTTAAACTAAATGGAAAAATATAAAAAGACAAAAACCCTACTGAAATGATATCCTGGTAATTTATGTAGGGAAATAAACCCGAGATAACAAACCATGCTGACACATCACATTTGTTTTTGCATTGTTAGTCATTGTTACAAAGCATCTCAACAATACCATTGGCTAATTATATCACAGATCTGTGTAGTGCTCTGTTCCATGGTTAGAGAATACTTTACTCCTACAGCATATCGGTCAGTGTGCCAAGGGCCCACCAGCGACAATAATTCTGGGGCCCAGCGGTTCAGCTGAATGAAATATCATCTGACACTTGGTCACAAATTTACCTATGCATCCTCATAATAAACCAAGTAGTTTGTCTTTTTTTGTGGCAGAAGCATAAAACTACTCCATCATTGAGACCCTGTGTCGTTGCCTCTCTCAGCAACATCCCACCGCCACGCTTCATGGACCTTCAGCCTGGTCAGAAAAGGGTCTACTCCCAGCAGTAAGGAGGAGTGCTGCAGTGGGCACAGTGAGATCAGGAGGCAAGGCCTATCAAAGGAGAAAGAGGTCCCCATTCCAAGACACAGGTGGCAAGGCGAGTGTAAATAGCTGATCCCATCAGCGCACTCCTCTAAATCGGTTTGGTGGAGTGGGTCCTTTTTATACCAACTCCACCAAAATGGACACAGACTCCGAATGACACCACAGCCCTGGTAGAGAGTGAGTACATCCACATCAGCACACCTCTAATCAGCTGTCATATGCCTTTAACAGCCACTGGTGGAACGGTGCTCCATCCACGGCTTTTAACTAGTAAAAATCCTGCTGTCAATCTCTGACAGCAGGGTTTAACATGTGCCAGCCAGAATAGTGTCACAAATCCCAACCATCGGCACCCAGTCATGTGATCGCGGGGCACAAATGGGTTGTCATGACAGCCAGGAGTCTGCAGAAAACTCCATGCCCCATTGTGAATGAATCACTTGTGACCAGCGTTCATAGGAGATTGTCATTTTTGCAATACATAGTACTGCTGAAAACCTGCAATGTATATCTCCTCAGAGGACTAATAAATTAAAGCTTTTGAAAATATGAAGAAAAAAAAACCCACAGTTCAAATTACCACCCTTTTCCCCACTGGAAAAAAAGCAAACAAAAAAAAACACATTTGGTATCACCGCATTCAGTAATGTCCGATCAAAATATGAAGTAAATTAATCAGATGGATGAAAGGCGAGAAAAAAATTGAAACGTCAAACTTAGGTATTTTTTTTGTCTGTTATAACCTTCCAATAAAATGCAGCAAGAAGTGATCAAAACATTGTAATGTACCCCAAAATGTTATCAATAAAAACAGAAACTCAGACCACAAAAACTAAGCCCTAACAAAGCCTTGGAAAATCGTGAGGGAAAAAAAAAAAAAAATTGCAGATTTCTCTCTGACCTCTTAAGTAAAAATATATACATGTATGGTATCTGCATACTAGTACTGACCTGGGGAAACACAATGCCAGGTCAGATTTACTATATAGTGTACACGGTAAGTTAAAAAAACAAAATAAACAATAAAAAAAAAAAAAAAAAAAAAAAGTTTTGGAATTAGACCTTTTTTTGCAAATTCACAGCAGTTGGAATTTTTTTCCCCGGCTTCTAGTTCACTGTATGGTAAAATCAATGGTGTCATTCAAAAGTACAAGTTGTCCCACAAGACACAAGCCCTGATACCGCTATATTGATGGAAAAATAGAAAAGTTGACTCCTGAAAGAAGGGGAGGGAAAAAAAAAAAAAAAGAAGGGAAAACGGCCATGGTGTGAAAAGGTTAATAGTAGTGCCATAAGCAATCCCAAGAGTACCACAAGTGACCTGCTGTGGTGCCATGCCGGCTACCTATAAACCAACATCCCACCAAGGACAACATCTGCAATGAGTTTGTATGTTCGCCCTGTGTTTGCGTGGGTTTCCTCCGGGTACTCCAGTTTCCTCCCACACTCCAAAGACATACTGATAGGGAATTTAGATTGTGAGCCCCATCGGGGACAGTGATAATGTGTGCAAACCGTAAAGCGCTGTGGAATATGTTAGCGCTATATAAAAATAAAGATTATTATTATTATTAACCAACAGGACCACAGGAGCATCAACTCTGCACCGGTAGAGGGGGGTTAGGCAAGGGTAGGGGATTTTTTTGTGTGCTTTAATTTTTTTTCTCTTTACAATAGCAGTATTTTTTGTTCAGTTTAATAAGCAATTTTTAGCTGTATTTCTATCTCACCTGCACTGTAATTATTATTATTATTATTGTAATAATAAATACTGGGGGCTGATTTACTAAAATAGCCTAAATTATAAAGCTTAAATCAGCCAGATGTATCAGAGGCCGCGCTGCTGGACTAGACGACGTATCAGAGGCCGCGCTGCTGGACTAGACGACGTATCAGAGGCCGCGCTGCTGGACTAGACGACGTATCAGAGGCTGCGCTGCTGGACTAGACGACGTATCAGAGGCCGCGCTGCTGGACTAGACGACGTATCAGAGGCCGCGCTGCTGGACTAGACGACGTATCAGAGGCCGCGCTGCTGGACTAGACGACGTATCAGAGGCCGCGCTGCTGGACTAGACGACGTATCAGAGGCCGCGCTGCTGGACTAGACGACGTATCAGAGGCCGCGCTGCTGGACTAGACGACGTATCAGAGGCCGCGCTGCTGGACTAGACGACGTATCAGAGGCCGCGCTGCTGGACTAGACGACGTATCAGAGGCCGCGCTGCTGGACTAGACGACGTATCAGAGGCCGCGCTGCTGGACTAGACGACGTATCAGAGGCCGCGCTGCTGGACTAGACGACGTATCAGAGGCCGCGCTGCTGGACTAGACGACGTATCACAGGCCGCGCTGCTGGACTAGACGACGTATCACAGGCCGCGCTGCTGGACTAGACGACGTATCACAGGCCGCGCTGCTGGACTAGACGACGTATCACAGGCCGCGCTGCTGGACTAGACGACGTATCACAGGCCGCGCTGCTGGACTAGACGACGTATCACAGGCCGCGCTGCTGGACTAGACGACGTATCACAGGCCGCGCTGCTGGACTAGACGACGTATCACAGGCCGCGCTGCTGGACTAGACGACGTATCACAGGCCGCGCTGCTGGACTAGACGACGTATCACAGGCCGCGCTGCTGGACTAGACGACGTATCACAGGCCGCGCTGCTGGACTAGACGACGTATCACAGGCCGCGCTGCTGGACTAGACGACGTATCACAGGCCGCGCTGCTGGACTAGACGACGTATCACAGGCCGCGCTGCTGGACTAGACGACGTATCACAGGCCGCGCTGCTGGACTAGACGACGTATCACAGGCCGCGCTGCTGGACTAGACGACGTATCACAGGCCGCGCTGCTGGACTAGACGACGTATCACAGGCCGCGCTGCTGGACTAGACGACGTATCACAGGCCGCGCTGCTGGACTAGACGACGTATCACAGGCCGCGCTGCTGGACTAGACGACGTATCACAGGCCGCGCTGCTGGACTAGACGACGTATCACAGGCCGCGCTGCTGGACTAGACGACGTATCAGAGTCCGTGCTGCTAGACTACACAGTCTAAAGATGCACCAGATTTGGCGGCCTACTCCTGGTGAGAGATTCCGTTTGGATTCACCACTTCTATGCCACCTTCATATACTCCTGTCATTATATACAAACCCTGTATAATATGATTGAGCATTTGTAGCACCTCTCAGGCTGGCTGCCCACGATATGGAACTAGCAGATCTTTGGATGCTGCATATGTTCACTGTGTCCAAAGCGCTGCCTTCTATTGAATGCACGTAAATCTGTATGTGCTCACTGAACCGTGCGGATTTATGGCATTCAATACATTTGATGATCCCCTGGGTCTGGATGGTGGTAGTAAGCACAGTCTGCAGAGTATTCGCTGGCACTGGATAGTGATAGTGAGCACGGACTGCATGCTATTCCCCTGGGCTTGGATGGTGGTAGGGAGCACGGACTGCATGGTATTCGCTGGCCCTGGATACAGATAGTGAGCATGGACTGCACACTATTCCCCGGGCCTGGATACTTGTAATTAGCACGGACTGTACACTTTTCCATGGGCCTGGATACTGGTAGTGAGCACGGACTGCACAGTATTTCCCTGGGCTTGGATGGTGGTAGTGAGCACGGTCTGCACGGTATGCCCTAGATACTGGTAGTGAGCACAGACTGCACGCTCTTCGCCTGGATACTGGTAGTGAGCACGGACTGCACAGTATTTCCCTGGGCTTGGATGGTGGTAGTGAGCACGGTCTGCCCTAGATACTGGTAGTGAGCACAGACTGCACGCTCTTCGCCTGGATACTGGTAGTGAGCACGGACTGCTCGCTATTCCCCTGGGCTTGGATGGTGGTAGTGAGCACGGTCTGCCCTGGATACTGGTAGTGAGCACAGACTGCACTCTATTCCCCTGGGCCTGGATACTGGTAATTAGCACAGACTGTACACTTTTTCCCTGGGCCTGGATACTGGTAGTGAGCATGGACTGCACGGTATTCGCTGGCCCTGGATACTGATAGTGAGCGTGGACTGCACTATTCCCCTGGGCCTGGATACTGGTAATTAGCACGGACTGTATACTTTTTCCCTGGGCCTGGATAGTGAGCACGGACTGCATGGTATTCCCCTGGGCTTGGATGGTGGTAATAAGCACGGTCTGCATGGTATGCCCTGGCTACTGGTAGAGAGCACGGACTGCACGCTATTCCCTGGCCCTGGATATTGGTAGTGAGCACGGACTGTATGCTATTCCCTGGCCCTGGATACTGGTAGTGAGCACGGACTGTACGCTATTCCCTGTCCCTGGATTCTGGTAGTGAGCACGGACTGTATGCTATTCCCTGTCCCTGGATTCTGGTAGTGAGCACGGACTGTATGCTATTTCCCCGGGCTTGGATACTGGGAGAGTTAGCAATGATTCCTTCTCTATCAGAACAGAGAATGACAGCTTGAGAAAAATGACTTTATGTTGTTGCTATGGCAATAGTAGGTATTCACTCTCCTTAGTACAAGACCCCACTAGAAAATCTCATCTAGCGTCTGTCCTTACCCACAAATCATGCTTCCTAACCTTGAAAAAATAATTCATAGCATTGTAGTAAAGTCCAATATAAGTCAGATGTAAATGAATCTCTGTTGTATCAGCTATAACCCAGCATACCTCTATTACAGATATGGGAGGATTGGTGTGTGGAGAACAAATGGCCGATAGTAAATGACTCAGGTGAGCTACATGCATAAAAGGGAACTGCTTTCTTATGCTCCAGGGTAAGGAAGAACAAGGTGTTGTCACACCTGCAGCAGACACTTGTAACACACTCTATGCTTTTGCTGTACTACACCATATAACATTCTCTTTGCCATAGATCTTTATCATACTTGCTCCTTGCCCCACAGCAGGTACGATACAAAGACGAAAGAGCAAGACATACTCCACCACTGAATTAATCTGATATTCTGAAAGGAGTCCGGACACATCTGTTCTAGTAAATGCCTACCCTTGAGAAAGCTCCCGGTTTGAGCGCGAAATGAGCGTCGGGGGTTGCCCTTTGGTCGTGGGTACCCATGCACCATTCAGTAAGCTGCCCGGGTTACATTTATGTGCCTTACATGACCTCATTGGTATTATCTATGGGCATAGCTTAACGCCATTGCCGGCACTCATATTTTATCTTGGCATATCTGCCCCTATATACTGTTTATTAGCCTATTATGACCTTACCATTAAGTGATATGGGCACACAGGTTTGCCATTTTTGACATTCATGCACCTTGTGTGCTGTTTTGGCTCTGGTTGTATTGGTGCACCTGGTCCTTTTATTTCCCCTCCCCAGTCCATCCTGTCTGTGTGTCTTTTTTCACTGCAACTTTGCTATTTATATAAAAATCATCTGTGCATTTGATAATAAAAATTTTAATTTTTTACACACTATCTGAATCCATTACTCCTATTTTTTCTCCTTGCTTTAAATGCCTACCTTGCCGGTATAAATAATTTGGAATACCTTTCTTGTGTGTTGTTTTTTCCTCTGTTCTTTCTCTTAGATATGTATGAATAATATTGACAACTGGGTGTTATCATCCTTTAGTTAGAGGGACACATCCACCCACACTGTTTTTACCCTCCATTCACATTTGATACCCATCGATCGGACGATTATTCAGTCGACAGCTCTCTTCCCTGAATCCCCTCCTACAGAGGGACGCTCAAGCTCAGCCAAGCGCTCCTGTGCCGTCTATGAGAAAGCCACTGCCAGGCTCCTCCGGCAGCAGCATAGCTCCTGGAGGATAACTAGGCCAGCCGTTGGAAACCGAATGTGCCAAACCATTATCACCCCCAAAATCATCTGTTGGGGAAGAGTCGGGCGCTCATATACGTTAGATTGTCAGTCATTTCTGAAAATATTGGATTATTGGGCCAACTTTCGTCAAATGTGTATGGAGATTTATAATGTCTGATCAGCGCTAACCGAATGAAATGGAGTAACCACAAGTGTATACTATAGGATACATGGCTTTTGTTCGTGGCACAACCTCTAAGACTATTAGACAGCGCTATTTTAACTACATTTTATGAGATCATTATAGCATCACATCATTAATGTAAAGGTTATACAAAAATGGTACCACAACCAATATTCGAGAGACCCAAAAGTGCTCATCTTCATACGTCTAACCAGCCAGGAAGCTTCTGACGGGAAAGGAAAACATAGATATGAACAGACGACTTTAGGAGGAGGGACGCGCATCATATCTGCTGTAAATAATACGACCTGAGAAGATCCAAGTAAGCCATTGGTGAGACATTCACCCCAGTGGAAAGATCAAGGTGCAAGAACAAATGAGTGAGCTCAAGAAAGGACTGGGGTTTTCCATTTTCCTCTCCAGTGCGAAAGGAAGACTAAATACCTTTTTTCTTGTCCCGCTTATGCTTTAGTTGTGCTGGTAGAGCTCTTAGTCTGGCTAGAGCCTGCTCTCGGTGGTTCAAAAAATTAGGAAATACAGGGCCTACAGGAAATACAAAGGGGCCTGAGGAGATACATTTGGCACATGCATGGGAAAATGAACAAAACGGAAACAAATGAACGAAGAAAAAAAAAAAAGGAAACAATGACAGTAAAATACTCCATGAAATAATGCACTATATTAACAGCTACAAAATCATTACTGTGACTACATAAGCGCTTATCCTATGAAATTCAGACCATTCAATATTGTGCATCCCAGCTTTAAAACTAGTTTTTTCTTATTTATTTTATTTTGTGTGTCCAGAGCACAGAAAGTTATCAAGCTTCATTAGCCAATTCATCTATAATCAAAGTGCTTCCCAAATCCCTAGCTTTCCGCAGGCTTTACTTATTCTCATGCAACATCCACACTCCCTCTCTATGTATTGGCGTATGGATCGTGTCTGCCGCAGCGTGCCTGCTGTTTCCTGCCAAGAGGACAGCACAGCAGCATGGTCCCGAGCAAAGTACCGCTGCGATGACTTGTTGCAGTTTTGATGTTTTTTTTTTTTGTTTTGTGACAATTTTCTAAAAACACTGCAGCTCTACCATGATCACAGTAAAAATGCTAAAACAAAAGCAGTGTGTGAACGCAGATAAATGTGTTCTCCTAAATTCTGACATCACACTACTATCTAGAGAAGCCAGCAAAATTTCAAGAAAGGCGAGTATCTTTGGTTTATCCAGCACTCCTCGCTCACTGCTGTGCCAGAATCTCTTAATCAAAATGCAAGGCACTGGGACCGGAGCGTGCGGCTACATGTATTTCTATACACTCGCATGCTCCGGTCCCAGTGCCGCAAGTCTCAAGTGAGTATGAGCCCTTAAAGTGAGTGCTTTCAAGAGAAGTTGCCCCCTCTGCACACAGAATTACAAAGACACCAAGGTCCCAATTCATTAAAGGGGTTGTTCACTACTCAGACGCCCCTTTCAGAGTCACGATATCTCCCCCACGTAAAATACCAGCTATACTCCCCTCCGGGACTGGTGTCATTCCAGCAATGTCCGCTCCTGATCTCTCAGAACTTGCATGACATTGTCACGTGAGCCCTGCAGCCAGTCAGCGGCCTCTTCAATCTCTCTACCGTTGGACGTCACCGGAGGAAGTCCGAGCAGCAGCTCTCACCTTTTCCAGGTGTCAGTTTTGTCTAAAGGAAGAGAGTGAAGTGGCCGCTAATTGGCTGTAGGGCTTAAGTGACAATATCATGCAAGTCCTGAGAGTGCACGCCAGTCTTAATAAATGGGACTGCTGCAGTAAGATGCACTCAATTAATAAGCATGTCATTTAATGAATTAGGCACATTTTACAAGTGACGGCAGAACTTTACTTCCATGAATTTGACGGTCCAGCTTAGCCAGTCCCCGTCCCTGCTCTGCCCATATTGGCGAACGCACCATAGGTCGCAAACACATTCAGACAACTTCCAAGTTGCACAAAAATTCTTCTACACATGAAAAGTCAACATGGAGTAAACACCTTCATGATTCAGAACCCAAACACAGATGTGACAACAATAAGAAAGCCTGGAGAAAGCTAGTGGTTTGATAGCCACTGTGCAATGGACTTTATTAGGTGATTTGACTTTTTTTCCCCTCTTTATACGGTATATGTTTTCTTCTTTTATTTCAATGCAATTTTTTTTAGCCAAAAACTATACGCATTTAAGCTTTTTCGTAATAAAAAAAATGAAAAGCAAGAATATAACGCAAAAGGACATGATAGCAACTGATACAAGATGTATTACCAATCTCAATATAAATAAACCGTATATACTCGAGTATAATAAGCCAAATTTTTCAGCACATTTTTAATGCTGAAAAAGCCCCCTTCGGCTTATACTCGAGTGAGGGTCCCACCAGATGGAGTGAGAGCGGCAGCGGCGGAGCCACAGGAAGCAGGAGCCGGCTGCTACGGCTAAAGCCTGTGCTCACTGCTAAAGAGGAATGAATATTCATAGCTCTTTAATAGCGTGCACAGCAGTTGCAGCCGCCAGCTTCCTGCAGCTGGGCAATCATGTGTGCCCGCTACTTAAGAGAAACTAATATTCACTTCTTTCTACTCCCATGGGTGTGGAAGGCAGTGAATATTCGTTCCCTTAAGTAGTAGTCACTCGTGATCGCCTGGCCGCAGCAGGAAGACGGCGGCAGCTGCTACTAAATAGCAATGAATACTCACTGCTATCCACGCACATAGTCCCGGCGTGGAGAGCAGCGAGTATTCCGGCAGCTGTCCTCTGCTTGTAAGCAGCTCATGTTGTCACTGCCATGCTCTACTTGCAAGCATAAATCAGCTGCTGGCATAGGAACAAGATGATGCTAGGGAGCGCAGGAAGGCAAGCAGGATGGTTTAGTACTTTGTTTTTCTGATGGAGGCCATGCATACCAGGATAGGGATGAGGAGGCCACGCATACCAGGATAGGGATGAGGGGGCCACGCATACCAGGATAGGGATGAGGGGGGCCACGCATACCAGGATAGGGATGAGGGGGCCACGCATACCAGGATAGGGATGAGGGGGCCACGCATACCAGGATAGGGATGAGGGGGCCACGCATACCAGGATAGGGATGAGGGGGCCACGCATACCAGAATAGGGATGAGGGGGCCACGCATACCAGAATAGGGATGAGGGGGCCACGCATACCAGGATAGGGATGAGGGGGCCACGCATACCAGGATAGGGATGAGGGGGCCACGCATACCAGGATAGGGATGAGGGGGCCACGCATACCAGGATAGGGATGAGGAGACCGTGCCTACCAGGATAGGGGTGAGGAGACCACGCCTACCAGGATAGGGGTGAGGAGACCACGCATACCAAGATAGGGATAAGGAGACCACACATACCAGGATAGGGATGAGGAGACCACACATACCAGGATAGGGATGAGGGGGCCACACATACCAGGATAGGGATGAGGGGGCCACACATACCAAGACAGGGATGAGGGGGCCACACATACCAAGATAGGGATGAGGGGGCCACGCATACTAGGATAGGGATGAGGGGGCCACGCATACCAGGATAGGGATGAGGGGATAATGTATATCAGGTTTATACTCTTGTCAATAAGATTTTCCAGTTTTTTTATGGTAAAATTAGGTGCCTCGGCTTATACTCGAGTATATACGGCATATGGAATTTATACACAATTGATCACTAAAAAATGCAGGGCAGAGAGTACACATTGCACTAAGGAGTTACCAAAATCTTGCAGTATCTAATTAAAAAAGAAAACAAGTATATATAATAGGAGGAAGAAGCACCACAATGAATGATGGAGGACATAGAGCAGATAAATATGATATGGCAGGGGAGAGAGAAAAATGAGAAAGCTATAGATGCCCAGTCCAGAAGCACATCAATTACAGAAAGAGTCTGTATGTATGCACCAAAATATACAGTTGTGGCCAAAAGTATTGACACCCCTGCAATTTTGTCAGATAATACTCAGTTTCTTCCTGAAAACGATTGCAAACACATTCTTTGGTATTATCTTCATTTAATTTGTCTTAGATGAAAAAACACAAAAGAGAATGAAGCAAAAAGCAAAACATTGATCATTTCACACAAAACTCCAAAAGTGGGCCAGACAAACGTATTGGCACCCTCAGCCTAATACTTGGTTGCAAAAGCTTCAGCAAAAAAAACTGCGACCAACCGCTTCCGGTAACCATCAATGAGTTTCTTACAATGCTCTGCTGGAATTTTAGACCATTCTTCTTTGGCAAACTGCTCCAGGTCCCTGATATTTGAATTTTGCCTTCTCCAAACTGCCATTTTTAGATCTCTCCACAGGTGTTCTATGGGATTCAGGTCTGGACTCATTGCTGGCCACCTTAGAAGTCTCCAGTGCTTTCTCGCAAACCATTTTCTAGTGCTTTTTGAAGTGTGTTTTGGGTCATTGTCCTGCTGGAAGACCTATGACCTCTGAGGGAGACCCAGATTTCTCACACTGGGCCCTACATTATGCTGCAATATTTGTTGGTAGTCTTCAGACTTCATAATGCCATGCACACGGTCAAGCAGTCCAGTGCCAGAGGCAGCAAAGCAACCCCAAATCATCAGGGAACCTCCGCCATGTTTGACTGTAGGGACCGTGTTCTTTTCTTTGAATGCCTCTTTTTTCTCCTGTAAACTCTATGTTGATGCCTTTGCCCAAAAAGCTCTACTTTTGTCTCATCTCACCAGAGAACATTCTTTCAAAACATTTTTGGCAAACTCCAGCCTGGCTTTTTTATGTCTCGGGGTAAGAAGTGGGGTCTTCCTGGGTCTCCTACCATACAGTCCCTTTTTTCATTCAGACGCCGACGGATAGTACGGGTTGACACTGTTGTACCCTCGGACTGCAGGGCAGCTTGAACTTGTTTGGATGTTAGTCGAGGTTCTTTATCCAACATCCGCACAATCTTGCGTTGAAATCTCTTGTCAATTTTTCTTTTCCGTCCACATCTAGGGAGGTTAGCCACAGTGCCATGGGCTGTAAACTTCTTGATAACACTGCGCACGGTAGACACAGGAACATTCAGGTCTTTGGAGATGGACTTGTAGCCTTGAGATTGCTCATGCTTCCTCACAATTTGGTTTCTCAAGTCCTCAGACAGATCTTTGGTCTTCTTTCTTTTCTCCATGCTCAATGTGGTACACACAAGGACACAGGACAGCGGTTGAGTCAACTTTAATCCATGTCAACTGGCTGCAAGTGTGATTTAGTTATTGCCAACACCTGTTAGGTGCCACAGGTAAGTTACAGGTGCAGTTAATTACACAAATTAGAGAAGCATCACATGATTTTTCGAACAGTGCCAATACTTTTGTCCACCCTCTTTTTTATGTTTGGTGTGGAATTATATCCAATTTGGCTTTAGGACAATTCTTTTTGTGTTTTTTCATTTAAGACAAATTAAATGAAGATAATAATACCAAAGAATTTGTTTGCGCAATCATTTTCAGGAAGAAACTGTATTATCTGACAAAATTGCAGGGGTGTCAATACTTTTGGCCACAACTGTAGGTCCACTATGGTTAATGCCACAGCTACGGTTTAGAGAATAAAAAAAAAAAAAAGACATGAATAAGGTCCCTCCACCAGAACCTGTCCTATGTATTGCGGTGTAGGACATTGTATTTTTTTTTCCATGCTAACTTTTCAGTGAACTTTTCTTTAGCATTTACTGTACGGCTCTATTACGGACCCATATTATGGAGGCCCAATTGCATCTTGAGGCCGGTTTCACACATCCGACTTTCACCGACCAAGTACAAACCGTCATGTCCAGACTGGCAGGAAGTCCACTGACCCAAACTCAACAGCCTGAAAAGCATAGAACTCAGGCTAAGGCCACGTTCACACTATCAGTATGTGGTCACTATTTTACATCGGTATATGGCAAGCCAAATTCTGGAGTGGAGCAATCAGAGGAAAAGTACAATAGAAACATGTCACCACTTCTGTATTATTCAACGACTCCTGGTTTTGGCTTACAAATACTGATGTGAAATACTGAATGTATAAATGTGGCCTTAGGAAACACCACTGACCTGCCTCATAAGAGGCGTAATTGACAGGCACCTTGCAGCCTCCCATTTGTAATCAGACCGGAGCTTTCCATACCTTTGTCTCAGGTAATTTCTAAATGGACACTTCCAAGAATTAATATTTACCAATAAAACTAACTCAGTCCATACATCCTGCTTGTCAAAAGACACTGACTGGCACAGCTTTATCATTGGGCTGTTAATGTCAGCTAGATTCAGTATATATCTCATGATCTCAGCTTTATGAGCTCAAATATTACTGGGTTAACCCTTTAAACTGGAATACTTATTACATGTTATAAAGTACATTTTTGGTATAAAAGGTTAGATCCTTACACAATCTGTAACTTGAATTCTGGTATCTGAGCACTCGGTCGCACCATAGACTGTATATTAATCACAAACCTTTGAGTCATTAAAAAAAAAAAAAAAAAAAAAAAAAAAAAAAAAAAAAATGTAGAGAGAAATGCAGCAACTACTAAAAAAGTTCATCCACGTACATCCTCTAATGCATGTTATTCATGTCCGTTACATCCTAGTCATTTACCAAACTCAATCAAGAGATATTAAGAAATTGGAATGGAAAATATAGATCCTACTATAAAAGCAACTTATCCCATGTTAACGGTCACAAGTCTGGTTTATCCTACCACTCTAGAAATTCATTCTCACTATACACACGTCTATAGAGCCCTGTTCTCACAAAGAGATCAAGATTGTATTGGCGTTTTCAGCAGCATTCATATGGCTGGTAGACCCGCGGTCCATCCACCTCACACTAGTGTATTGGAGTGGACACCCTAGTAGTGATACACTGCATAGAAACGAAAAGTAAAGAGTCACAGTGGTGGGGCTGCATGCCTAAAGAGTCAGGGAGGAATGTTAATAACATTTAATATTAAAAAAAAAAAAAAAGGATTAAGAAAGGTTATTTGGGCACTTTTGGAGCATAAATTGTCCCTGACAGGTTCATTTTAACAGCAGGCATAAGTTACAAGATTAGCAATTTTAGTACAAACCGAAGTATCCTTCGGTTGTGGTATTAAGCCCTAAATACTGATGTACAAAGTTTTGCTCAGGGAAATATTAATCCATTGCTTAAAGTAGTACATACAGCTAACTTCGCAATTATTACCAGTTCTCAGGAGAATCGTCATACCTAAATTTCCATTTGGTTTATTATTTCCTAAAAAAAGAATAAAATATAATAAAATGTAATGCAAAAGAAAATTTGCACATATACATATATGTAAAGAAATCTTTCTGGGATGAGTAAATTAAAGATAAAAAGGACAAATCTCTCACTTTGCATTTTTCTGCAGTTTTTTCATTATATTACATTTCTAAGCATGTATACCTCTTCCTTCATCGATTCTATGTCTCCGGTTAACCCTCTGCCTTTTGTCGTCTTGTCGTAACTGAAGGTGTTCATCGATGTTAACACCTGCCACAGGCACAGCTGAAACAATTCAAAGTAGAAGAATCATATGTAGCACCATTTTATAGTGACGTTAGTGAATTAAGACCAGCTTAGTAGACCGCTTTGGAAGTGGTCTGATTGTGGAACTCTCAGGTCAAGCAACCATCAGTATATACACCATAAAGTTTAGGAGAATTATATACAGTCAGGCCAAAAGTTGAGACTGGACAAAGTTTGTTACTTAATTTTTTTTAGTGGCAATTTGCAATATCTCTAGATTGTTCTAAAGGGTGATCAGATGACTTGTACAAAATTACACAGTCATTCCTTGCAATGTCCACTGAATTTCAGCCATGCCAAAAAATGACCTGCTTATATTATTTCAGTGATTTTTGTTAGATCAGGAGAAACCGTGTTTAAAGAGGACAAGAAATCTCATATCACTCTGCCATGCTGACTATAAGAGCAGACCGGTTCTTTTAAAAGGGGCCAGTGCTTGAAATGATCACTGCTTCGCATCAAAAAGGCTTTAAAGGGAATCGGTCACTCTTTTTAGTGATATCATGTAAAGATATCACCCAATTGTGCGTCCCATAAGGATTCTTTTAGGATTTTTTATTCCCCCCGACCCCGCACCTTTGCCCCGGAAATTGTCTATGCCCCGGAAATCTTCACATGCAGGATACACTTCCGGGGCATAGACCGCGCTGGAAAATACTGACGCATGTGCAGTACCACTTACATGCTTCGCCCACAGTTGGGCAAAGCATACTGCACATGCGCCAGAGGCCTCTTTGAATGCGCAAGCGCAGCAAACAACGTTATCTGTGAAATTCACAGATTTAGATTACGCTCAGCAAGCCGAGGGGGGAAGAAGCCGACTAAGCCACGCCCATCGAACCGGACCGCGGCAATTTGCATACCTCTTCACCAACATAACAAAGGTATTTTTGAATCAAAGGTGCGGGGTCGGGGGGGGGGGGGGGGGGAGTAAAAAATCCTAAAAGAATCCTTATGGAACGCACAATTTGGTGATATCTTTACATGATAAAAAATAGTAGAAAAGAGAACGGCACTCACCGGGTAATGTAGTCAAGGCTTTATTATAAAAGCATATCAACGGGAGAACGAGTGCAAAAAGGAAATCGCAACCGTTTCGCGCTACAAAGGCGCTTCCACAGGTTACATGGTGAGCTGCAGCCGGCCAAGGAGGAGATACCCACAACCAGAAGTCAGGACCCCGTTGATATGCTTTTATAATAAAGCCTTGACTACATTACCCAGTGAGTGCCGTTCTCTTTTCTACTATTTTTTGCTATGTGGATTAGCTTATTTTCCATGAATGTGCACCTAAAGGTAAAACAGTTGTATTGCCGGCTGCGTCTCTTTCACACACGTATGATGGTTCGGATGTGTGGACTATTGTGATGGTGCTCGCCTTCTATTTCTGGACTTTACATGATATCATTAAAAAGGGGTGACAGATTCCCTTTAAAGGCAACGATGTTGCTGCTTGAAAGAATGCCCCCTAAGTCAACA
The DNA here is from genome assembly GCF_039654945.1 of Dendrobates tinctorius. NCBI lineage: Eukaryota > Metazoa > Chordata > Amphibia > Anura > Dendrobatidae > Dendrobates > Dendrobates tinctorius. The sequence goes on from NW_027361732.1 coordinate 50,430,763, forward strand.
ATTTCTAGGAAAAAGAAATTCAAAAAGATTTAAATTACTATGAAGAAGGCTTACGGGTGCCCAAGAAAATCCAGCAAGTGCCAGGACCGTCTCCCAAAGAGGATTCATCCACAGGATCGGGTTCAACACCAGTGCAGAGGAAGAATAAGTAGGTCAGTTTCTCACAATAGCAGTTGCTTGGTGAGGCACCACCACCAATCTGATATTGAGGGCTTATGCTAAAGCCTGCCTAGACACTTATATCAGTTCCTGGAAACCCCAAACCATCTTTGTTGATAAGAACCAGATCATAAACTGTATGGTGGTGGTCCAAAGAACAATGTATGGAAATTGACCTGATGTCTCATGAATAAAACATGTGTGTCATCACAGAAAATTTCTAAAAATGCCACCCAAACTGGCCTTCCCGCAGCGCAACTGCCAAACCTGCTGCTAAATTCCAAGAAACAGGTTGTCACCAATGCACTAAAAGCTGGATGACTGAAAAATGACAACAGCACTCTTCTCTCATGATTCAGCAAGATCCCACGAAGTAGAAATGGTTGTCTGACTCTGGAATGTGTTGTAAGCCGTGTCTCAAGTTAGCGATTGGCTCCAATGGCATCGTTACAAAATTTAGATGCTACTATTGCTGTCTGAGGACAATCCAGACTGTTGGATAACATTTTATTGTTCTACCATTCAAGTTCTCTTCATTAGTGGCAGGAAGTTTGAAAACTGGACTGATGACATGAGATCTGTTTGGGCAGCATTGGATTAAATCTTTCGTGGTGTGATGGGTTCACCAAAACCAATCTCAACACTCACACAAATCCAACACTTGGTAAAATGCCATCCTTCACATCGCCTATACAGAAGAAAAATTGTTTTAAACATGAATCCAAGACAGCTGCTTTCAAAATCACCTCCATGTTGGTGACATAGCCTATCAAATTTCCCCCTTCCTTCACAGATGGTGTCTAAAATTCTATCACGTCTGCTTAACAGTTATAAAGGGTGCCACCAAAGTAAGGAACGTGCAGGGTAAACCATACACAGCGACTGCGTAGTTACTCATCTGCTTTCAAAAGCCTGAAGATAACCCCCAATGACTGTAAGGGGATACAGCTCCCAATAGCACAAAGTGTAGGAAAATAGCAAATATGAGCAGCGCACAGAATAGGAGAGGAGCTATGCTGCAGAAGGACAGAGAGTGATGGCCAAGAAAGGACCATTTCCGTTACTAAATGCATTAATACAGGACAATCATGGATGTGGGGCAGAAAACGTGACAAGGAACTAAACGCAGTATCCAGTATGTTAACATTATGCAAGATTTCTTAAAAAAATAATAATAATGTAAAAGAAATTTAAATTTCACACCTTTACCTAGAAGGAGATCCAAAGGAATCATCTCCTTCACAGCATCTAGGATTCCTCTTTGTCGCGCATCATGGCCATCCAACTCTCTTGCGCAAGCTTTGCAGCATCCACATACAGCACAGCCCGATTCTCCAGAGCCACAGCCACAAACCCTAAATAATGGAGCATAATCCAAGGAGCTCACTTAGTAAGGAAATCATTTCATTCTAACTTCTCCCATCTAGTTACACAGTGAAATGCTGACATACCCGCCTGCAACGCGATCTGGCCGCCCGCTGCTGACACAGCTGGCACCATATCCTGTGCAGTCTCCACACACGGTGCAAACCATACAATGCTCCAGCTTCCACTTGTGCATTCGAGGCGGACACATAACAGATTTCTCATCTTTTTCATCCAGCTCTTCCTCAAGGTCTTCATCCATCGCAGTTGCCATATTTTCTACACCAAATCCTAGAAGACATGACGATAAAGGATGAAGGTTTACTCCTAGATGGAAAAACACAAATCTCCAAATGTTATTCAGCAAAATACTCAATGTTCCCTTAATATCAGATTTTCAATGTTCCTTTCTCTTTTAGACCTAGTTCAGGCACTGAAGCTGGAAATCATAATTTGATTTTAGAGCCTATAGGGAATCTGTCAGCAGGATTTCACCCCCCAAACTATTCATATGTGAATGTATCTTTCAAGGACAAGTCCAGCAATACCTTTATATGGGCAGCCGTTCCTCCATTGGAAAGAAATCATGGTTTGAATTTATATGCAAATAAGGCTAAGGAACGATTTGTAGACATGAAGCCTCTGTCTCTCCAGCTCTATTTCCCACCCAGCCCTGACGCCTCTTCCTTAACTGACAACCTCTATGCTGTGTGACTCCAGGCAAAGTAGCTGTCAGTCAAGTGGGAGGAAGCGGTGCTTGGTGGGGGATATAGTTGGAGTGACAGAGGCTTCAGGTCTACCAAATCCATATACCGTAAATATAAATTCAAACGCCGATTTCTCAGCAATGGAGGAAGTGACTAGCCATGTAAAGGTATTGCTGGACTTTGCGTTGAAAGATCTACATGGACATATAAATAGTTTGGGGTATTAAATCATACTGACAAATTCGTGGGCGGACACTAAATCAAGTCTCTAAAATAAGCAGATTTACACTAGAACGCACTTTATGGCGTTGCGGTTTCATTATGCTTAATTGTCCTTAATAATTTTACCTTTTCCACCTTGACTTAAAGCTCCAGTGTCTCTTCCACATTGTCCTTTATTATTCACTCCAAAGGTCCATACTTCACCTTTCTTAGTCAAAACACAAGTGTGGGCTTTGCCCATAGCCACCTGAGTAACACAGTGTCCTTTCAGGTCAGTAACCAAATCTGTAAGATAAAAATTCATTTACAATGCAATTTAGCCATCATATACATAGGTGTATACGCCTTCAGTAAAACAAAAGGGTATATAGACGTATATTTTGGATGCAGAGTATTTAGAGTCCACATCTGTGCATAGCAACACGGGCAAGACATAAAACCATGTAAAATGCAATATACAAATCAGACTTTGTTTTGCTTTTATACTGTAAGACAGTGACAGATTTCTATACTCGAATAAGCAGATTTTCATAATAAGACTGCTATGTGGAAAAAGCCCCTAGCATTTGCCTATGATAAACCAAGGAACCACAAAGCTGGCTCACTTTTACCACTTTAACGTGACATGCAATGACAGACAGTTTTTCTTTCGCTCTTGATTTACATTTTATCTGAATCTGTTCCGTTCACGTGAATGAGGTGCTTCCACTTGAATAGGACAGTTGGAGAAATCGGTGCATCACAATCCACAGCAAATATGCAGGGGGTGAGCCCACCATCAGATTAGGAATCACACACCATTATGACAGTATAAAAGTGCTATTAAATAAGTCAGACTACAAGTGCCAGAAACCAGCACATCACATCAACTAATGCTACAAACAAGCACTGTGCACTGATACGGCAGATATTAAAGGGAATCTGTCAGCAAATTTTTTCTATGTAATCTGAGGGTGTTATGAAGTAGGGGCTGGGACAAGGAATTCAGTGATGTGTCTCATTACGTTGTTTGCAGTTTCACTACAATGAGTGTTTTATCATCATCAGGAGATTATCACTGCTGGACTGGTGCCCACGTGAATTCTGGTCCTCCTCTGCCACCACCACTTATATGCAGCTTAACTGTCAATATGCACAAAATGCGGTGTGGGTAGCTGAGCTTTGCTACATCGTTGATTGGGTCACAACGGCTGCACCCAGTAAGCCAAGTGATACATCATTGGAATGAGGGTCTCTTTTCCTACGTTATGCTGCTCTCAGGAGATAGCAAAAACCTGGTGGCAAATGCCCTTTAAAGGATGTCCAAAAGCCACTCAGTCCTGAATGATAAAGACACATGGCACAATCGGGGAGGCAATGTTGGTGTTCACTGTTGACCGCTTATTTATTGTATATTTTGCCCTTTTTAACTCTATTTTTCATTTTACAATCCGTATTACAAGTCAGCTGTTAAAAAGGCCAAGGTCTAAAAGGGAAAACAAACTACATTATGTCATTATTCCGAATGTGAATGGCAAAGAAAAAAAACACAGCCAGCCTGCAGGATGATCACATTGTGTTTTTATCGCTTACTTGAGTTGTCAGAATAGATGGCATCTTTTCCAAACATGTACAGTTCCCCGTCCTTTGTGATGACAGAACTGCTCCCGTTATTGCACGCTGTGGTAAGAACAAACTTCCCTTCCATTTTGACCATTTTTTTTGGCTTGTATGGTTTTGACTGTCTTCTGCTCTTTGCTGTAAAATGTAAAGGATAAGCAAAACATTTTAGTACTTAATGATCACATTTCTGAACAGGTTTCAATTCTAAAAGTAGGAAACACTGACTTGATTCGCCATCCTCTCCTTTACTGGCTGTTCCTGTGAAAAACACACTCCCGTCTTCAGCAGTGAGTAAGGCATGGGATCCATCATGGCCAACTGAGAGCTGGACAATCTTTGGAGATTTGGTTATGGGCAGCTCCACCCATTTGCCAGTTGAGGGACCACCTTGCTTGATTCCAAGGCTCTGATATTTACCAGTGTAATACACCTTAAAACACATATGAGAAAAATTACTTCTATTCAAAAGGAACATTTTTACTATGTACTGTAATCTAAGAGCAACATGATGTAGGCAGAGACCCTAAATCCAGCAATGTGTAATGTAGTTTACTGGGTTGACATACAATCATAGTGTTCTCCACTGCAGACCCAGCAGTGCTCAAAATGCTGAGCCCCGTATAGCCCCGCCCACATCACTGATGGACAGCTTTCTGTGTACAGTGCACACAGACAGAAAGCTGCTAACAAGCAGTGGGTGTGGGGTCACACAACAGTTGACTAGGAGGAAGGAGACAGCTAGTCCGTACTGATAATCTCCTGCTGATAAAACACAGAAACAGCAGCCTAGTCAGTGACATCATTGGAACGACGTTCTCAGCACTTACATCATGCCATGCTGCAGATTCCTTTAAAATAAATAAATATTTAGTAATATCTGATATTTAGGAAATGATCTCTGGTTACTTGTTTTTACATATAAGTGGATACAGAACAGTGGCAAAGTATAAGAAAGAAACCTCTGAATGGGGCTGTGATTCCGGATTCCTATTTAATCTAAGACTCTCCATTTATAGCAATATGATCTGCTTTGTAATACATTTCTCAGCCTGCAGTGATTAAGGCTACTTTCACACATCAGTTTTTTGCCGTCAGGCAGGATCCGGCTATTTTTAGAAAAAACGGATCCGGCATAAATTTTGGAGAACTGTAGAAACGGATCCGTTTTTCTGCCGGATCCGTCTAGCAGGTTATATCTGTATCCTGGGGGCTGGCCAATTGGATCTGAGCATGCGCAGACAAAAAAAAAACCAAAAAAAAAAAAAACACGGATACGGTGGCTGGATCCATCTTTTTCTGGATCCGGCGCCCATAGACTTTCATTGTGGCTAAAAGCCGGAAGCGTCGGATCCGGTGCTTCCGGCTTTTTCGCCGGTGACAAAAAACGTTACAGTAGCCGTTTTTTCCAGACGCCGGAATGAGACAAGTAGCCGGATCCGGCAAAAAACGGACGAACCGCAATGCCATCCGGCGCTAATGCAAGTCAATGGGGAAAAACTGGACCCGGCATTGCATTTTGCCGGATCTCGCCTGACGGCGCAAAACGGATGTGTGAAAGAGGCCTTACTTTACATGATCTTTAGCACTCATTTCTGATCAGTATCTTATTACAAAATAGTGGTGAGAAAAGATTATTTATCACCATCAAGGAAGCGGTAAATCTTAATCCTGTAATCTAGTAAACAGTGAAAACAATCTTCTGGGAGCTCTAGTTTTAACACAACGCTGATCTACCTTTCCACTAGATGTTTTCATTAGTGCAAACTCTCTTCCTGCTCCAAGAACAGCCAATTCTTCATCATAGCCAGTACCTAGGAAGACAAATATTAATTTAATGGAGGAGTGAATTGGAAAAAATAATTATAAGATGAGAATGTGCCTAAAGCAACCTCTACGTGACAACACATCAAAGACTCTACCGACATCTTATTTTCTATAGGTTTAAAGGTACACGTCTGGACTAGTAAGTTATTTCTTTTATGAATAAGCTGGGACAATATTTTCCTGTATACTCCCCCCACCACCACCAATGGAAGTCAATGGCTGATATATGCCACTGTAAGCCTAAACTGTGGGATGCTTTAGGAAATTTAACTCCAAAAAAGCCAAGAAAAAAAGAAAACATTTGCAAAAAAAAAATCTGGCTGTCACTTTTCCATGAGCTCCAATAGGGGGCGCTATGATAACAGACATGAATGACCGATGCTATAGGAAGTCTCTAGTCTGTAGGTGGCTCTAACAATGGTTGTCCCAGGAACCACCATGATCAGCTAGTTCCTTCCCTGGGGAACCTGCACAATTAAAGGGACTGTCGGCACAAGAAGACTGTTCAAACTAAGTGTAGGCATTCAGTGCTTCATGGTGGAGCCAATCATTTACATACACCTTCTCCCCTGCTTGTCTTCCCTTCTTTCCACCCTTATGTGGCTCCATGAAGTCAGAGCTGTCAATCAAATAAGGAGGGGGTAGAGATAGAGAGAAAACCAGCAGATGGGAAGGTGTAGTTAAATGACTGGCTCTGCCATGAAGCACTGAGCGGAGGGACTCATTAGAACAGTCATTCTGGGAGTCCCTTTTAACCCCTGCAGGACCTTGCACGTAAACTTGTGTTATAGTGATCGTGAGTACAGGAGCAAGAAATAGTCGAGACCCGGCTGTCACTGCCAGGAGCGGTGTGCTCGCACCACCCCTGTCCATTGAATGCCCTCTCCTTTCAGATAGGCTCCCCTGCAATGTTATTACGAGCGCCTGATCGTTGCCATGGCAATGACCTTTGGGTCTGCCAGCTACGGTGGCCTTGTTAGACCATGTCCAGATCATGGTCTAAAGGTACTGTCACACTTAGCGATGTACCAGCGATCCCGACCAGCGATATGACGCGGTCAGGATCGCTGGTACATCGCTAAGTGGTCGCTAGTGAGCTGCCACACAGGCAGATCTCACTAGCGACATCGCTGGGGACGGGGGTCGCTACTTACCTGTCACACCAGGCGATCCTGCGTCCTCCCGCCCGGCTCCACGCGTCGCTCGTCCTCACAGCAGGAAGCGCCGCAGGAAGCCGACGACGAGAAACAGTCCAGGACGTTCTCGCGCGATCAGCGATAACCAGCGGGGGAGCCGGTCGTAGGTAAGTATCACACACAGAGATATCGCTAGCAATATCGCTATAACGTCACTAGTTATAGCGATATTGCTAGCGATATCTCTTAGTGTGACATGCCCTTATGAGGCTTCTGTCAGTGCAGCACTGACAGGTATAATGCACTGCAATACTGGTCATTGGAATGTATTATACCAGTGATCAAAGTAATAAAAGTTAAGAGTCCCCATAGAGTGACTAAGTAAAAAAAAAAAAAGTTCGAGCTGAGTAATTTTTCATTTACTCAGCCCAATGTTACACGATTATGAATCACTTGAGGTTTAAAAATGCTCACTACACACAAAGATGAATTTCTCGAGAGGTGTAGTTTCCAAAATAGCACTACCTTCTGCTCTTCAAAAGTGACAAAGTCCGCATTCTATCCCAGCCAAAATAGCGCTATAAAATTGAAATGGCGCTCCATTCTTTCTGAGCCCTGACATGCGCCCAAACAGCAGTTTTCCCCTTACATATGGAGTATCTGCGTACTCAGGAAAAATTGCAAAACAAATTGTATGGTCCACTTTCTCCTGTTACCCTTGTGAAAATGAAATATTTGGGGATAAAGCAACAATTTTATGGAAAAAAAGATTAGTTTTTTTATTTTCACAGTACAACGATATAAAATTCTGTGAAGCACCCTCAGCTTCATGGTGATCACCACAAAGCTAAATAAATTCCTTGAGGGGTGTAGATTCCAAAATGGGGTCACATGTGGGGGGGTTTCCAGCTTAGGCACATTAGGGGCACGACATGGTGTCTGCTTTGTATTCCAGCCAATTTTGCGCTCCTAAAGTCAAATGGTGCTCCTTCTCTTCCGAGCCCTGCTCCCAAATAGTGGTTGTCCACGACATATGGTGTACCGGTGTACTCTGGAGAAAATGGACTGTACAATTTGTTGTGCTTTTTTCCCCTGCAACCCTTCTGAAAATGCAACGTTTGGGGAAAAGTATTTTTTTTCCTTCCAAATTCCTTTAATTCATGTGAAACATCTGAAGGGTTAATAAACTTATTGAATGTTTTTTTGAGCACTTTGAGGGGTGAATTTTTAAAAAGGTGCCACTTGTGCATTTTCTCTCACATTAGCCCTCAAAGTCACTTGATATGTGATGTGGTCCCTAGAAAAATTGGTTTTGTACATTTTGTTGGGAAAACGAGATATTGCTGGGCAACTTCAAATCCTAACTTCCTAACAAAAACAAGTTATCTTTCAAAAATGATACTAATGTAAAGTAGACATGTGGTACAAAACAAAATTGTTCATAATTATCTGGTTTAAGGGCATAACAAATTAAAGTTAGAAAATGTACAAAATATTCACCAAAATTCAGAAATTTTCATACAATAACAAAATACAATGTGTCATGAAAAAAAAACTGTTTCACAATCACTGATCCATTGAAGTGTTCCAGAGGTGTTGCTACATAAAGTGACACTGGCCAAAATGGCAAAATTCTCCCTGGTCAGGAAGGTGAAACAGGCTGGGGGTTAAGAGAAACTATCTACAGCAAACCCGGCCAAACTGTGGCCCGTGGGCCATATCCGATACTCTGGCTGTTTTAGTCCGGACCATAAACAGCGACAGCCAAAGGGCTGAAACATTGGCCCATACCACTCCCTGCATCCTCAGGACGCAGACAGCGGTGGATACATTGGTGGAGGACGTGGCTGCTGGCTCCATCTTCCACCAATCGGTGCGAGAGATAGCAGACGCGATGACGTCATTTCATAGCGCTGCTGTTGAGACCCAGTGCACAGGAACGAAGTGCCGGGTGACCAGGAGCAAGGAGAGTACTTATTTTTTCTCTCATGTCTATATCGTCAAGTCCATGAGGAAAATTAAAATTATTTTGTTTATTTAAACCATGTTAAAGGAGATCTGACCAAGGACATTTTATTCTTTTGTAATTATAACATGGTTTAAATAAAGAAACATTTGTTATTCACCTCATGGGCGTAATACAGAGTATTAGCTTTTGCATTTTGCCTACTACTGACTCGGCATTCCATGCCGCCCGAGATTATGTCCACAAGCTGAATTGACAATAGGTGAGCTGGATTTCTTTTTTTTCAATTGCATATAGGAGGCTCATAATATATATAGGGGGGTCTGTGTGAGGGCTCAGTTATATAGGGGGATGTCAACATACTTAATTCTGCTTAATATTAAGTAATATAATTAATAATATGTTAATATCAATATTGAGCAGAATCAATTTCAGCCTTTTGTTTGGCCCTCCACAAGAGTCATGGTTTCTCTCATGGGAAAATCACCCATCCCTGATCTACAGGATTATATTTAAACTAGATGGAGGCCCGATTCTAACGCATCGGGTATTCTAGAATATGTATGTAGTTTCTTTATGAAGATTTAATAATACTGGAATAATGCACCCCCCAATCCTGGTATGCATGGTCCTCTCACCCCCAATCCTGATATGCATGCTACCCCTCACCCCCCAATCCTGGTATGCATGGTCCTCACCCCCCCCTTTGCTGGTATGCATGGTCCTGTCACCCCCCATTTCCTGGTATGCATGGTCCCCTCACCCCCCAATCCTGGTATGCATGCTACCCCTCACCCCCCAATCCTGGTATGCATGGTCCTCACCCCCCCCTTTGCTGGTATGCATGGTCCTGTCACCCCCCATTTCCTGGTATGCATGGTCCCCCTCACCCCCTTTCCTGGTATGCATGGTCCTCTCACCCCCAATCCTGATATGCATGCTATCCCTAACCCCCCAATCCTGGTATGCATGGTCCTCACCCCCCCTTTGCTGGTATGCATGGTTCAGTCACCCCCATCTCCTGGTATGCATGGTCCCCCTCACCCCCCTTTCCTGGTATGCATGATCCTCTCACCCCCCTTTCCTGGTATGCATGGTCCCCCTCACCCCCCTTTCCTGGTATGCATGGTCCCATCACCCCCCTTTCCTGGTATGCATGCAACCTCTCACCTCCCCTATCCTGGTATGCATGGTCCCCCTCACCTCCCCTATCCTGGTATGCATGGTCCTCTCACCCCCATTTCCTTGTATGCATGGTCCCCCTCACCCCCCCTATTTCCTGGTATGCATGGTCCCCCTCACCACCCTTATCCTGGTATGCATGGTCCTCTCACCCCCCTATCCTGGTAGGCATGGTCCCCCTCACCCCCCTTTTCTGGTATGCATGGTCCCGTCACCCCCTTTTGTGGTATGCATGGTCCTATCACCCCCCTTTGCTGGTATGCATGGTCCCCTCACCCCCTTTTCGTGGTATGCATGGTCCCCTCACCCCCCTTTTGTGATATGCATGGTACCCCTCACCCCCTTTTTTGTGGTATGCATGGTACCCCTCACCCCCCTTTTGTGGTATGCATGGTCCCCCTCACCCCTAGGAAACTGCACAAATACAAAAAAACATTTATACTCACCCATCTTTCCTGTGGTCCAGCGTTATCCCGTTCTGCCGGAGGCTGGGGGAGGAGTGTGGCACTGGCGCCGGAGTACACGCATGTCCACACTGCGCTGTCCGGCGCCATTTTCCTGAAGAGACACTGCAAATGTGTCTTCAGGAAAATGGCACCAGACAGCGCTATGCGCATACTCCGGCGTCAGTGCCACACTCCTCCCCCGGTCACCGTAAGTAGAGAAGCACCGCGGCAACGCTCCTCCCGGTGAGGTAATTATGGCACCGGAAATCGCGATCTCCGGCGCCACACCCATTATCATATAGTACCTGTCTGTCTGTCACAGAAATCCTGCGTCACTGATTGGTCGCGGCTGGCCGGGCTTAACCAATCAGCGACGCAGGATTTCGGTTACATACAGACATGATAAGACGATTATATATATATAGATTTCAAACAGTATTCGATCACCGCATTAAAAATGGCAATGTACGGTAAGCAAAAACTGATATTAGAAATAGTTAGGCCTCATTCAGACATCTGTTATTCACGAGTAGAATACACATCGTTTAAAGTCTATGGAACTTTTGACGTGTTTATTTGCGGATCATGTTTCTTCAAAACAAAATCACAGAAATATGCCTATTTTTGATCGAAGTTATGGAGAAATTATCATATAAGTCAGAGGGTCTGTAGCACTCATGGACATAGTTGTATCTATTTATATGTTTTTGTTTTTTTCATATTTGAAAATCATTGATTAAACTAATGGTAAAAACGATCAAACACTTCATGAAAATCAGATCCAAAAAAACTCATGAAACGTGGCAGTTTTTGGGTACTTGAAAAATCACGGTTGAATGAATGAGGCTTTCAAGAAGTACTCCCTTCAGAATTTTGATTCTCTTAAGATATTGCAGGCATCATATTATATACAGTGCTGTGTACTCACAATTGCTCATTTTGCCCTTTTACCCAACTAATTCTTCTCTTTTCCTTTAGTTTTATGACATCACGTGATTAAAAACTAACTGAATCCTTTTAAGCTCTCTGTAAAAACAGGAGGTCAATTTTCTCTGTACGAGTAAGAAGTAACTGCAAAAGTCTCTGTCAGAGGAGGAAGGAAAAGCTGGGTCAGGAGACGAAGTAGGGAATGATAAATGGAAGGAAGAGAGACTTCTTGTTTCTACATAAAGCAGAAAAAATTGAAGCATTAGCTAGGTAGAAAGACAAAATGAGCAATTGTAAGTGCACAGTGCTATATAAATAATATGATGACTGCAATATATTAAAAGGATAAACATTTTGACGGGAGTGCTTCTTTAAGGCGGAGTCTTACTTTTTCAAGCCTTTAAAAACTACCTTGGTAAAAAGACAAAAGTATATCTTTCTAAGCTGTTGGTGCTCTCCATTTATCAGTCAAGTTTACAAACGAATGTCGAACAAGAGCAACACGTTTAAAAAAGTTATTATAAGACATTAGCACATGGGGTAGATGGTGAAGTGTATCAAAGATAAGCTAAAGCAGGGTTCCCCAACTCCAGTCCTCAAGGCCCACCAACAGGTCATAGTTTCAGGATTTCCTTTGTATTGCACAGGTGAAGCAATTATCACCTGAGCAATACAAAGGAAATCCTGAAAACATTATCTGTTGGTGGGCCTTGAGGACTAGAGTTGGGGAACCCTGAGCTAAAGTAATACAACTGAGGATTTAGTTACAAGTGGAGATGTGAGGTAAGAACTGAAGCCCACACCACACACCCAGCTATTTCCTGAATAACTGCCACCTGGCTTTCACATTTCCGATCCTGTGACATTACCACTCTCATCATGGAGGACTTTAAACATCCCCATTGATAATCCGCTCTCTGCATCCGCTACTCAACTTCTCTTCTCGGCTTTCTGCAGCTTACCAACTCTCCTATGAATGAACACAGGAAGACACTGAACCTGGTCTTCTCCGGCTCTGCTTAGTGTATGACTTTATTAAGTCCCCTCTACTCTCTGACCAAAACCTTTTTCGTTTTCTGTAAAGAACGGTCGCCCCACTCAGGACCCCCTACTTATAGCACATGCAGAAATCTACGTGCCACGAATACCCCAGGAGCTTACGAACAATTTACAGTCATCTTTAGCTCCAATCTCCTCGCTAACCTGTCCAGGCAAAATAATAAGGCATTGGAAAGTGCCTTGGATGAAGCAGCCCCAGCTACATGCAGATGATGGCCACCCTGGCACATGCTGCAGACATTATCATCCGTCAGGGAAAGTGTCAGAAGAGAGTCATAAGACCCCCAATGAAGACTATGGAAGTCTTAAGTCATCACTATTACCACTTTATCAATGTCATCACTTTAACTTATCTTTCTGATATGTCACCCATCCACCTTATGTACAAATGGACTGTACCATCTTTTAAATGCTGAGCTCTTGCCAGCCACAATTTGTATAATTGCCTGGTGAATGAGCCTTTGGGGGCCAAACGCTTACCAATCTATTTTTTCTGGTTAGCCAATACACCACTCCTGGAATAGTTTGGTCTATTACGATATAACCCTATTTACATACATTATTTTATGACTAACAAGGTAGAGTAATATTGTTCTTGTACATACTTATAATGTGCAAATCTCTCTCCAAATCAAATAACGAAATGCCACAGGCGTGCAAACACTTCCGAGCCAGTTTAAGCTGTAGTTCTTGCTGTAACACAGGTTCTGTGCTGGTGGCAAATATTCTTACTACAAACCCATCCTAGAAGAAGGAAAAAAAAGATAAAATAAAATTTTAAACCATGAAAGAGATATGATGAGATAAAAGGGGTTGTCCGTTCAAAACCGATAAGTCTGCAGTGACTGTGTGTGACTACAGACTTATGAATCCGGTTTCAGACCGGAGGGTATGTAGGAGTTATACAAACCACCAGAAAGTGGGCGTGGCCTCGCTCAATACACTTCTAAGTGCATAGAGAGCGAGGCCACGCCCACTGGCCGGATGTACGTGTAACTCCTACATACCCTCCGGTCTCGGGTCTGAAACCAGAGCATCCACAAAGTGATTGCAGACTTGTCGGTTTTCACTGGACAACCCCTATAAAAAAAAAAAAAAAAAAAATGTATCATCTAACCACAGGATAACTGATAACTTACTGATGAATAGGAGTCATCGACAGCTGGGAACCACAACAAAGGGCATAATTGGGATTCTCATACTGTTTACAAAGGATTGGGGGGGTCAGCAACTCCACAGGCAATGAATGGATTGGCGGTTGAGCATGTGATGGGCACTAGCACATTTTACCGATTGGCGCAGGCTTCTGCGTTGGACCCCCACCAATCAATAAATGGATAGAGGTAAACTGCTTTTCTACTTGACTATCTTTTTAAAGAGTTAAGTAGATCAGGCAAATCAGTGTGGGGGGGTCCAGATCCAAAGATCCCCCCCCCTCCAATAGCTCATCCTAATCCCATCCCCATCAATCATGAGGTCATTCAATAAAAAGCATGGGCTACGAAGCCTTTCTTCTGAATCCGTACTGTGGTCTGTGTGTGAGCTCCTGTCTACACTCCTCGTTGGTGGGGTTGAGGCAAAAGGGTTTTTTTCAGGGGCGAATGATAGGAATTGGACCCCAACCACTTGTAATTAGAGGGGCACTAAAATATGAAGAAAGTTTCTTACATTATACTTTAAGGGAACCTAACTGAAATTCTAACAAGGCAACAAATGCTTCTAATCACAAAATAATCCCAGTCATAAAACATAACTAACTAGTAGTAACGAACCTATTTATACAGGAGGCTGAAGGAAGCATTAACAGAACACACCTGCAGAAGACCTGAATGCAAAAATGCCTATTGTAAAGTCTGCAAGATGTATATTGGTGCATTTACACCGGATATTAACCAGAAAAGTGGACATGGAGTAAGCGGTGTCCAGACAAGCTGATTAGGACTTCTTAGGTCACTTAGGTCACTAGGCAATTTGGCTGCAGCATTTGACAGTATCAGTAAAGTAAATGAGATTGCGGTTTATTTTGTCCTATTTTGTCCTTGCGTATTTGAGCCAAAGCAAATTTTTCTTAAATCTGCAATATATTACATTCTTTCAGCATTTTTGTTGCGTTTTTCATCCATTCAAAAGAATGGGAAAAAAAAAACAATTAAAAGAACAAAGACTTGTATTTTACAGAGTATTTCCTGCAAAAAGTCTGCTGCAAATCCCCTGTGTGCTTATACCCTAAATGTTACCATCTCTGAATGCACATAAGAACAGAGCAATAAAGGTTATGCTGAACACCACCCTGAGGAGTTATCTATCTTCTTACATCTCCATCCATTTTTAACACTTTGCTAAATGTTATTTTTTTTTTTTCAGAAAGAGCGTATTCAGAGTATGCCAAGTTAGAACAGTTTCTTAAAACAGGAACTTGCCTTTCCACTGCGGGAGCTTGCTTACTTCTTTGAATCTGGGTTGGGAACACTGCGCCGAACCTCTAGAGTCTCTAAACCGGGGGACTGCGATTTTTCTAGTCGATAGTATAATAGACCACAGATTTTGTGAGTTGTGTGTGTAATATCTTTGATTTTTCAGTACATCCAAATATTGCGAAAATGATCATCTGTCACACAATTCGCTCCAAACCATTCTCATGTATCTGCCAAGTATGGCACGAATAAGTACGATAAGCGCAAATGAGAGAAAGACGTTGCCGTCTCCTTATGATCAGATTGAGACCACACGGAACGGCACCAGGGAGCTGCCCATAATCTATACCAGGGTTTCCCCAAATTTTTAAGCTACACCCATACAAGTGACCATTGTGGACTAAAATGTATATACATGTATAGAGTCAGTGATGAATAAACAGTGTGTATATATAAAATGCAATATATGCATAACACATGTACACATGTGTGTGCGCATGTCTATGCACACACTAATATATATATATATATATATATATATATATATATATATATATATATATATATATATATATATATATATATATACACACACACACTTTTTTCACATTTAATTTGAGTGCTGCCTATTTTTTTTCCTTTTGGCTGTTTGGACACTGCTGAATAGGTTTTGCACCTGCTGTATTATTTTGGTAGTGCTGATATTATATATATATATATATATATATATATATATATATATATATATATATATATATATATATATATATACACATACACATACATACACACACACATACATGTGGGTGTACATGTAAAAAATATTACACATACTCTTTATTCATGATTTCTGTCCAGGCCTATTTTATGAGTTTTATTTTTTTAAATTCTGTGGAAGCATGGTTGAAAAGCAATGTCTGACTTTAATTTGTTCATTTTCATAGATTTTTGATTTATTACTACTTTTGTCAGATTCAAGTTATTTCTGTGACCATTGTGGGTTTTTCTGTCATTTAACGAGGGGTGCCAACAATTTTGACCACATGTGTATATATTAATACATACTGTACATACACACTTTTCATGGGCTGAACTCAAAGCATAAGACTTTTTCTATGTGCACAAAAGGCATTTTTCTCTCAAATACTGTTCAGAACTTTGTCTAAATTTGTGTTAGTTTGCTGAGATAATCCATCCACCTCACAGGTGTGGCATATCAAGATGCTGATGAGACAGCATAATTATTGCACATGTGTATGGTCGGACTGGGGCACAGGGACATCGGACGATTCACCGGAGTTGCCCCGAGTCCAAGCAGGACGTAGAGGGGGCCCGCTGATTGCAACTAAATTTGCATCCAAGGACGCACATTCAGTTGAAATGCATTGCGGAGCAGAAAGTCTGTACCACAATACTTAACATGGCCGCCAGCGGCTGACGTCAGTGTGCCAGTCACAAGACAGTGACGTCACCGGCATATGCTATCACTATCATGCGCCGCCAGAGACAGGTGCACTGAACTCATCCGCCTGCCTCAGATAGGTCTGTGGCCATTTCAACACGACCGCGCCAGACCTTATAAAAGCGGACGTATGTATACATTCATACATACATACATACATACATACATACATACATAGGAGGCACAGGACAAGAGGCATTCTAGGGTTCCAGGATGGTGGACACTCAAAGGGGCCAGGTTGAGAGACTTTATTACTGTATAAAGACCAAAATGAGGAACATACATTAGTTTATGGTGTCACATGGGGGACAATTACTGTAGGGTCCAATTAGGGGACATTATTACTGCTGTAATATAATTTACTTTATAGAATACGGTTTTCCATGGGGGAACAAAAAGGTAGCTCCTGTTACTGTACTGGGCGGCACTATGTAGTTCTTTCTTCATCTGACGTAGTGTACAAGTCAGGGAATGTGTTCTAGAAGCAATCAGCTTTTGATAACTTATTTTTTTTGCAGAGACCAGTCCCAGCTGGAAGAAGTTATGGAGTTAGTGCTTTTTGAAGTGTGTTTTGGGTCATTGTCCTGTTGGAAGACCCATGACCTCTGAGGGAGACCCAGCTTTCTCACACTGGGCCCTACATTATGCTGCAAAATTTGTTGGTAGTCTTCTGACTTCATAATGCCATGCACACGGTCAAGCAGTCCAGTGCCAGAGGCAGCAAAGCAACCCCAAAACATCAGGGAACCTCCGCCATGTTTGACTGTAGGGACCGTGTTCTTTTTTTTTAATGCCCCTTTTTTTCTCCTGTAAACTCTATGTTGATGCCTTTGCCCAAAAAGCTCTACTTTTGTCTCATCTGACCAGAGAACATTCTTCCAAAACGTTTTAGGCTTTTTCAGGTAAGTTTTGGCAAACTCCAGCCTGGCTTTTTTTATGTCTCGGGGTAAGAAGTGGGGTCTTCCTGGGTCTCCTACCATACAGTCCCTTTTCATTCAGACGCCGACGGATAGTACGGGTTGACACTGTTGTACCCTTTGACTGCAGGACAGCATGAACTTGTTTGGATGTTAGTCGAGGTTCTTTATCCAACATCAGCACAATCTTGCGTTGAAATCTCTTGTCAATTTTTCCTTTCCGTCCACATCTAGGGAGGTCAGCCACAGTGCCATGGGCTTTAAACTTCTTGATGACACTGCGCACGGTAGACACAGGAACATTCAGGTCTTTGGAGATGGACTTGTAGCCTTGAGATTGCTCATGCTTCCTCACAATTTGGTTTCTCAAGTCCTCAGACAGTTCTTTGGTCTTCTTTCTTTTCTCCATGCTCAATGTGGTACACACAAGGACACAGGACAGAGGTGGAGTCAACTTTAATCCATGTCAACTGGCTGCAAATGTGATTTAGTTATTGCCAATACCTGTTAGGTGCCACAGGTAAGTTACAGGTGTTGTTAATTACACAAATTAGAGAAGCATCACATGATTTTTCGAACAGTGCCAATATTTTTGTCCACCCTCTTTTTTATGTTTGGTGTGGAATTATATCCAATTTGGCTTTAGGACAATTCTTTTTGTGTTTTTTCATTTAAGACAAATTAATGAAGATAATAATACCAAAGAATTTGTGTTTTCAATCATTTTCAGGAAGAAACTGAGTATTATCTGACAGAATTGCAGGGGTGTCAATACTTTTGGCCACAACTATTGTGGTTTTTATTATTGATCAGTATTGTAATAGTTGGTCACTATGTCGTAATATCTGGTCAGGTCATGGTGTAGAGGTATTTATCCCTTTACGTGGCATTACTCGGTCTCTAAGTGGTCTGGTCATGGTGTGGTAGTATCTGTCCCTTGTATGTGGTATTATTCAGTCACTATGTAGTGGTAATATGTAGTACAGTCATGGTGTGGTGGTATTTCTGCATTGTATTTGGTATTATTTAGTCATTAATTCATCTGGTCATGGTGTGGAGGTATTTTTCCCTTGAATGTGTAATTATTTATTCGCTACATGCTGGTAATAGGTGGTCAGGTCACAGTTTGGCAGTATTTCTCCCTTGTACAGTGTGTGGTATTATTCAGTCACTATGTGGTGTTAACGTGTAGTCCAGTTATGGTGAGGTGGTATTTGTTCCTTGTATGTGGTATTATTCGGTCACTATGTGGTGGTAACACGTACTCCAATCATGGTGTGGTGGTATTTCTCCCTTGTATGTGGTATTATTGGCCTTTCTATAGTGGACTGTGCTGTGTATGGAGGTAATTTATTTTTATGATGTTAATGGAGAAGATTCTTTATTTCCATTAGTGATTAAATATTTGGAACAGGATGCACTCTTCTTCAATGGCTGTGCGAAGTTCTTACATGGCCAACATACTCACCAGACATATCATCCACTGAGCATGTTTGGGATGCTCTGGATCAGCGTATACAACAGCATGTTCAAGTTCCTGGCGATATACAGCAACATTGCACAGCAATTGAAGAGGAGTGGAGAAACATTCCACAGGCCGCAATCAACAACCTGATCAACTCTATGAGAAGGCAAGGTGTTGCACTTCATGAGGCAAATAGTGGTCACACCAGATACTGATTGATTTCTGACCCCCACCTCACAGAATGGCTTGCAGCACTATTTTTCTCAAGTCAAATATAAAATGGTCCCATCAGAATTAAAAAACCATGTGTTAGTTAATGGGGTCCGATGGATTGCCATTAGTATTACGTGTCAGATACAGCATTCTGGTCCCTTCCATTTGTACAGAGCACTTCCCCCAACAGACCCCACCACAAGACCTACAAAAAAAAAAAAATGGACCCCAAGCCCCTTAATACTTTACACCAACCACCAGCATACAACCTTAAATACAAGAACTGTAAACACTACCCATGTCATCACCCAGATCAGACCCCAAGAGTGTAAAAACCACTACAAACCCTCCACCAACCCTAATGTTAAATTGAAAGACTATAAAAATAAATTAAAAAAAAAAAAAAGTGTTTGCTGTACAGAAATGATAAAAGATAAATCCTCACATCTTTAGAAGCGGCAATCTGGTTGACAAATTCTCCATCACTAAAGAGGATGTTCTGTCCATCGGCATTACAATCTAAGCAATGAAAGAGAAATAAGAGGATATGTCATTGCTTCTGTCTGGGTACTTCTTGTTTAGAGGCTCACAGGCCGATCTTCACACGCAGTTTCCTAATAGACAAAATGCAATAAAAGATATGCAACAGACAATGAGGGAAACGCCAAAATTCCCAGTGCTAGTGCATATGGCTTGTGCTACACTTTCACATTGAATTAGTTTTCCTCCACCTGATATCCACTTGGTTCAGATCAGCCAAGAATGTAACTTACCTATTTCATATGAAGATTATAAAGAAAAAAAAAAAAAAAGTGCCACTCCTCTCTAAAAGTCAGTCTTATTATTAATAAAGCTTACATAACAGCAGCTGTATAGCTCCAAATAGGCTCATTACCTACCTATTTATATGAAAAAAATTTAGTGAGAAAAATCGTGGAATATTTTTATATAAAAATATTTTGCGCTGCACATAAAAACATCACCTTTAATGGAATTTACCAACATTGTACAAATGAAAAAGTTAATCAAAACTTTGCGTAGTGGCACACAAGGAAAGGTTTAAGAACATGCGCATACTAAAGAATATAAAGGGGTATTGATGACACCTATGATTGTAGGATGTAGGAACAATTGAAAAGGTTACTCCGCACTTGAAGGAGAGCGGTGTTAATGAAACGTTGCTCAATCTGCCAGTGTTGGGCATGTGTCCTATAGCCAATGTCCTCTATTCATTAAAAAAGGGAATGTCACCTCCAAAGTGCCTACCTGGTACAGTGACTGTTGCGTCCTGTTCCAACGTTTCAGGGTTTATCCTAATGGCTGTCATACTATGATTGCTCACATCTCTGTAAAGCAAATAACCCTATAAAAAGAAAATTAGAAAACAAATGAAATATTATAAACAAGTTAACACTGCATAAGGCATGGCGGATCAGTCACTAAATTTCACAAAATAAACTGAATACATTAATCAGTAGCTCTCCGACCACGGCTGGTGTACTTACTATGAAAATGCATCTTACAATGGTTGAATAACTGGTATTGGAGTTGTCAATCAGTCTAGGCGGGCAAAGAGTTTAGGATTCTAAAAAGCATTACACAGCC
Source organism: Dendrobates tinctorius (assembly GCF_039654945.1). Lineage (NCBI taxonomy): Eukaryota > Metazoa > Chordata > Amphibia > Anura > Dendrobatidae > Dendrobates > Dendrobates tinctorius. The sequence continues at coordinate 50,451,434 of NW_027361732.1, forward strand.
ATTCAGACATGGATTTTCATAGTATGTACACCAACCTCATTACAGTGGGTACGGAACGTATTCAGACCCCTTTAAATTTTTCACTTTGTTTCATTGCAGCCATTTGGTAAATTCAAAAAATTTCATTTTTTTCTCATTAATGTACACTCTGCACCCATCTTGACTGAAAAAAAAAACAAATGTAGAAATTTTTGCAAATTAAAAAAGGAAAACTCAAATATTACACGGTCATAAGTATTCACACTCTTTGCTCAGACACTCATACTTAAGTCTCATGCTGTCCATTTCCTTGTGTTCCTCCTTGAGAAGGCTCTACTCCTTCATTGGAGTAAAGCTGTGTTTAATTAAACTGATAGGACTTGATTTAGAAATGCCCACACCTGTTTATATAAGACCTCACAGCTCACAGTGCATGTCAGACCAAATGAGAATCATGAGGTCATAGGAACTGGCCAAGGAGCTCAGAGACAGAATTGTGGCAAGGCACAGATCTGGCCAAGGTTACAAAAGAATTTCTGCAGTATTCAAGGTTCCTAAGAGCACAATGGCCTCCATAATCCCTAAATGGAAGTATGGGACCACAAGAAGTCTTCCTAGACCTGACCGTCCAGCCAAACTAAGTAATCGTGGGAAAAGAGCCTTGGTGAGAGAGGTTAAGAAGAACCACAAGATACCTGTGGCTGTGCTCCACAGATGCAGCCGGGAGATGGGAGAAAGTTCCACAAAGTCAACTATCACTGCAGCCCTCCACCAGTAAGGCCTTTATGGCAGAGTGGCCCAGTGGAAGCCTCTCCTCAGTGCCAGACATATGAAAGCCTGCATAGTTTGCTAAAAAACACAAGGAGGACTCCCAAACTATGATAAATAAGATTCGCTGGTCTGATGAGACGAAGATAGAACTTTTTGGTAATAATTCTAAGCAGTATGTGTGGAGAAAACCAGGCACTGCTCATCAACAGCCCAATACAACCCCAACAGTGAAACATGGTGGTGGCAGCATCATGCTATGGAGGCATTTTCAGCTGCAGGGACAGGACGACTGGTTGCAATTGAAGGAAACATGAATATGGCCAAGTACAGAGATATCCTGGATGAAAACCTCTTCCAGAGTGCTCTGGATCTCAGACTTGGCTGAAGGTTCACCTTCTAACAAGACAATGACGCTAAGCACACAGCTAAAATAACAAAGAAGTGGCTTCAGAAAAACTCTGACCATTCTTGACTGGCCCAGTCAGAGCCCTGGCCTAAACCCAAATTAGCATCTCTGGAAAGACCTGGAAAAGGTTGTCCACCGACGTTCACCATCCAACCTGATGGAACTGGAGAGGATCTGCAAGGAAGAATGGCAGAGAATCTCCGAATCCAGGTGTGAAAAACCTGTTGGAACATTCCCAAGACGACTCACGGCTGTACTAAGCTCAAAAGGGTGCTTCTACTCAATACTGAGCAAAGGGTCCAAATACTTAAGACCATGTGATATACAAGTTTTTCTTTAATAAATTTGCAAAAAAAATTACATTTCTGATTTTTTTTTTAGTCAAGAAGGGTGCAGAGAAAAAAAATGAATATTTTTGAATGTATTCAACAAACAGTGAAAAATTTAAAGGGGTCTAAATACTTTCCGTACCCACTGTAGATCTCAGATATACAATTAACCTCCACCCTTCCCATCGTGGCCATTTTTACACTTGTTTCTCGTCTTTTTTTTTTTTTTTAGGGTGGGGTGGGGGGGGCAAAGTTATTATCTTTGAATATTACCATTTAATTTGCCATACAGATGTACAAAAAAGGGAGGAATCTAGGTTCTATTGTAACTCCGATTTCATTTATATGGTGTTCACTGTGCGGTAAAGATGACCTGGTAACTTTACTCTGTAGTATGATTCACACTTACACATTACCTACTATACTACCATCATTAGAAACCAATTATATTATACTACTATAATTATGAACCATTTATACTATACAACAAAATCTAGAGTGAAGCCGTACTTCAAGAGATATAGGTTGGAAAAAATGGATTTGGTCACCAGAAGTGACGTTTTAGCTGTCACAATACAGCCCTTATCAAGCATACTCCAAAGAGTCGCAGGAGCAGTGTTTCAACATGACAACTCCAGGCTCATTCTACGGTGAGCAGTCTGCGTGGCCTATAAGTGGCACCATGGCCTGCAGTGTCTCCGGACTTTGTGTACCCAAGTGCATTCAGCGTAGCAGAGCATTCGTCAGACAACCATTAAAGGGAATCTGTCACCCCTTTTTTGAGATCTCATATAATGATATCATTCAATTGTGTGTCACATAAGGATTCTCTTAGTACTTTTGCTTCCCCCTGACACCGCACCTTTCATGCATTAATACCTTTTTTATATCGGTTCAGATGTATGTAAACTGCCGCTTTCCGGTCCGCTGGGCGGGGCTTATTCAACTGCTCCCTCCCCCCCTGTCTTGCTCTACACAAAAAGAAATGCATAGAGGAAGACACGGAGGGGGGGGGAGCAGTTGAATAAGCCCCGCCCAGCGGACCGGACCGCGGCAGTTTACATACATCTGAACCGATATAAAAAAAGTATTTATGCATGAAAGGTGCTGGGTCAGGGGAAGCAAAAGCACTAAGAGAATCCTTATGTGACACACAATTGAATGATATCATTATATGATATCTCAAAAAAGGGGTGACAGATTCCCTTTAATAAGCTCACTGATAACATGCCAGTGGGTGAAAGTGCGGGGATTTCTGCATGCCGCGCTTGTACTCTATACTGCATAAACTGAGAGGTTTTGAAAATGTCACCATTTATCATCATTTGCATATCATGAACATGTCTATTGATCCTGTGATTTCCATTTGATGGGTTTTAGTTTTGTTGTCCTATCATTTTATGATAGTATTTAATGGTTTACCAACATTGTCACCAATTATTATTAAAGGGAATCTGTCACCCCATTTTTGGCCTATAAGATGCAGCCACAGCCATCAGGGGCTTATCTACAGCATTCTGTAATGCTGTAGATAAGCCCTCAATGTAACCTGAAAGATAAGAAAAATGAGTTAGATTATACTCACCCGGGGGTCCGGTCCGATGGGTGTTGCGGTCCGGTGCCTCCCATCTTCTAGAGAGGACGACGTCCTCCTCCTTACTTCTGCCGCGGCTCCTGCGCAGGCGTACTTTCTCTGCCCTGTTGAGGGCAGAGTAAAGTACTGCAGTTCGCAGGCGCCGGACCTCTCTGATCTTTCCCAGCGCCTGCGCACTGCAGTACTTTACTCTGCCCTCAACAGGGCAAATAAAGTACACCTGAGCAGGAGCCGCGGCAGAAGTAAGAAGGAGGACGTCATCTCTAGAAGATGGGAGGTGCTGGACCGGACCGCAACAACCACCGCACCCCCGGTATAATCTAACTTGTTTTTCTTCTCTTTCAGGTTATATTGGGGGCTTATCTACAGCATTACAGAATGCTGTAGATAAGCCCCTGATGGCGGTGGCCGCAGCTTATAGGACAAAAATGGGGTGACAGATTCCCTTTAATTCTGTCAATTCCAATTGGAGTAACATATAAAACATAACTTATCCACTACTAGGACACCCCCTTCTTAAAATAAAATTTTCAGCCCTCGATAAAATAATACAACCTACACTAGCCTTCCGTGCCGGCTCCATTCCAGCAGTGTCTGCACTCGCGGTCCTGGGGTTGTACTGCATAGAAGGATTGTTTAACGAAAAAAAAAAATTACATTCATCAGGCAGGCGCTGTAGCATGATAAGGATAATATGCCTGTTTTCAGGTTATTTAGAACTTTAGTTGTGCTGTACAAAAAAAAATTCTTAATCTAAGTGGCGCCAGTGGCCACACCTGCTCAGTAGCATCTATCATATCTATCAAGTTCGGATAGATGCTACTGCACAGGCGCCATTGATCTAGAGAAAAATAAAAAAGTTAGGCTATATCAAGATGGAACCGGCAGCACCTACGCAGTAGCATCAATTCAGAAGCAGATAGCTGCTACCACGAAGACGCAGCCACCTGGGACTCTTTGATTAAGACTTTTTTTTTTTTTAAACGACAAAACTACATTCCTAAATAGCATGAAAACATATTAGCCACGCTATGCTGCAGCGCAGGCGCAGCCGACTGCCTGATGAGTTAATTTTTGTTTTTCAAACCACACTTTTATGCAGTATGTAAAATAGGGGGCAGGTCACTGTGGGATCAGTGACCTATCATAAGCTGAATGAATGAATACCTAAGCAGAACACCACATGAAACCCCCCCCCACACACACACAGGTCACCCCGGAGCACAAGAATCTCATTAACCGAAAGTAAAGATTAAACAACAACCACATGATGGATTTCATCACCCAGGGTATCATTATAATCAGTATAACGGCGCTGACCTGACACTGTCTGTAGGTTACTGTGCACAATCCTGCTGACATTCACTTTAAAGGGAATCGGTAAGAAGGTTTTTGCAACCTCATCTAAAGGAACGTAATGTAAATTAAGAGAAGCTGAATCCCACTAGTCCATAGACAGTGAGGCGCTTATCACAGGAGGGGACGCTACCTGACTAGTCCAGCAATGATAATCTCTTAGTGATAAATACTTCATAGGTTGTAAACAGCAGCAATTTGACACATCCCTCAATTCTGTGTTTCAGCCTCTGTCTCCTGATGTCTTCAGGTTACATAGCAAAAACCTGACAAATTCCCTTCAAAGGGAATCTGTCACCGGAAATTTGCGGGCTATGTAAATGCCCTGTGTCCGGTCCGATGGGCGGTGTTTCTTTTTTTTTTCTCCACCCTATCTGTGACCGCCATCTGTGATATTTTCCGGAATTAGAGTAGTTCTCCATATTTTGCGCATACGCGAGGCAAGATCGCATTGCCCATTACTGCAAATGCGCCGGTACACTATGTCTCGGAACACAGAAAAATACTTACGGGACATAGTGTACAGGCGCATGTGCAGTAATGATTTTCGGCTTTGCCCGCAGTTGGGCAAAGCATAATGCGCGTGCGCGAGGCAAGATTGCTTTGCGCACGCGCGAAATATGGAGAACTACTCTAATTCCAGAAAATATCGCGGACGGCGGCCACGGATGGGGTGAAGTAAAGAAATAGGCCTATACCCGCTATGACAAGAGTACAAAAAAAAATTCCAAGACAATAGTGCTTATCCTGATTAAATATATTAGTTGTAATAAACCGATTTCTGCACACCAATGGACAGATAGAGGATAATTCGGAAAACTAAACAAATCAAACTACGGAAAACCAAACTAGTATCCAAAATTTTATTATTAAAACATATACAAAAAATATATATGCATACGTGTATATATATAAAAAAAGGGGGATGGAATCCCAATACCCAATTGGAGGAATACTGAAAACCAATAAGGCATCAATAAATTTACACAATAAATATAATTGTAATAGAGTGTCCTCAATGAAATGCAAATATAGAAATTGAGTATGAAATAGCGCATATCATGATGAAATTTTTCAAAATGTATACTATGGTTTGACCAAAATGTATACAACATAACATGATTAGCTTAAATGGTATAGTAACAAATAATGTGCAACAAATACCAGTACTAAATAATATGAGCATACATGTTTCACTGAAGACTAGTGCCAATATGATAAAAATAAGTACACAATTACATAATGCACATTTATATACTGTAAACTAATGCCACTTTTTACGCACCAATGTGCTGCAAGCTAAATAGCCGTGCCATATTGTATACAATTGAGAGAGACACATATTAAAAAGATAACAAAGTGTACAATACCGCAATGCACTTTTATATACTATAAACTAGTGCCACTCTATATGCACTAATGTGCTGCAAGCAAAATAGCCGTGCCATAATGTATACAATCATGAGAAACACATGTTCAGAAAATGGCTGTAAATACCTAATGTCTGTTAGTGCCAGGTTCCCAGTACACGTCCGACCCCGACGCGCGTTTCGGCGTCTGCCTTCATCAGGGGGTGGCGTCATCCACATAGGGGTAGGTTTTTATGTGGTATAGAGCCAATAAGAGAGGAGC